>NW_013952503.1:1463161-1480287 GCF_001266775.1 Austrofundulus limnaeus | reverse complement strand
AAAAAAAAAAAAAAAAAAGACAAGAGGGCTTCTAAAACCTACATTTGTTTATTGGAACAAAAAACTTTAATAAGCATTTTATGTGGTTTATTGTCTTTAAATTGTTAATTTACCATCAATTAAATTACACTTGATTTTTAAGAAACAAATACATCCATCATGGCTAACTTTGTCAAGAACACTATATTTAGGTTGACCTCTTTAGTGAAGACCACTATAGGCATATGTGAGGCACATACACAGGTTTAATGCATGATAGAGCTTTACTTACCCAGGATGACCCCCTGGGCGCCTCGATAGTAACTTGGTGTTAGGGTTCGAAAGCGCTCCTGTCCAGCAGTGTCCTGCAAAACAAGTGGGTGGACATGAGGATAAACAGGCAGAAACAATGATTCAAAAGCGCCATCTTGTGGCGGCTAAAAAGAACAACTAGCGAGCCTGCGTGGCGCTATAGATGAACCTGACAAGTCTGTTTTTGACAGAAAAGAGTTTGTTTAAATTAGTGTTTATTAAGTGATGACAAGTTCATTAAGTTTGTAACCTACCCATATGGCCAGCTTTGCTTTGTTGCCATCCACAGAAAGGGTCTTCACCTTGAAGTCAACGCCTAGACAAGAAAAATGGACACAATTACCTCACCCTGCATGATGACTCTTACAGGTTTGATCAATTACTGCCAAGAATATCATATCAGGCGGACAGACAATAATTACTAATGATGAATTATTAAAACACACATTACCACACACTGGCTGAACTTTTGGTAACCCATGCTGCTCAGACGGGCATCGTGCCCATCCCATGTCTTTTAGATAAATTATGCTGTGACTGTGCATTCATATGACTGACTGTGGGTTCATGTCCTGAACTAAAAACAATACAGGCCTAAAGTGAAAAAAAAAAAAAAATCCCACCACCTGTTAGAAGGCTCAGTGAATATTCGCCCCCCAAAAAAATCCCACTAAGGCCCCAGTGGACCAGACATTTACATGAAAGTGACGAGTCCACCCCTCCTTCACTTGAAAAAAGCACAGCTACTTTGTTGTTTTTGTACAGAACGTGTGGCGTCTGGATGTCAGATCAGTCTGACTCCTAGCATCCACTGACAGAGTTACCAGATTAATGTGCACTTGTGACGTGCATGTACTGACACCTGGGACCAGGGAGGGGAGATCGGTTCAGACCAGAAGAGGGAAAGTGGAGAACAAAGAGCGAATTGATGACAGGCAATGAATATAAGGCATAATTGTTTTAATAATCAATATGTGAAAGTTCAGACTGAATAACAGCTTAAATGTGTGTAGTATGAATAAAAACCAACACATCGATATAAATATATTGTGGAGCTGCTTTATGAAAGCAGCAAACATGCAGGGATCCTTGTTCATCAGTGGTTAACAAAAAAAAAAATCACAGCAATCAGCCAATTTAGGCTAAATAAGCACTTGTTTGTATTATCTCTGATGAGGATGCCTCTCAGTAAAAGCAGAACAGTTAAACTCAGAAAGTAACAAATGAGAAAAGGCAAGTTCTGATTTCTAGTTTGGAAAATGAACTGGAACACTCCCCGAAGTCACAATTCCAACTCGCAAAGTCCAAAGATCATTCACCGGCTCAAATATGGCTAGTGACAAGGGCTGCCACAATTAATCGATGACTAATCGGTTATTAAAATAATCGATGACTAATTTAATAATCGATTAATCGTTTTCTGTTTTTGTTGTTGTTCTTTACTTTGTTTTTCTCTCYAAACTGCTTTGACACCTTCCACTGCCACATCTGCCTTTCTGTCCTTGACATACATGCACAGTAGTGGTAACTGGGGTAGGTCGTGGACGTCACAAGACATTTTACAGACAGGCTCTGGTATCATGGCTACCCAGCAACGGAGCTCAAAAGTGTGGGATCATTTAAAGAAAAGGAAAGAGAAACCTGTACAATATCTGCAGAGCAGAACCTGCCTTCCACAGCAGTTATTTTTAGTTATAATATAGCTAAAATCTAACGATAGTTATACAATAGCAGCTGCATTCTGGCGCGATAAGCTGTATGTTTTATATTCAATTAACGTATGATCTGATTAGTCGACTAATCGAAAAAATAATCGGTGATTAGTCGATTATAAAAATAATCGGTTGTGGCAGCCCTACTAGTGACAGTGATAATATGTACTGGTTCCTCTGAGTTTGGATCACTCCAGAACGTGTTTCTACTGCGTTTGAACTAATTAAATGCAGAGTAATACATTATTACTGGCTTGTACTGAAAGTAGTACTTGCTTGATCACTGAGTACAACAGTTAGCAAATCCATCTGATTTGCGACGTGCGTCTCACTTATCAGCTGAATGTGACACTGATCTCCAAACCTAAGCAGCTAACGGTCAGGCCCCAGCTTTGCTCAGATTGTTTAAACTAAACATCCTCCTAAATCTGGAACAATCACTGGTGCTGTAATTCATTACACATCTAGACAGACTATTCCAGTGGAGTGTACACTACAGCATCTGTTTGTAATATCACAACACAACAAGGTTGCCACAACCATGGGAAGTCAAAGCTGAGCTGGTTTCTGCAGGCCAACTTGTTTATGGCAAATCTGTAAACAGACCTACACCGTAGCTTATAAATGCRCCCGCGGCATCACAGCATGTATTTAAGTAGATGTAAACACTAAAGAGTTGTGGTTGGTAGAAATGATCTGTCTATGTTACTTTTTAAGGTCTTCATTTCCCCTTTTTGAACAACGTGTAGTTTTAACTGTTATGTGTCAGTCAGACAAGATGCCAACAAAGATGTTGCCAATGTGAACATCCTACCAACCTGGGGTGAATGGATACCAAATTTAAACAAATCCATGTTGAGTCAAAGAGAAGAACTCACTTTAATAAAAATATGAAGTTCTCAGACAAAAACGACATCTGTCTCCTGTCACCTGTCTTCAACACTACAAAATTTGTTTTTGGCTGTTTTACAAAAGAAAGCAAGTCTTTCATAAAAAAGGGGGGGGGGGATTAGAAGAAAATTAACCCATTGTTTAGGTCTTAAAACTTCAGCTTTGAAAAAAAATGCATCTAACTAGGTATGGAYTAATTTTTAGTTTCAAGAAATACCACAATCTTAAAAAGTCATGGTGTCAAAAGTCACACTTTTCCCCCCTCATTCTGTTTCTGTGGTTTAAATTACTTTTAGTGAGATGGCCATGATAGTTCAAAGTTTTCACCAGTCACATGTAGTGCAGGGCTGTACTCAGTTGTGCGACGGCGACAAGAAAAATTCCTCAAACTTTTTCTGTTGTTCAAAAAATTAATTCARCTTTTTAAAAAATGTTTTCAGTAGCAAAAATACAGCCAGTCATGACCCATCTAAAGGAGGAATGATTAAACTAACTCACTATTAAAAAATTTAAAAAAAGACTGTTTTGAAACAAATGTTTACAAAAACCTATGAGCGTTAGCATTTTGCATAGTGTAATACGGCATTTTTATTGATGTCATAAATTCTAAAAATCCARGATGAGCTGACATTTTGGAGGTATTCAGTGTTAACCAAAGTGGTGTTCAGTTATTTTAACAAACTACAAGTATATTTACAATATTTTACCATTTCCTATCTGGGAACCCTGCTTGGTATGGAAACTACAGTGAATCTAAGTAAACGTTTTTTTTTATTGTTGATTCACCACAATCAACATTGAAAAACTTTTCCAGATATTGTTCTTGTGTAAACWGTTCCTTATATCCTTTGCGTCTCCTATGCCTCAAGCATGTCCGACTTCAGGTTTGATGACAAAATAAACACTATACTGACTGCTGCAGCCTAACTGGCTATTTAACTAGCTCACATCAACCTGACAGGCTTTTAACCCTACTTTATAAAGAGGAGAATGACGTAATGAAGTAACAAATTTAAAGTCTGTGGTCGTTCGATGAAACGTGACACTGAACTTACAGAAGAGTTACTGTCAACACATCCACTTGTGTTCTCTTGCAAATTTWATATAACTACAAACAGATATTATAAACAGGGTTGCACATAAAACATTTTTGGTCTGGTTCTCAGGGGAGAAMCTAGGGTTGTTGCTTGGTGCTCATATTTTCCTTAACTCATTTAACACATTTATCTGGAGGGGTGTCAGGGCATTTATTATCGCCCTGTTCTGTTTTATGATGCCTTCTATCAGCTGGCAATGTCTCGGGAGATCATGGCAAATTAGAGTTTTTATTTTGTTTTTATTTTTATTTTACCCTGCATACATTTTGTATACTACCTAAGTGGCCAATGGGCTGACCCATAGGCATAGGTAATCTCAAAATGAACATTTCATGTTTAAATGTCTGTTAGATTACACATGACCCTGAGATGGACAACTCCTTTAGTTTGGCCTTCTTTAAACCAGCTTTCCACACTCTCCACACCAAGCAGCAAATATCTGTCTTTTGCACAGAACAAATGTTTTATTTGTTAGGCTAGTTTCTTTTTTTAAAAGACTATTTGACTCAAAAAGATTATATTTAGATAGTTTCAGCTCATGTAATCATTTAAAATGATTTATTATTTGTATTTTATCATTTATTGAATTACATTTATCCCAGAGCAGCTGTGTCACAGTATGAATCTAAATATAAACATGAATCTAAATATAAACATGTTTAGCACATCAAGAACCTTTTTCTTACCGTAAAATTGTGAAGAATGAAATTTATGGATATTTCTGATAAATTAAAATAGCATTTAAAACTCATTCACCCAGAGAACATGGCATGTTTTTATTTTTATTTTTTTTGGATGGAGGGGTGGGGTGACGTTAAACAGAGACTCATCTTTGCTTTGATRTGGGGCAAATAAATGTTCTTCTGTYAGAGGTAAAATGCTTTAGAAGAACTCGAAYAGTGAATCTCCCAGAAAGACTCACAGCCTGCGCACGCTGAGGCACGTTCYRGTCKCTCAGGAGGAGAGTTTAGTCASTGACACAAAGTTGGACAGATCTGTTGGATAACAACACTCTGAACATATATCTAAAATAAAGTTAGGTTTTAAAGACTAAAGTCTCTGGTAGTTCAGGAGCAAAGTGCAGAAGGAGATGTCAGGACTGACCGCTGCAGCCGCTGCTTCCACTGTCTCTGCTGAAAACTGCTGACTGAAAGTCCCGCCCTGCTCTGCTCTGATTGGRTAAAATGGCTCTGGAGTTTGTCTGATTTGTTGAAAGCAGTGTCCRTTTAATCCTTGTACATTAGGGTCCCGCTGCTCTCCTCTGACAGTACGACGATCCAGTCACACCAGTGAGGCTGGATTTTTTTGTTTTGTTTTGTTTTTAAGAAATCAGGTCGCATTTGCGACCCTGCTAGCTGCTGTTTTCACAACCTCACGTACAATCTTAGGTACGCAAGGAAGCTTTATGACATTTCATCTGGTGCGCTTTTTCTTTTTTGATCGTGCATGCGCACCTGCGCACTGCTTATGTGCAACACTGATTATAAATGTTATTAGTTGCAAATTATAATACAGTCTTATGTTGATAGCAAAATGTTAAACAATTCAGTGGTATTTTCTTAAGGTTGTATCTAAATCTCATACCAGCCRCATCTACAATCATCACCACCAATGCTCTCACAGACAMAACACGTTTTAGAATGAGTTTATACTCACCTATTGTAGCCGATTGATCTGGGTCAAACGTGTCATCTGTGAACCTTAAGAGGAGACTGTTGACAAAAAGATAGGAAGATGATGATTGAACTTCATTTTCAAATACAACCAAATAAAAATGGACCTTAAAACTGACCAGCCTTTCTTCTTCTGCTGCTCACAATATAAGTTTTAATCTAAGGTCAGATTTCCAGTTGCCTGGCAGACACTGTTCTGAGTCACCATTTTGCATATCCATCTGCTTATTGACCAATTCACCCTGGGCTTGGATTACATATACATGTGTGCTCCAGATGATATCATAAGCAGACTGCTGTCACAGGGGCAGGGTTCATTTCCATGACTAATCGAGTTCAAAGTATAACCAATTCTTTATTTTAGATTTTTATTATCCTGTAATTTAGTGCTCTTACTCTGTAATTCTAGTAATCCTAAATACTGTATATTTTAATCAGAAGATGATCCGGTTGTAGCAGAATTGACTATTTAAAATTATTTGTCAAGATAAATAAGAGGAGACATATGGTAGTACCAACAACAGTCTACAGCACCCCCACCAGAACAGCTAGGAGTGGAAAAAAACAAGTGTCTCTTCACAAATTAGAACAGACCAAATACTGTCTCCTAAAGTGAACAAGTAAACAAAAACCATTTGCCAAGGCATTGGAAACCTAGTCTCAGAATACAAATGAGTCACTTTTTCAGCTCTCTTGGATAAACTGAAGGTTATTATCAAAAACTATTTAAAGAACCCGAGGCTTGGTCATTAGCCCTAATTATAGACAGCTGTCTTGGCTACAATTATTTGTCAAATAATTTTCCAGGAGCTTTGGACATCTCCTCATCCATGTACCGTGTAAAGCTCTGGATGTCCCACTGTACTGACGGTAAATATTTGATGGTTGATGGCTAAAAAGCTTGGACCACAAACATAAGCCAATGTATACAAAGATTTGGCAACAAAACTGAACACTTAAATATACTGAAGACGCAGTGAGTGCTTCACGATTCCTCTAGATGTGTTGATTACAACATCTTTAACCAGCAGGAATAAGCACTTACACTAGCCTAGTGTCCTCGGCAAAGCCAGCACTTTATTTGTCTTTACTTGGTTTAACATGACAGTTTGGCCTGTACTGCAAAACAAAAAATGCAAGCAGCCCTTCGTGAATGTGAAACACAGCCTCATCTAAGCTAATATTATTGCTGCTAGCTGGTTAGCTTTAGCATTGAGCCACGACATCGATTTCTTGAAGAAAAGCTTCAGCTTACCTGGACTTTCCGACGCCACTTTCACCTATAATCARTATTTTCAGCGTTGTCAGTATGTCGTCTTCCATTTTCCCTTTAAAACTATTCTATACTAATCACGTTATATACAAATAAAATACAAAGAACCGATGTTGCTTAACTTGCTCTCCTCTCAGCTGTTAGCCGACAGGATCTCGGTATTCGGYAAGATGACTCACTCCAACAACTTCCGGTAAGTCCTGCTGGCATTTCCGGTTGTCTCAAACTTCAGACAGCAAAGTATTTCAAGTCTATAGCTGGCTTATGTAAATTCAAATTTAGAATTTCCCGCGCTTGTTTTCCTGCCTTTTTATGTACGTTTGTTAAAATTTAACTACTAATGCATACTTTATTCTATGTATTTAACAAAATGTTAGTTCATTCAGGATATGGCTGTTTTTAATTAGGACATTGCAAAACAAACAAACAAACAAGCAAACAAACAAACAAGACAGTTTGATACATGATACTCTCCAAACATGTGGATGAAGGTGATGGGAGGCTGAGAGACTAAAACATAACGTTTTGTTCATGGAGCCCACATCATCCCCATAGTGAAGCACGGTGGTGACAGCATCATGTTGTGGGGATGTTTGTCCTTCAGCTGGGATTTGGAAGTTGAAGGAAAGCTGGATGGATGGAGCAAAAGTTAAATCTGGAGAATATTGTTATGGAGTCTTCCAGAGATTTGAGACTGGGATTGTGGCTGAAGCAACACTCCARTGGTKTAAGAACCAGTTGAATGTACTGGAATGTTTCAGTCAAAACTCAAACCTCAGTCCAATTGAGAATCTCTGTTTTAATATAAAGATTGTTGGTCACAAGCAGAACCCGTCCAACTTGAAGGAAGTGGAGCAGTTTTTTACTGAAAAATGATCAAAAATTCCAATAGTTTGATGAAGCAAGTTTTTGGGAGTTGAACCTGAAGAATCTTGCAAAAGGTGGAGACACAAAATACTGACTTCCTTGTATTTTCTTTTGTCATGACAAACGTACTTTGCATTATCAAAATGGTGTCCGTTCTATAAAGTAGACCCCCCTTCACCACAACAAATTTTAAAAATGCAGGAGGTATGGCAACAAAACCGAGCAAATCTCATTGAGGCTAAATGCTTATCCAACCCACTTACTGTATCAGRGTAGTTCACTCTTCAACAATTTAAAAGTTCAGAAAACAAATCCATAGGTTGTAGAAAAAAATAACTTCTTCACTTTAGCAAACAAAATAGAAATAATTCATCATAATGAAGAATTGTTAGTCAGTTCGTTTTCTTTTACCAAAATTCCCATTCACATGTTGCTCACACACAGAGAAAACACAGTTTTTGTTTTGTTTTTTTAATAAATATCTTGTCAACAGCACTGGGAGAAAACATGGTGAATGAAAGAAAAAGGCACTTTGAAAACAATTTCATAAAAAAAAAGGCTTGTGTGGTAAATTCAGAGGCATTTGGGTGAGAACATTTTAAAGAAAAATAAGTACCAAAACAACAGTCCTATGGACTATTTTGCAGATACCGCCATCTTTGCCTAATGTAAAGCATCATGGTCCAGTTTGGAGGCGTCCGGTGCTGGTGTGAATTAAATGACTGTGAAAATGGGTCGTGGAGATAGCTGCGTGGTGTTTTACTTGTCTATATGTGCAACAATGATCACAGATACATGGAAATAAGTTTAAATATATAGAATAATGAAAACACAAGATTGTCGCTACTCGGTCTAGTAGATCTTACGCTAAATATGCTGACGTAGTTTACATCGATCTGGGCTGCGTATCATATTTACTGACTACAGATTATTTTAACCACTTAATATTACAAATATAGGTATGGACTATCTTAAAACTTGACAACATCTCTATATGATTTATTTATTAACAATAACATACACCACACAAAGCTACAGATCACAATAATAAATGCATTTACCACTGTTAAAACAAAAACACAAATTTGAATTAATATTTAAGCCAAATTTGATGTGTGGCCAAGAAGGTTTCATACTAAACATTTAATAAATCATAGGTCAGCCTGCCTCAAGATTATACTGTATATAGATTATATGTTTATCATCCAGCCCCACTGCTCAGCATTGTTAATATGATCACTGTATACTGGGGTTTTCTCTGGCAAAAAGAGATTTAATATAATGCCATACTATAATAATTATTACATTATATTAGTGCACAACAGTATAACCTTGCCTCTATTTTGCATGTCCAGTTTGCTATTTTAGGCAATGATTCCAACATTTGAGCAGGTAAAGGTTCTGGACAAGTTTTCCTTTTTCTGATTAGAAGTTGGTACCTTATGAACCAAAATAAACATTTGAATACAAGCAACAATCAAAACTTTAGACATTTATAGCCTGTCCCATTGTTTACTTTTGTTTGCCCCCTAACAATCTCACAAACCGTTGCGCGGCGCTTCCTGTAGGCAGCGCTAAACTGTATCCATGAAATAGTCCATAGTATAAGCAACACCAAAAGTAACATAACTGACACATAAGTGATGTTTTTTGGTGTACTGATAAGGAAAAAAAAAGACCTGAGAATAAAAAAATACATTTCATTACATCAATGTGTTCACCCATGACCATTTCATAATTGTAATTGGTTCTCATTCCCTTTTCTGTTAGAACTGTTTACAAATAATACCTATAATAGTTCATACTTGCCTTCCTCTTGTCTTGTGATGCAATAAGAGTGGAATAGATTTTAAAAATATCATTTCTGACATTTCAAACTACATTTATAACCATTGCATCATCTATAGGTACTGAATCTACTGTAAATGTTCAGTTTATACTGATATCATTAAACAGAAGTTCTTATAGCAATTCTTTACTACATATACACACAGCGATATCACATGATGTGCAGCTAAAGCTCAAAAACTCAAGTTGTGTTTGGAAAAAGAAAAATTACAGTCACTGCAAAGCAAAGAGAAACAGAAGCTGATCTATTTACCTTTATGTGTTGTAAAAATAAAAAAGGAAAGATTAATTCTCTGCTTATGCCAGTTTACTGGCAGGAAATAAAAAATGTGATTTTAAAAATATCTGCAAAAATGCAACCTAAAAGTATATACAYAGACTGGATACTGTACACCTAAAATCCACTGGGTATATGTTGTATGTGTTAGTAAAAAAAATAACAAGCGTAGTGGCCAAATGATACACAGTATTACAAAGCAACGAGACAAACACRTTCTCCTTCACGCCACATGCCAAACCAGCGGTAAATATTGCAGCTGTCAGACACTTCGTATCAGTGTTCAGAGAAATCCACGAGGCCATCATTTGCCTTCATATTTGGGATTGACYACAGTTGTGACGGCACTTTTGTAGATGGGATTTTCACCCTGTAAAACAAACACACACAAACAAAACCATCAAAGTTGCAGAGGTGGTTCAAAATGTCCTGATGCATCTCAGTAATCCAGGTAAAAAAATCAAATCAAAAAAGAAAAAAATTGTATAGGTCCTCTGGACGGGTTCTTCTTTAATGAAACGTTTCGTCTCTCCTCCAAGAGACTTCTTCAGTCTGATAGTTTCAGGCAAAATTCAGGCTTTTAAGCACTGCCTCCATGTGACTGATACTCACATCACATGGCTAGAAAACGGAGGCCTCCACCTCTGTTTAATGATGGACGGTCTTTCTTCACAAAAATGGCTTCTTTTACTCCTCTCTCAAACCAACGTTCCTCTCTATCGAGAATGAGAACATCCTCATCTCTGAAAGAGTGACCAGAAGACCTATACAATTTTTTTCTTTTTTTTTCATCAAAGTTGCAGTTAAAATTCAAAACCTCTCGAACCTCAGTGGAAAAGTTAGTCTTTGTGCAGAATATTAATCAAAAATGACACAAAAGTTATTTGTCAAAAATACACAATTTCCAGTGTTTAATTTCCATTCATAATGTCCAAGTCATTTATTTAATCCAGTTCTCTAAAACAGCCATGCTTGTGTGTCAAACAGTCTTATATTTACTAAGATACTACACTCACTTACCAGATGAGGTTTTAGTATTTTCGCACAAACAAAGCTCCATATTTACAGAGCCTGTGCTTGTTTGTGAGTTTTCTTTGTCAAAGCACACTCATGCAGTTCGTTTCAAACTTTTAACTTGAACAGAAACTTCACCCAGTCTACTAAACTGGCTCTACACTTTTTTTTTTGGCTTGACTTAAAAAAATAGATTGATAAGACAAATAATCCAGGAGTATTATGTCAAATTTGAGTCAAACCTGGAACAAATTTATAACAAGCTGAAACTTTCAGGATGTGTTCAGAAAACTGTCAGAAATAACAAACTAAAAGTCCTCAGGAATCCACCTTAGGGCTTTTGAAAAATTCTAGATGTCTCCAAGATATTTTCCCATATTTTAGGCTTAAAACCTCATAAGAATGCGAATAATTAGTTTAAATGTGTTTTTTTTTTGTTTCTGTGTCGTGGAATTCAGTTTCAATACTATTTTAAAGATATAATGAAGTCCTTATGCAGTTCTGCATATGTCTAAACCTTTTACTCATGTGCTATGATCAATTTTCATATCTGTAATAACACTATAACCTTAAGAGTAAAGTTTGAATATTGATGGATCGATTTAAATACACAATTACAAATGATAAAACAGCATGATACATGCTCTGCCTCACTCAATCATCATCATCATCATCATCATCATCATCATCATCATCATTTTCATCAGTTTTTCGAGAAACAGGAGTTGATTTTTCAGTTTCCAAAACATTAAAAAAAACATATTTTGACTAATTCACTTTTTTTCACGTTTTAAGCTTGAAATATGAAAAAAAAAAAAACATGAAGCCGGCAGACATCTTGGACACCGTTTTTAATTTCTCAAAAACCCCAAGGGGGATTCTTGGGGACTTTTTTTGACAGTTTTCTGAACATATCCTGAAAATTTCAATTTGTTATAAATTTGTTCCGTGTTTGAACCTAATACTCCTCGACTAAAAACAACCTATAAACCAAACAAAGAAATAAATAAAWTGGGAACTGAAGTCAGAGGTCACACAGAACCAGCCCATGCAGGAAGACCAAGCAGAGAGGAAAAGAAATACGAACTCAAAGGCCAGCGCCTTTACGTCCATAGCTTGGGTTCTGGAACTGATTGATTGGACTCTTGTAAATTGGGTTTTCTTGCTACAAGTGGAGAGTGAGGACAGAAGAGAGTTTACCAGGAAAATGAAGAACAGGGGGRAAAAAGGACAAATAAATACCACACAGACAAAGAATGAGAGTGGCAAAAAGAAGACAATRTAGCTGTTTTCACACATGAATATGAGGGGCGAGGGGGTGTTTCTCTAACTTTCCTGGKATGGAAGGTATGATGCAAAAACCCAGAGGTCTGAATTCACCAACTGGACTGCTTGCCTTTTGAGGGCACAAACTAGGATGTTGTAAATCTGTCTAATTTTTGAAGTTYTCGCAAAGGAAATGGTTGTTCCAAACTGTGCTGCCTCAGTTGGCTCACATTTAAACGAGCCATTMTTCATACGTTTAGATGAAAAACTGTCCATGTTTAGTTAAACAACTGCCGGGGCTAAAAGTGCCTGATTCTCAAAGATCAACACTGTCTGCAACAGTTAGTGTGACATTTCTTGTGTATCACAAGAAGGAACAGAGGAACAGGAGTACGAGTTCAAAGTGGGCAGACCTGTCAGTAAAGGTATAATTCAACCTCTCTTYCAGGCACATATARTTCAGTTACMTTCACTTGTTGTGAAAATGCTGTATATATGTATCAAAAATAAAATTCACTTTGCATCATAGTCAAAACACCTAGAAATTGGCCTCTTTAAAAACCTCCTACCATTTCCAACACTCCCACTWCACGTCTTCACAACAATGCTTCAGTGGTGGGGTGGGAGCTTGGCTGTAGGCTGAGCTCCAGGGAGGAGCTTTGTGTAAATAGGCGGAGCTTTGTACCAGCAAGCATTTTTAGGCAGCTCCACATGGCTACCACAGGAGATTTGAGGATTTCTCTAACATGCATGACTGAGTCAAAGCAACACTCTGTGTTTKTTGTTGATGAGAGAATGACATTTTAACAYGATATAAAATTCAAAAAAGTYAAATTTGCATATCATCCCCACCCCAAGATCCTAACCTAACATTGAGAAAACAATCTCTTTTTCTGTTGGTCACCTCTGTGCCTGCTGTATTTGTGGCAGGAGGTCAGATTTTCATGGTGTAGTGAGCGCATTGGTGATCCAATGTGAAAAGAATGCAAACTGCTGAGACCAGCTGAATTTGATGAGAGTGTTTGTTCTGCCATGTCATTAGTGCTATTTACTTTGTGGAAATGACTCTGAGATTAAGTAAATAGTCAGATTGATGCACRAAAATGGAGAAAAGTTAGGCATTGTGCATTCTTTGTGTTGAAGTCAGTGTTTGCAGCACATCAGAGCTGGTTATAGTGTCTCCTTGAAAGCTTGTTTGAGTTAATATCAACACCTTGTGGAACATATTTAAATGTATTCAGGACTGTAGTCCATGTGTGAAAACAGCTTATGAAGAAGAGGATAAATTGGGGGGGAAAAGGGGGGATGAAGTGAAATTACATTAATGATTTGCTCTTAGTTTTTAAAAGATTAATTGTCTAAAAGTGTGACACTTTAAAATTGCTATGATCTATTTTATAAAAACCTAGGCTACAGATAACAACAGTTTGAAACATAAAAGGAAAGCTGGAGAAAGATCATGAAGTGCCTTTAACATCCCTTTAGGCTGTTTTTATCTTGWCAATTAGTCTTCAAGCAGTTCACTGACAGTCTCTCATTTTGTCAAATTAAAGAGCTGCAGGGACAAAGCCTGCCCTGCGAGAGCGGCCCCAACACTGAGTGTTAATTAGAAACAGATGCACCATCAAACTCTCTTTTTCACTGTGCTGCAACCAACTTCTACCACTAGATGGTGGAGTCTTCCTGCACACGAATGTATCTGAACTCCAGCTTTGTGTCATATTGATGTTGGCAGATAATGTGACAGGAGGAAGGAAGCAGGGAGGGCAGAAGCTGTGGCTCCTCCTTGGAAAAGTTTCGTTATGCTCTCTGTGCATAGCATTCCCAAAAAAGTCCACAGAGGTCTAACATTTTTCCTCCTTGTTGAGCACCGTTCAAAGGCAACAAACCTCAAGTCTGTCTTTGCAGCTGTGAGACGGCGCAGAACAGGAGCGAGGCTCCTTGTAATGACATAAACATGTCTGTGAATCTCATCTGCTGCTAAAGCGCAACAACTTATCTTCACGACTTTATCCCGTCACAGTGGACAGATCAACACAGAGGTCGAGCTGCAACCTGTTTTCCACGTTTAAATGAACTCAACCAAACCTGTGACGTTTGTTCTGCTCGACGCTGTACCAGACACTCACCGTATCCCACTTGGCGTTCATCTTCTCCTTCTCGAACTTGGCAAACTCCCTCCTGTCGTGGATGATCATCAGCAGCTTCCAGATGAGCAGCAGGGCCAAGCCAATCAGGACGATTCCGGCGACCACGCCGGCCACGATAGGGACTATGTCAGGACCAGTTGGGCACTCTGAAACAGCACCAGAGTGTTACATAAATAAAACCATCTATTTTTGAACTATAACCCCTGTAATTAGCTTTGTCTGTTTCAGAACCCTCTCCACAGCCAAGTTCAGCGCTCTGCTCACCCGGCTCCTCCACCACATGGACCACCTTTTCCGTGTTATTGTTGACGGCGTACGTGTAGTAGAACCAGCAGTCATTAGCGTCCCTCTCTTTGCAGTGCATGACAGGGTAGGAGGCGTCGTTGGGCTGCGGCATCTTGTCTCTGGTCTTCACTTTAATCAGCTTGAAGTCACTGCATTCTTTTTCACACGTCTCTTTTTTTTCACCCGTGCCAAACGCTCGACACTCAACGCACTCTCTGCAAAAAACAGTTAATAATGAAAAAAAAAATAACAAAACAAACAAAAAATATACTTTTAAGTTATTTCAAACAAACTTGTCAAACTGTGTAAACTGATCCATTCCTGATTTTCCTTCTTACTTGTGCTCTGTGCAGACTGCCGGACAGGTCGGGCACTCTTCGCACGTGGAGCCCTGGAATTTGGGGTCATTGCACTTGCAGCTGCCACATTCACACACTCCTCTGCCGTTACAGAGCTGCTTGTTCTTGGCCAAACACGTTCTGTTGTCCAGAGAACAGTCACAGGCACTTCCAGACCACATGGGTTCACAGACGCACACTCGGCACTCACAGCGTCCGTGACCTGAGAACCAGAGATGATGACAGCTTCAACAAGTCGCCACTATTTCTGAACATCACCTGAACTAGAGCTGTGAATCACAACGTGCCACGTGACATAACACTGACCCAAAATGCCAATATTATTGTTAGACAGCAAGTCTGTAATAYTTGATAAGTTGTTAGAAAATCCGTTAACACTTTATAATAACTACACCTTATTTAGCCTTACTTAATCATCAACAAATGGTAAGTTAACCTTAAAAATATCATTAATTAATGATGATTCATACTTTTAAGCTATAAATTAACACATTTTTTAATGCTTCACACATAAAGGCTAAAGTACATTTATATGAGTATTTAAATACATTCACACAGTATAGAGTAGTTAATTCATGAGTTATAAATCCTTAATAAACAATGGTTGGTTATGGTAGTAATTAGCCTTTATGGATAGATCATTATTAAATATGTTAATTTATAGCTTATTAAATATGAATCATTCTTAATTAACAATCTTTTCAAGGTTAACTAACCATTTCTTACAGATTATCCACGCATACATCCATTACCTATACCCGCTTATTCCTTTCAGGGTCACGGGAGTCACTGGTGCCCATATCCAGCTGTCACAGTGCGAGGGGCGGGGTACACCCTGGACAGGTCGCAAGTCCAATTATTAATGATTAAGTAAGGTTAAATAAGGTATAGTTATKTTAAGTGTTACCGATAATCTCAAATTTGATGCATTACAGTTAGGGATGCACCAGTTGATCAGCTGGCGACTGGAACAGGACACTCATTCATCCAGAACGGTCATGAGAACATCTGATAGGGGTCACACGGTGTGATCGTAGCCCAAGCTTCCTGGTGGCATCAACATTCTCACCTCCACAAAGCTTGTTTCCAGAGCGGTCGCAGTTGAAGTTGTCACACTCGCAGAACTCGCCGCTGTACCTCTCGTCTGGGTTCTCTCGCTTCTTGCACTCACACATGCCGCAGACGCACTCCCCRTTGTTGCTACAGATGTCTGTGCCGTTGCGGCAGTTCCGGTCCATGTCCTCTGTGGCCACGTCATTGCTGCTGCATTCACAGTTTCTGCCCACTCGGCCCTCATTACACCTGACGCAGAGGGTAAAAGTTGTGGTTCCAAGTGATTTTTGAGGACTAAGAACAAATGACTTGTGAAGACTGGAAACCCATTTACCTGCAGGCTCCACACTCAAAGGTACCATTACCAAAGTGGCACAAGTCACTGTTCTTGATGCCAGTCTTGTGGCAGTCACACTCACAGATGAATTTGAGAATTATCTCCACCTCCTCTGTGAAACCCAAAGGCTTTATCTTAATGGTCTCCTGCTTGCCCAGTTTTGGACAACCCTTGGATGTGATGGTGATGTTAAATGTGACCTGAAATTGAATAAA
This sequence comes from Austrofundulus limnaeus, assembly GCF_001266775.1. Taxonomy (NCBI): domain Eukaryota; kingdom Metazoa; phylum Chordata; class Actinopteri; order Cyprinodontiformes; family Rivulidae; genus Austrofundulus; species Austrofundulus limnaeus. The sequence continues at coordinate 1,463,679 of NW_013952503.1, read as the reverse complement.
AAAGCACAAGAAAACCTGATTTAGAGATGRAAATACATGCTGTGAAGCTTTGGAAATGGGTCCACTTGGATCATACTGATGAGCTAATATTGGCTGTTTCCAAGGCGTCCTGTTTCCAGAGAGGATTTTGCTCTTTAGGAACCACTCCAATATTTCAAATCAATAGTTCATAAAAACATTAATTGAACCTGTTTACCAATAATAACTTTGATTTACAAAATGACTGTACTTTGGCCGAAATAATGTAATATTTCTACAGATATTTCCCCCAGGTTGCACCAGAAACAKTACAGCAATCTGCTGCTGTTGCCATTTATTCTGTCAAATAACCTCATAATTCCATATAACTAATTGTACTTTAAATTTAGGTATTTGCTGCCATCTGTCTTTTTGTTTTGACAGTTAAATAAATAAGTTTGCTTTTTTAAGTTCTTTGAGTCCAGAATCCACATTAGTTCCAAAATGTGCAAAAGCTGATCCAAGCAGTGTACACACACACACACACACACACACACACA
>NW_013952503.1:1456866-1462756 GCF_001266775.1 Austrofundulus limnaeus | reverse complement strand
CACACACACACACACACAACCATGCACACTCATTGCAAGGGTCAAAGTTGAATCACTAAATGATTAAGCGTCCATGTTTTTATTTCATAGGAGGAAATCAGTCATTTAATTTAAATTGTCATTGTTTCTCAATGACCTGATTGATGGCCTGTCCTTTTAGAAATTGCAGGTGTTCATTTGACCCATGACTTAAAACACCAAGGATACCAGATCCATTTTCCAGTTCTCACCTCATCTCCAATAGAGATATTGGAGCACTTCCTTCCAGCTTCACCCTCATTAACCACCCCGTTCTTACAGTGCGCCTTGTATGATATAGTCACGTCGTCTGGAAGCTTGCTGTTCTCCAGAATCACCTCGGACGAGAGAGACTGCCAAAAAATCCAAAAGATAACAGAAGAAATGTTGTGATGTTCTGCTCTGGAATGTCATCTGGTAGCTTTGTTTAGACAGCACAGAATAAACAACGGATAATCTGAGGATTAGATTAAATCAGTGTGTTTAGAACAAACATTGAGTGAAGTTTTCATTGATCATTTATGTGTTATAAAAAAGCAAAAAAACGAGTTTTACTAAAGAGAATTTAAAGTTCAAATGTGAAGAATGTTCTTACGTTGTAAGCATCTATAATRAGGTTGATGACATTGCTCGAGTTGGCTGACAGAGTTCCCACAGCTGACTTTGGTATTAAATTCTTCAGCTCCTGAAGAGAGAGAAGTTCTAAGGTTGGTTTAATTACATTTCTATTAGTCTTTAGGGCAGCACAGAGTGATTAAAACTTTATTCTAAACACATCACTTCAGCACAAATTCAAAAATGTACCAGAATACAATCCCAAAGTATAAAACTTTAGACATTCAATTTCAGATTCAGACATCACAGGAATTTCTGATCTCTGAAGCATGCTAATAAAAATTTTGTAAACCGCCCTTTCGCACTGGACAACGGCCCTAAAATGAAATAAAAAAAAATCAGCCAGGATGAAAAAAAAGAGGTTAAAAAAACTAACCTGGTAAATAGGCTGAAACTCTTCTGTGACTGCAAAGATAGTCTGAATGTTGTTGTCACTCAGCTTCTGAACAAGGTGAGCAATGGATGGGTAGTCCTTAGAAGGTGGAAGASAAAAGTCAAATAGCTGGCTTCACGTCACAGGAAACTATAAACAAAATGGYCTGAGACACAAACTTCTTACATAATAGTGACTCATTGTGTAAGTATTGTTCTCCAAGTGACATTTTCCATCGTTGGGCAGTACAATGCCACCCAGTTTGCCATCTCCAGCGAAGTGGAAGCCGGCGTCAGTGGAGAACACAAGCAGACGAGTCACGTTCCTCCAGCCAATCTGCTCCTAATAAACAACAAAAGAGACGTAATTCAAATAAGAATAATTTGGTGTTGCTACCTTTAAAACCAGTGGGTTTGCTGGGCATCTTAGATGATTTGTATATTTTGATATTAATATAAAAGTTTCTTTAAAAACACAAAGGAATCACCATAGAAATAATTATACAGATTAGGCACTGATAGTGATGATGACAGTGGGAAAATTATTTAAAGTAGACATATCCTGCTTTTAAATCATTCAGTTGAGATCTATATAAAGTGGAACTGCAATGAGGTGCATCTGAGGTTCACTCATTTTAGTGGCGGTCTATTTAAATGTAAATGAACCCCCCCCCCAGGTCTAACTACCAACGATCACTGTCCACCTGTTCGGCGGCTACTTCTGTAGTTTGGTAGCAGTTACACCAGAGTTGCCAGCAGTGCAGAAACTTTTTATTCYCAAATGGTTTAAAAGATGTCAACAAGGGAAGACTTGTCCATCCAGCCTTACATGTTGGGATTAGACCGTCGTGAGGCAGATTAGTTCTACCCTGCTGATGATGTTGCTGGTGTCTGACCCAGAGTACGCAAATGTATTTAATGGCTAAAAAAGTGAATTTTGCATGATATTTCCTCTTTAAATATGAAGCTGGTTTTTCCTACTGAATGACTTAACAGCAGTAAATCTTTTTGTTTACCCCGCAAACAGCCACTTGCATGATGGCATCAAAGCCCCCYTCGGGAGAGTCCAGGTTTCCAGAAATGTGCTGCTGGCCCACCAAAGTGTTAAACAATGAGCCATTACTGTTCAGCTTTAACACGTTCTTGTAGCTGAAGGGGCTGGTGCAGGTCTGGTCGCCTGTGCATGGGTTCAGTAACTTGGCCTGGGTGGTGCTGATGTAAGGCATGACCGTCTTCTCCACAAAAGACCCAAAACCTGAAAAAAAAATTAAAGGAAAGTCAGAACCCTTTATAATACAACTGTTTATTGCATTATGTGCTTGTTTTCTATTTGAGACTCTGTGTAGAGACGCAGACCAGTGGAATCCTCACCTATCCTGAAATCAGAGGTGATCTTTGACATCTCCACCATCAGACTAGTTCCCAGGTTCTTAACATTCTCCAAATCATCCTTCATGGAGTAGGACAGGTCCATTAAATAGTACAGGTCAATGGGATAATCTTCTGCCCGTTTGAACTTCAGGTTAAAAGACTGAGGCTCACCTGCATAAAATGTGCATAATTAGATAAATCCCCAAAAGTCACGCATATTTAAACATATAGATGCTAAGAAAAAAAATAAAATCAACAACAACAACAACAACTTTCTTTGAATAAATACAAACCAGATCGAAGAGTGAGGCTCAGTTTCTGGGGCTGGACCTGAGTAATATCCTCTGGCTTGAGTTTTTTTTCTCTTTTATTGCGATTTGTGACCGGTTTGTTCGTAAGGATGTGTTTTTTCCCGCGTGGGTTTTCAATTAGTGACTCCGCACAGCCCCGTTTTATCAGAGACTGCAGCTCGTCACAACGACTCGACACCGTCTCACCCTGTTTTAGGAAGTTCTAAGAGCGGCAACACAAGAAAAATTAAAAATCAATCAAACAGGTTCATCTGTCTCGATTTTATACAGATACATGTTTAATGTTCAATGTTGTACAGAAAAATAGGCTTATGTTTAGCACTGAACACTGGAGTTTGAACATTTTTTAAAATAATTTGAAGTGATTATCTGCCTGTAATACTCAGCAGCACTGAATACATTCGACAGCTGTGATTTACATACTAGGTCTGTACACCAGCCACATTTGGCTCCATGCTGGATGCAATCCCCACAGTGTTTGGCATTGGCACTGATGCACTCTTTCCCCTCTAGATGGAGAACAAAGAAAGAGCAGTGAAACTCAGAGAGCTGAGGTACAGAGCAGGGAAGCTGCCTTGTTTAGCCCTTACACATCAGCTCATCTTAAAACACTGCAGCTCATGCAAACCACACTTTTAAACAGGAGCATCGTAAKTCTTACCTTTCTGAGCAGTGCAGCAACAGAAGAGCCCCAACACTGCTATAAAAATCAGCTTCAGATCCATCTGAAAACACACAAGAAAARATTTCAAGAGACACACTCACACAAAGTTTTAATAAAACAACTTGTCATTGCTGACTGCTTTTTCCACTTAAAATAACAATTTGCATTTTCAGTGATAAAAAAGTATAATTTCACAAAACAAAGAGGCCTAGAAGAGTGACAAGTTAGCAAAAAGAAATGGAATGAACCTCTAAAAAGGTTTTTTTATACCAGAAGGTAAAAAATGATCCATACATRGTTGCTTGGCTATTCTCAGGATGCCACAGAAAAAAACAGACAGCTTATTCATTTCAGACCACTATCTCATGCAAACATGGATCGACACACCGCATAACCTAACACCTGCACCCACAAATTTTCCCATTACTGYAAATAGAATTAGCTACCAGGACTTSRCCTTACTGCTGTCATGTTTATTGATCACTTGTCAGACTAAAGGCTCTCTCCTTAAACCACATCAATGCCTTCTAATGGAAAGTTACGGACTTACTAATGGACAATAGAAGAGAATGGCCTCTCTTCGGTTACATGTTGATTTGTGACAGGAACATTTTTRCATCTCTAAAAATGAACTTATATTGTGCTTTGAGCCTCAACTTGCTCACAATGACAACACTTACAAGCTGACAAGTATTMGTCTTTAATGTTTACAATTTATATGTTTAGCAGGAAACACAAAAAGTACTTTTTAAAAATAAACACAGACCAAAAMGTAACCATTATCCTATGGAAACCAAAGATGTGCAATGAACAATTTGCACTAAGAAGTTAAAATGTCATATGACTGAAATGCAATATCAGACTAAATGAAAAATAAAGTTGGGAAAAAGGGGGAAGATATAAGATTTTTTTTCTTCTTTCCTCTTCCTTTCATTCCATTTGTGTTTTTTATCATGTATAGTTTTTTCTTTTTTTAAAGAACAAATAAATAAACCCARACTGTACAATGCTGCCTAATGGATCAACAAGGCATCTTCTCCATCTGCTGACTTCCAATCACTGTTTTGAMTAATTACCAAACAGCCTGCGATTTCTTCACTTATGCAAGCTTGTTGCACATCATTATTCACATATCCATCACTAGTCRGAATATWTACCAAATTATGACATATCAGCAGTTTCTGAGAACATAGAATTTTTCCCTCAGTGGATATTTTTGAGATGTTTTGTTCGACAAGGTTATGACTCGATAAAACCCACTGTTCAGCGTAGGTGGTGGTACAAAAACAGTCAGAAAACTTTTAAAATATTTGAAAATAACTACTACATGAATGTGAAAATATAAAATGTTGGATGGATTTTAAGTACTGCATTCCTTTTAAATTGTTGCTAAGTTGTTTAAAAAACACACAGAGGAAATTATAYAGTCATCATTTCCAGTCACTTAAATAAACCTGACACTTTTAGTAATGCTCAGAACCCTGTCATCAACCTAAATAGATGATTCTGCTGTTGTGGTTTGCACTAGTGGTGGACAGGAAACTGAGTACACAACACTGGTGAACCACAAGGAGCACGGTGTGGCAAAGGCTTGTTTATTGTAGGTACAAACAAGACAAAGGTGATGATTAAAAAAACATACGAGGAGAACAGATGAGAGTTAAAATAATTGACACCACCTGTCAATCAAGCCAGTAGTTTTGACAGCAACAGAACAATCGATGGATATTGAACAGCAAGTAATGTGCCTCATAGCTGCAGGAACTACCCAGCCTTTTTTACCCAAACCTGTCGTTATTTTCATTACCATCGCTGTGCACATTTATAAGATTTTGTTAAACATCTTAAAATCAAATAGTGGGGAAAGTGCAGTTCTCACTTGTGTTTTCCTGAGAAGTTAAGAGGGCGAAACAGTTTGTTTTGTTCCCAAAACAAAAATTAGGTCTGAACAATGAATAAAGGCTCACGGCCATCCTCACAAAAATGGGAACACCTACATGTTCATGTGGACAAAGGTCTAATCTACTATGTACTGATTGTCATTAATTTACATGATACATCTTTACATGTTAGGCTGTATTAATATAAACCTGGATCAAGGTTAATCCATAAAGCTTGCTACATACAGTACTGTATACATACGTACAAAATAGCTTTTGTGTGTAGCTCTATGTTACAACTTCAGGTCACATAAGTTTAGTCTTGATTACTATGATTGATTAACAGTGAAACGTCACACAAYACTTTTAATTGGGTATTGGTTGCGTCTAATCTTGTTTGTTGGAGAGTTCTTTACACTAGGTCACATGAATGCACAGGCAATGTAATCTTTTAGTTTACTTTAGTTTAGTTAGTTTATTCATTTCATTTAAAACAAAAAATATATACACATTTAAAACAAAAAACAAAAAAATACACAACATATACTGTACACACAACAAAAAATATACAAATCAAACTGAAATGAAAGGAGGCAGAAAGAAGAAAAAATATCTTATTCCTGCCCCTTTTTTCTATAATTAATTTCAAGCAATAATAA
>NW_013952503.1:1450067-1456694 GCF_001266775.1 Austrofundulus limnaeus | reverse complement strand
GATATACATTATATAATTTAATATTTCTTTAACAAACTTATTTTTATCCTTCTCTTAAAGAAATACATTGAACCCCATTTTTATAATCACTTTTCAGTTTATTCCACAATCATATTCCCTGAACCGAAGTACATCGGTCCTTCAAGTTTGTTCAAATTCTAGGTTTCACAAACCTCTCAAGTCCTTTAAGATTATCACCATTATCACCATAATCTCACCATTGATGTCATGTCTGTTCTGATAAAAACGACACCAACAGAATAGACTGGACATTTTTAACAAGTGGACTTTATTCTCCAAAAAGGTTATGCAAATTATTAAGAACACCTTTGAAAAACAATAAAAAAACACATTAATCATAAAAGTTTCTATGTGGAAAATTTTCTTTTAGAAATGCCCAATTCTAAAMGCCCTATCCACCCTGAGGTAAAACTAAATTCTGATCCTTAATCATCATACAATAACCACAAGCTGTTTGTAATTTTAATAAAATGTAGAGATCAAAACGGTCAAAACATAAAGATTTACTGTATGTCTTGGTAGAACATAAAAGACATGAGAACAAACCACTACATAGTGTGCGCTTCTAGTGCAGAAAATTATAGAGACGTTAATAGCATGTTAGCCTTTCTTTGCGGGAAAAGAAAGACAGAATATATCAGTTTAGTTTTATATGGGATCTTCTTTTGAGTTAGTTTAACCTATCTAACTTGCGTGTGAATATTGGTTGTAAAAAAAGTGCCACTTTGTGTAGTGTCGGTACGCTTCAGCACAGTTTCAAGCCATTTCCATTAGGCCAGATTCATGGAGCCAGCCCTTTTTTTAGTACCTACTTCATTGCGGTTCCAAACAGTCCCAGTTGACACCAAAATGTGACGTTAGAACACTGTTCGTCACTGATTGGCTAGGGGGTTGAGTCAATGGTTGCATCTAAGCTGCCTTTACAACAACAACTCGAGGCACCATTTTTTCCAATTGTAGCAGCGACATTAGTCATATTTCCATCCAATTTTAATTCACATTTTTTGTGAATTTTTAAAATTTCAGAACTTATTCAGCAAATGTGTTTCCATCTCTCATTTTGCGCATTAACTCTTTTTTGAAAAACCCAAAAAAACCACCTCCACCAACCGCCTAAAACACACCCACTGGAACTGGACTGGAACGTCAGAGGAAAAGCACATGAACTGACCCGTTCCAACACKGACCGTACCGACACTACACTTAGTGGCACTAGTGGAAAAAGGGGCATTATATGCAACTATCAACCAAGTAAGTGCAACTCATGTTAATGAGCAATCTGGAGTGACTCACATGCTAATTTAGTTAAATAACTTAATACAGAATTGTTACTTAATAAGATTAAATAAAGCAACTAGAGTCAATGATCTAAATTTGAATTAGCAAACATTGGCCAGCAATGTGCCAAAATTAAATCATATCTGGGATCATAAACCAATAAATCACAATCTCAAGGAAATCTAAAAAGAAGCTAATGTCTAGTGCAGTGGRTCATAAACAATGAAGTGCAAATGAAATTCAAATAGTGACTCTTTAACACTTTTTTTACTTCTTAAATCATTAATTTTTGTTAGTCTGTTGTAAAATCTACATTAAAAGTTTACATCTCCTGACACAGTTGATAAAAAAAAGCTCTGATGGTGTGTGTGTGTGTGTAGTGTTGACTAATGCATTCCTGAATGCCTGTGTATGTGTGTCCATTTAAATAGACACAGAAGGGCAGACAGCCTGTCTACAGACCCCAAGATTAGATCAAATGGTATGAATCATCTCTACAGAACAGATATTTATTATGCGGCCATTTCAAAGGTCTATTTCTAATCTGAATCTTAAAAAAAGTTGTGACTCTATTGCAAAAACTTTATCTGTGAARCTTAAARATTGTTACTAGAGATGTAAACAGGCTCATTTTAACTTTCCAATGTTAAGATATAGGTGAAGTCCATAAGTTCAAGGATAAGCCTGGGTTTCCAGAGAAACCACACTTAAAATTAAAAAATATAACATTACATCATTGGTATAACATAACCACAYGTTTTATTTTCAGTGTTGTTCCTAGGGTGCTCAGCTCAAGTTAGCAATTTTATGGACTCATTCACATGCAATAAGACTATAAAATTCAAGATGTGTCAAAAAAAAAAAGCCATGTGTGTTCAATTTCCCAAAACTCAGACATTGGAATGCTTAGTTTAAAAAGAGGGGGAAAAGGAAAGAAAAACATGGGAACTGACGTCAAAGACTGGTACAGAACAGGCAAAAAGCTAAATTTTATGATGATTCTATGAGCAGTTTAAAAAACAAAAAAACACAAGTATTTAAATAAAATGCCATGGGTTTGGTTTTAGTTTGTTTGATTTTTCACGCGTAAAAAGCTAACTGCAGCRCTTCTGGTGACGTCTGTTTTGTTTTGGACAAATTATTATTAGCTCATCAATACAGTCTGGAAAGATTCAATTTCAAGTCTTAAACAATTTTGATCTTCAAAATTTTATTGTAGTTTTATAGTAGTCCATACAAAGACATTCTTGACATGCTTAACAAGTTCRCAGCATAAACATTGTAAATGATGAGCCAGAAGTGTCCCCAGATTTCTCAAGAAGTGCTACTATTTTAAAAATAAAATTCTCTTTAAGCTCGCTTTCTTCCTGTTTAGTCATTCATTTGAGTTCTCCCTACTRCAAAATGAATGCCCACACAGAAGCTCATGTGAACACCTTTTTCTTTGTAAAGTGATCAATCTGGCATTACACAGTTATTCTGGCAGAAATGTAAAATTTCTGCTGGAAGTACTCCAGGTTGTACTGGAAGACTTACAGCTTCGTCCTACCGCCACTAGATGCTCTAGTAAATAACCACTGAATTTTGTGCAGGTACTTACAACTGTGCAGCTAACCAAAGCTAAAAGGTTTTGTGCAAGGACATGCAGAGACCAAACACTTTTGTTTTATTGGACTGCAGACCTAATCAATAAAACTCAGCATCAAGTTGGACTGGTAAGAGGGACCAAATAAATTATCTATATATACCTACTTGTTATTATTTACAACATTTATATGCTTAAATGCAAGAACACACAATGTTTTACAACATAGATGCAACTTGTAATGAAAAAAAAACTGCAACTAAGATTGAAATGTTCCATACATTTTGCATTTGTTGTTGCGCTTATCTATCCAAACAGTTACAAATGCTTAGTGATAAACTGCTGTGATTTGAAAGACAGAAGACCTCCAGTGAGTCCCAGGTCAACCCCAGGGGTCATCACTCAGCTGGACAYGTTGATTAAACCTCTGAAGGAAGGTACTCAAGAGGAATCCTGATAATATGTCTAACTTCTCAGCTGGATCTTGTCAGTGAAGGTTTACTATAAGGTTCAAAAAATCAAGAGAGCAGCTAGGGTAAATACGTCACAATAAACACCTCGTATGCATGTTTTTCTTCCATATTTTAATACAGGGTTCTTGTTGGAAAACATTTTTGACACWGTCAAAACTATCTAAATTGCACCCCCATGTGAGTGAGTTCAAGAAACCGCAATGCTCATAAACCATACCGTACATACCATTTTTTTTTCAAGCGTGGTATTTGCCAATAACACATTATCTTGTTATTTTATTTAGTAACATTTAGGGAAATAACTTGATTTATGAAGTTTCAAAGTTACCCATCTCTTCACAAACAACTTCAGTTTGTTGTGAGAAAGATCATGTGCTTTTTATATGTGAACTGAAACCAATAGAGTACAGAGGTTCATTGATAGTGCAAGACAGGTTTGATAATACTACTATCTGCCCAGGTCTCTTTCACWGTCAAACAGCTGCATGTATAATAATACATTTTCCTCTTCATGTATACCTGAGCTGTAACTAATGGCATCTCAGTGTTTTACAGTGTTCTCAAAGCTCTATGTGTTGGCAAGAGAAGATAATGCATGGTAAACAGTGTGGTCCATGACCAGAAAGGGTTAAGCTTCTTGGGCATTCCAGAGACAATGAATGCTGCTTGACCCATCTGTCATGCTGTTATGGCACTTCACAAAAATGTGAGACCATAAGATTGTCAAATGTCAGATGCTTCTGGTTTGGTGTGCTTCAACTTTAGCGCAATATCTAATAAAAGATCATGTTTGTTACCTAGTGGAAGCTTGAGACAGACTAAATGAATAATTGTTGGGTGGCTGTGGCAGAGTGGTTAGGGGAGTYGTCCTGTAACCGGAAGGTTGATGGTCCGATCCCCATTTATTGTGTAAACTGACTCCTGACACTGTTTTTCATTATTTTATTWAACATTTATTTCACCTTGAAAATCCTATTGAGATTAAGAATATCTTTTGCAAGGTAATCCTGGCYAAGACTGGCAGCGGTACACAGAGGTTACAGAACACCCATATTAAAAACAAAAACAATTTACGCCGTCATAGATAGATTAAGTAAAAGATTCCTCACAGACTGATGATTCCTTCCCAAAATCAGCAAGAACAGGCTTAAAAACATTTAGTGACAACAAGACCTTTAGGTTCATGTATCTCTGCAACTGGTTCCAAGAAGATGGAGCAGAAAACTGAAAAGATTTCTTTCCATGTTCTGTTCGGACTTTAGGCACCGAAAGTCAAAATAAATTCTCACGTTGAAGAGAATATCCTCCAGTGGACTTTCTATTTATATAGGCCAACAAATATGATGGAAMATGTCCTAGTATRGCCTTATAAATAAAAATATGCCAATGACSAAGTCTACGAGTGTCCAAGGCCATCCATCTAACTCAGTTTTATAATGTGCAATGACTTTTTTTAAACATGTTTTTTGTCAATTTTATAGCTCCATGTTATACAGTATCCAACRAATAAAGATATCTGAGAAAACCATGCTTGTATAAAATGTCCTCATAGTCTAAATGTTGCATCAACCAGTCACTTTCTAGCCTCAAAAGACAGACAMGATAATAAGCACGTCTTAACAGGATTCCCAAAATTCCATGAAAAGAAAATTCCCTGAGTTTTCCCTGATTKTTCCCTGAGTAAATMCTGAAATTCCAGGACATATTTCAAAAAGGCTCAGAACTTCAAGTGTCTCAGGTTGCGGGAAAAGGATTTACTGTAGCAATGAGTGATTTCACGCTTAAATGTTGAGTTATAACAGGATTTACAAATCGGCATTTTTTTTAAAGCTATGACCTCCCTTCTCTCTCCACACCATTATCACAAATTGAAAACTTTAGTAATGGTTACACACATTTTATATTGTCCTTCAGGTACAGGTACATCAGTTGGASAGCATTTGATGCTTGGTGAAACTCTTTCAAGACATGACTCATTGTATAGTGCATAYTGAGATGCATACAGTCCATGCATCAGATACTAAAATCCACCATAGCCAGTCAGTAAAGATACATGTACTATGTACACTGTAGAAGCAAATGGACTCAGTGATAGTTGACTTTGCTTGAGCCATACGTATTGACAAATTCTTAGAAGCCCTTACTTCAGCAGGAACTGCCATGACTAATGACCAGTAGCATTAAGGAGTTCAACGATAGAATACACTACAGCTCAAAGTCACAGTGTGCTGAGTAGTAAGGAGGAGAAGTGGTGGYGTGTGTACATTTGCGTGTGTGTTTTCATTTTGTGAAAAAAAAGTAATGGAAAAAAAAGAGAAAACAGGAAAGGGAGGTGYAGGAGCTCGGTTACAGGGAGGGTAGCCTTGAGCCTTACGTAGATCTCAGACTTTCCTCAACTCTGCTGACTTAACTTTTTAGTCTTATTCACTCATAGATTTTTAGGGTATTTTTGCTTGATGAAATGCTGAATTTCTAAATTTATAAAAAGTAATAGAAGACCATAAACAGGTTGTTGTGGATTAAGTAACTTAAACTGTACAAAGTGAAGGGCCTTGAGGTTTTAAAGTTTTATTCAAACATTCTAGGACATGTTCAGTCTTTTAACTGCTTTCTGTAGGGGTCATTTTTGAGTGAAATAAACAAGGAAACTGGGTTTGACCCCAGACCTCTGATGGGCCCTTTAAGGAAACCAAACTCTGTTTCACTTAAGACTGAATTTAGGCCACAACAGGTCRCCTTAACTTGTAAATGAGRCATTCTCTTTTTCTTAATYAGACAATAAACAGAATAATCTTCTTTTTATTGGATTTATTTTTCTCTTAACTAAGAGTATTACGTATTTTAATAATCATGAAACAATGTTTGTCAAGTTACAGGAGAAAAGAGAACACATATCTTTTCTCCCTCAATGTGATTTCAGCTATATTATGGATCTTTCTGTGGAACTATCTTATTTAATTAAACTAATCATTATGGTTTTAGTTTTGATGAAGCATCATTGTTTATTTGTCTGAATCATATTGTAAATGCTTTTGAGTTTGAAGTAATTCATTCTTTCAGTTATGTTTTAAAGAGTTCTTATCAGATATAGTAATACCTAAACAGGTCATGATATGTTTTGTTTCTGAGCTACACAGAAGCAATAATTATGTTAGATAAGTCTGGCCATGGCAACTTCTTCTAACATTTTCCTTATCTTCCCGTTACTAACCTATCGAATGAAAGCGGAAACAAAGAACCCTCTTCTTCTTTAGTAACTAAAAGTTTCCA
>NW_013952503.1:1448666-1450057 GCF_001266775.1 Austrofundulus limnaeus | reverse complement strand
CAGTAATATGTTTCAATATTGAAATTAAAATGAATCAAGCACCACACTGTCTTGAGAATTGTATTGTATCATACTCTCTGTATCGAGTATCAAATCTACACCTCCATGTCTGAGGTAATACCCAGCCCTTGTTTTGACATTTGACAATTTAACACCGAGCCTGGCAACAAGCTAGTTTTGTTACAAAAGTTCCAGTTTTTTGTATTGCTCTAGAATGATGTCATCCAGCCCTATATTTAGTAAGTACATCTATGAACATGTATACAGGAAATTATGACTGATAATTCACTATAGGGGAGTTAAATGAAGGTAGGTAGTAACTGCTGAGAAGCTGAACATGCACAACTGAGGGCAGCTAGCAGGCAAAAACATTTAAACTTTTTGTTAAAAAAAGAAATAGGGCTGAAACGATTCCTCGAATAATTCGAGTAATTCGATGACAAAAAATCCTCGAGGCAAATTTATCTGCCTTGCAGCTTCGTAAAAAGTACAGTTATAATCAGCGCACTTTCGTCCGCCCAGAATGTTATTTGTGTTACACACAATGCTACGATGTTAGCGCTTCCGCTAACAGTTACACTGTCAACGCGTCATGCGTGTATGCTTGCTAAGAGCTATWTTTAGCTTTAGAAGAAGATGAAGCGTGCCGAAACGATGCGCCCAAAAGACGACAAATTAAAAAAAGCATGGGAACATTTAAAACTTAACAGAAAAGACGACAACGTGCAGTATGCTTCACATCCGCAATGTTTCTGCACCAGAACAAAAACACTGCTGCATGTACCGAACACTTCCGGAGGTAACAACAGGTATCGTTCATGTTACCTTTGCAAAATAGGTTACCTAAATTTGTGATAATCTATCATGTTACTCATGTACAAGGAGGAGGTATATTTAAGCTAATGTTATTTGTGCTGACTAATCATGGTGATTAAATAACAATTTAGATTAAACAATCTGTAAGTTGTGTGATTAAAAACAATACTTACTGTAAGTTTGTCAGATAAAAATAAAAGCACAACAACAGATCGGCAGCTCGAGCTGAAACACGTTTATTTGTTAATATGATTTTATCTTAGTTTAAATGAGATACTTGGAGTAAATGTTTCAAGTTTAAAAGTAGTTATAGAAGATAGTTGGATTTCTTTAATTATTTGCTGCTGATTTTTATGATTTTAGCCTTCATTACTACTGTCATATTTGTTTGTAACTAAGCAGTCAAGACTAAATCTTTTATTGCCTAAATGGGAACCCTGCACCAACCTTATAACAGTCTTAAAAATATGAATTTTTTTGTTACAATTAACAAGTGAACTCCACAAAACTCAATTGCAACACCCAAATGTTTATATTACCCATTTTACTCATTAAATTTCTAACCCCCTTCAGTT
>NW_013952503.1:1439833-1446781 GCF_001266775.1 Austrofundulus limnaeus | reverse complement strand
CAGGGAAGCTGAACATGAGAGTTGAAAAAAACTTATCCTAAAGTAAACTAGCGGGAAAAGTGAAAGTTGACTTTACAGTTTTTGCTTTTCATAGTGCAACGTTATTCCTAGCCCATATATTTCATTGCATGACATGGAGAGGTATTCTGGGATTCTCAACCTACATGGTTCCTGTGAACTCTTCTCTGCAGAGCATTTCAGGCAAAAATACCAGTACTACCAGCACAAAAACAATCATAGTGAAGTGTATACGAACAACAACCAGGTTCTGATTCTCTTTATTTTAAACACTTTCACAGTGGATGACAAACCCACTGTGTCGTAAAATGTCAGCCTAAAGGTGGTTGGTCTTTGCAAAGTCAGGCACGTATATTGAGAAGATGGTCTTTATATTACTCATAAAACATGTCCAATTGGTTTTTAGCATGCAAAAAGCTTCTATTGCAAGTTCATTAAATGGTTTATTATCATGGTGTTTGAATCTGTAAGATTAGAAACCTAAAAATATCTACAGTAGGACCCATTTGGTCATGAACTGTTGATAAAKGTCCATTTCAAAAGATCTTTCACCACATTCTTATTTTCTGTCAGTTTCACTGCTGGCATTGGTCTTCCTTTTTGGATTAAAATTTTCATCTATGCCAAAAATAACCTTGAAAAAGTTGATGYTAACAAAATATCCACATTGTTCATGTTCTCCTTAACTTCTTTGGACACAAACAACTAATACTGTAACAGGATGGTCAGCAGGGGATTTCTGAAAACCTACCGCTGCATAGTTTGGTCCTGCTTACTCTGCTTCAGCATTAGCTGTGTTTTCATCCAATTCTAATTCGAATTTTGAGCAATTTTTTTTAATTTTGTAAAAAGGAAAGAATGAATAAATGTGAATCAGACGTGTTTCCATCAACTGGCTTGAAGTGAATCAGTTATGTCAGACACATGCGTGTAGTAAACAGGAAGTAAAAATCCATCCATCCATTTTCTGTACACGCTTCTTCCTTTTCAGGGTTGCGTGGGTCACTGGTGCCCATTTCCAGCAGTCACAGTGCGAGGGGCGGGGTATAACCTGGACAGGTCGCAAGTCCATCACAGAGGAAGTAAAAATCGCATCTCAGGAAAATGGAGAGAAGTTATCAGGAACGTGTTGCTACTATCAGGAAAGTTGTAATTATTCTGTCATATCAACTAGTTCTGGCGATTTGACATGCTGTGTGGAGACGTAGAGAAAGAAACACAATTTTTTAAGTTACGGAAATAACTGAGAATACGCTGACAGCGGGAGGAGGGTCCAGCTGCAGTTGCGGGTGCAGTCGCTTTGGTACCGGGACCGGTTTCGGACAGACAGCGAGAACAGCTGATCAACATGTGAGGTAAATGTTCGCTACGTAAGAACTGATTCGGCAAATGTGYTTCCATCTGCCCTTTTGCACATTAACTCTTTTTTGAAAAAACCTAAAACCACCTCAAGCGAGCGTATTAACTTTAATGTGAATTAGAGGAAGTTTTATTGAACCATGCCGTTTCCATTCACCTTTTCTGATGTGATACTTCAAAATGTGCATTAAAAAACCTTGATGGAAACACGGCTATTGTGACTGGTTAAATTTCCTGTCAGTTACCGATCAAACGCATCCTGGGAGCCTCTGGCTCAGCTTAGCCTTCTGTCCAGACAGTGAAGTTCTAACCAATGATAAGGCTCTTTCAAACATGATCTGCCTGGAGACGCAAATTTAAAAAGAATCTGACTGAATAAATAATTACTGTAAATTACAAAGTKTCTAGCTCAACAAGTAGTTTACAAAAAAAAGAGAAATTAGCAAAAAGTAAGAAAAACTATATTTAATATAATGTTTGCCTTCTCATTGGATGATGTTTTCTAAATCCAACCACATTCTGAAAGCWTGTGAGCGTTGTGGAGAGCGTAGCCCAAGCTGTACCCGTTTTGGGGATTTTCTGAGACTACAACTATGGAGCTGAGGGAGTAGATGAATGCATGTGCTGAGTCTGCCCTTTCTTTGCTGAAACACAGGAAACTCAGCTTTATCACACAGGAAGCCTGTATCTAAATGGCTAGAAAACTTGAGCGAGGACATATTGGGTGTAAAGGGAAGGAAATAATAAGTCATAAAAAGTACCCCAGATGATAGTTTTATGTTTGCAGTGATGAATTGCTTACTTGAGAACACAATCTGCAGATTACTCGATAATGACTATTACAAAATGAAGGTGTTTCTGTCTGGGACATTTTACTACACAGAGTGTAATCTATAAACACAGGATTCTAGATAAAATCAGCGCAGGCAGTCTAGTAGTAGCTGACAGTCATTAAGAACACAAAGTCTGTGTGATGTCTGTCTCACCGTATTGCAGATTTTGGATTAAAGTTATTTACATAGTTTGATCTAAACAACTACAATTCTGTCATTTCTCAAGGTGAAACAATTTCAGTCACAAATTCAGGCATGAAAGGCAGAGGGGATATACACTCCTCAAGGAATGCTAGAGCTTTAATTTAATATCTATCGGATTTGCTTATCAAACATCAATTAATTAAATACACAAATACGTATTTCTAAACACTTTTACATGCTTGAGCAAGACATAAACCCTCAAAAAGTACACGCATCATTAAAGCTTCAAACTWTCAGAATAAAGAGTATCATAGAGCTCATAATCTGCTCCTGTTTTAGCACCAACGCAGCATGCTTAGCTTTATTTTCTCAGCAAAACTCAGCAGGCAGAGCTTGTCTTTAACCAAGCCATTCCTCTGTGGTGTTTCAGGGGCTGTTTTTAGAAACAGGAGGCACCGCCAAAAATGGCCCACAACAGCATCTGAGCTGCATGTCATGAGAAAGGCTGTCTACAGAGGAGCAAAAATAAAAAAAATATGGTTAAAAGTAGTTCTGGTACTCATACAATTAAACCCGAGGAGCCAAAACCCTTGAGTCAAAAAATAAATTAATTTTATGTAAAAGAATGGAACAACTCGAAGGAGGAAATAATATGGTGAAGTTAAACATGAATATTAATTGCTTGGTTAGTTATGCACCACTATCAATAATGTTTTTGCCCTTTATATATTTGTTTTTCTGTCATGTCAGCAAAACACCRTATGAACCCCCCACAGACTAGTTTTAATGAAACTTTCAGAAAGTAATTCATACTACTACATAACACTGTTTGTCATTGGTTAGGTCCATGTCTCAAACATCTCAAGCTGATWTAAGGCTGGTGCAACAAAGTACTAATGGAGTAGTGTTTTCTCATGATTCTATTTTTTTCCTCTACTTGATCTACAAACTGCAATTGTATTTTTCATTTTTGTTGTTTCTTAATGCCAGGAAGTTGGCACTCTAAAAAACTGTGTTGCATGTTTGAAAACAAACAAAAAGCATTTAAAGAACATCCTTCAAAACTGGATATTCCATAATTTTTCCCAGGGGTTGTAGCTGAGAGTCATTAACACAACAGCTGTCCCTTTCCAATAGCTCTGTCCTTTATCATCATAAGATGAAAGATAGCAGGAAATGTGCATTCCTTTAAGAAATAATAGCTTTATTAAATTGACTTTTTGATCACAAATTGGTTTAGACAACCTTCAAGATGTTAGCAACACTGCTGTGTTAGAGCTAACTGGTCAGACCTGAAGGACATGACAAAACGTAAAAAAAACAGCTCTAGAAGATTGTCATGTGTGTGAGGTAAATGGTTGACATAGGTGATAATTTCCACCGCTTTGCGCCTCTGAGCCTGAGACTCTCCCCAATGGCACGAAGCATGTATCGAGGACGATTAACCATTTACCACTTCTACACATAACGCAGGCTCACATTCATCACCTCATTTTTAAGGGGAGATGTTCACGCATTAGGTGCACTCCACCCAAACAAACACACGTGTTCATGTCACGTGTCCAGGGAAAAGTCCTAGGAGTGGCTCTCTCTGTGGAGTAAGTAGCCTCATAAATCACCTAGCAGTCAGGCCCCTGCAGTAGCAGCTGTTCCCTGGGGGCCTCGAGGTCACGTCTATTCAGCTGGTGGCCACTGGATCCGATAAAAGTCTATCCCCAAATGTCCTCCATTTATCCTCCTCCTCAATTATCCTCCCTTCCCYTCCTCTGCTTGTTGTCCTTCCTCTGCCCCCCAGTCTGTCTTCCATATCTCCTTCTGACATCCCCCCACCCATTCTCCTTCTGCCTCTCTTCCTGCCTCCATTTTCCTGATTAAACTGAGCTCCACAGCTCTCCAACTGAGCGGTGGAGTCAGCATGGTCAGCTGTATTTAGAAGCCTTTCATCCTCCTGCTTCTGTTCAGAAGAAACAGCAGAAAGAGGGTCAATTGAAGTTGTGCARCGCGTCAATCATGCCCTGCATGAGCAGCAAGCCCTTTAGGTTCTCTCAGCCCGCCGGTCTTTGTAATCTGACGTCTTTGTTCACACGGTTATTCGACTGCGACAGTAGCTTTGTCTCATCTCAGCATCAAAAGCTGAAGCTGTCAGAGATTTCAAACTCCTAACGTAGCTCACTCTGTCAGCACCTCATGTGATGTGATTCTGGAGTAATTAGCATTTAAATCACTTGTTGAAGCTCTTTTCATATGACTGCACTGTTGCTTCAGCTCAAAAGAAGATACCATCCAAAGCACACRGTTGTTTGCTAATCACAACAACAGAACTACACTT
Organism: Austrofundulus limnaeus; assembly: GCF_001266775.1. Taxonomy (NCBI): domain Eukaryota; kingdom Metazoa; phylum Chordata; class Actinopteri; order Cyprinodontiformes; family Rivulidae; genus Austrofundulus; species Austrofundulus limnaeus. The sequence continues at coordinate 1,442,098 of NW_013952503.1, read as the reverse complement.
CACTAACAAACATCACTTTGAAAAAGCAACATTTTAGAATTTCTATTWGCCATTTGCTAGTGCAGGGGTCTGCAACCAGTGGCTGTTTTTTTTTCCTATAGTGGCTCATTGTATCTTTGACCAAAATTAACAAATTAATATGGAGTGTAACAATACTTATACTTGCACTCTGACAATTTGGTACAAACATTTGGGACAGGCACTAGGGTTGGGCATAATCGTATCGTCTGCAATTAATCGTCAGAAAAACATTAATCGATTATTTTTTTTAGCATTTGATGATTAATACGATTAATGCCACCAGGCAGACTGACTGGAGATTTCCCCGGTCAGTCTGCTCAGTGCTCCTCTCCACTTCAAATATGACGAACATTTAAACAAAAGTTCTGTAATTTATTTATCAACACAATTTTAAAATTTAAAGTATAGCCTGAAGTCTGTGATTTTCACACAGTTTGAAAAAGATTTTTACAAAGACCAAATCTTTCCTACTAAATTGGTCATGTGACCAGGACATAAGGGTGTCCAGGGACTCCAGGGGATTAATCGTCAAATTAATCGTTATCGGCTAAACACCACAATTAATCGTGATTATTTTTTTTGTTGCCAATATCGCCCAACCCTAACAGGCACGTAAATTAGACAATCAGTATGTCAGTCACAGGTGATCGCTCCCATCTACAGTAGAAGCGGCCACATATTTTACAGTCTTAACAAAAACAAAGCAGAGGACTTTACATCAATCAAAGCACAGTTGGTTCAGGAAAAAAAAGCATGCAGAGGCTTAAAGACATGCCTGTTTAACTCAAATCAGCTGTGTGGATACAGGTGCCAGAGATCGCAAACAGCTGCAGTGAGGGGACACGAAAGATGCCTGTATGGCAGGCAGTTACAGTAGARGGCAGTTGTGAAACTTCTGGGACAATAACGGCAACGCTTTTCAGAGAAGCTCGAGCTGTAGAAGACGACAAGGAACTTGACGAAAACACGGAAGATTAGAAAATTCACAGAGAACTGGAGGAAAAGAGGTATAATATGGTTGGCATGATGAATGCTAATAATAAAGTGTGATGGAAACAGAAACTAAGATATACACAGAGGTGACATGTTACATCATAGTTCACATTCGCACAGGATAGAAGAAAACGTGCTCAGGTCCCAGAACAAGAAAAGCAAGCAATAAAAGATAACAAGAATAACTCTCAAATACAGACAACAAACATACTTGTAGCAAGCACAAAAAAATAGGTAAGACCAGATTGGATAAAATCCTGGTGTGCAAAACCTGAGGTACAGAGGTACTTAACAAACTGCAACTTAGGTGTACAACCACATCTAACCAGACTAGATAAAGTTAATTACAGCAGTTTATTGTCCAGTTTTCTGCATTGTGTGAATAAAATTTCTGTAACTGTTACTCCAGCAGTCACTGTGCGAGGGGTGGGGTTCACAGGTCCATCAAAGGTCTGCCACTAACACAGTGACTGCTGGATATGGGAACCAGTGACCCTCGTGACCCTGAAAGGAAGAAGCGGGTTAAGATGGATGGATGGATGGATGGATGGATGGATGGATGGATGGATGGATGGATGGATGGATGGTGTGGGTGTGTGGATAGAAAAAAAGGGAATAAAAAGCAAAGCCGGGCGGGCGGACAGATGGATAGATAGATAAACTTTATTGTCTGTCCCAAAGGTGACAGTAAATCGTCTTTGACAGAGCTCCATGTTAAAAACATACAATCAAAAATAAGTAAAGAAAAACATCAATGACATTAAGAGCTAAATAAATATAATAATAAAACCCATATCCACACAAAACAACCAACCGTATGAAATTGTTTGCTCTAATCCTCTGTYAGCCAGTTTACCAGTTCAGTTATTAAACTTTCACTGAAAGCCACAAGAAATGTCAACATCGTATAACACACTGACGTTGCTGGGGGGGAACACAAAACAATTTTGCTAACTTATGTTACCTGTAATTAAGTCATTCTGAGAACAATGTGAAAACAACAAGCTTTATTTACTTAACAAAAGTTTAAGTAAATAAAGCTATCAGATGTTGAGAAAATTCAATGAATCTCAATTAAGTATGTAACAAAATGGTATAGTTTCTATGCTTTTTACTCATATTAATTTACTAGAMTGCAAATGTATGTTTTAAAATTTCAAAGTGGAATACTTAATTTCCCACAATAGTCAGGATTCAACGGCCTCTATAAATAATGTAGGTTTTTTTTTTATTTTGTAGGAAAAGTGTACC
>NW_013952503.1:1434166-1437702 GCF_001266775.1 Austrofundulus limnaeus | reverse complement strand
TAATAATAATAAATACAAAAAATACAATACAAAATGTTTTTTGTCCCCTAATTGTGGTGCTCCCTGGATGAACAGTGCTCCTAGCATTTGCCTATACTGCCTATGATGTGAACTGGCCCTGCGGACAAAAACCCTAAAGATACTACAAAATTAGTTACCAAGTGGCTTAAGGACAGTAAGGTCAGTGTGTGGAGTAGCCATCTCAAAACTTTGTCCTAAAAGTCATGGCAATTTCACAAGAAAAGCTGGAATAGAGTGAGAGAACAAGGCAGCCTACAAACCTGACTTGGTTACATCAGTTCTGTGAGGACGAGGGGGACAAAATTCCAGCAAATATTGTGAGAAGCTGTTGAAGGACACCCAAAAGCTTTGACCTATATCTATTTTGGACAAAGTACTCAGTTTACTTACTTTAGTCAATCCTACAGGTCAAATATTACTCCAATAAAAGTAAAAGTAGCTCTGTAAAATTATTACCTAAGCTAAAGTACTGGAGTATTGGCTTTCAAAAATAATTAAGTACTAAAAGTCCTTAAAATTGGAAGTTTTATATCAATACATTTCACTTGAGTGTAGTTGAGAACACAAGAAAATTTTCTGCCATACTGGACAGATCAGTAACTCCGAGTATATAATAACAATGCATTAATTACATTTAGTGTTTTTTTTAAATGCTCCAAGACTCTTTACAATTTCATGCATTATTCATTGACTCATTAATTATTATTATTCTCCTTGGAACCAGCATGGATATCAAATAAAGTACATGTTGTATTAAATACACATGTATGATGTCTGTGGTTTTAAGCTGCTCATCACCTCCTACTGGGAGTAGTGTGTAATTTTACTTTGTGTAAAAAAAGTCACTAGTATCTAAAACCTTTAGAGAGATGTAGTGGAGTAAAAATTAAAAAAAGGTTTTTATTAAAATTACTTCTCAAATAAAGTGCAAATTCTTAAAAACTGTACTTAATGACAGTACACAAGTAAATTTACTTTGTTACTGCCCACCTCTGCCCWTGTTACCACAGAGTTCAAACACAATGCTATTAAATACTAAAAGGGTGAGGACAGATTTTTCTGATTTAAGGTCAAATAGCAAAAACAGAAATGGTTACGTGCCTTTCACAGTGGTATAGAAATCAGTTTAAATGTACTATTACACCCTTACTGATTACTGAGGATACATATGACAATTTGCCAAAGTATCACTGAACTTACAGTACTTATTTAATTAGAGGTTTTCTAAATCATTAACCATACTGTGGCCCATTTTATCTGATTTAAACCTCAAATAAAAATATGCAGCTAATGATAGGAGAACATTTATAGCCAGCTGCTGGGCTGAGCAAGGACTACATTAGGGCCTCATTAGTGGTCAGTATCTCTTTACCGCCACTTATTCCTTTGAGGTGGAAATACTCAACTTGGAGATGTTAAAGGAGTCCTGTYCATCTGGTTTTAGATCTGAAAACAAATCTACTTGGTGCTTTAAACGAACGTGACTTTTTCTGTGACAAAAGCCTCGTCTTTAAAAGAGGCTGCAGTGAGACAGAGACTAGAGCCAACGTTTTTGTTATGTCTTGCTGGATCGATGTTCTCATATTACTTGAATGCAAAAAACAGATGTGCTGGACCAGCCTTTATAGCAGAGCTGCAGAAGCAGCAGCAAAACATGATTTTACAAACACCACAACACACAAATTACTAATGCTTTTTAAGGCCTTTGCTGTTTTATTTTTTTTCTACAACAGCAAATTACAGAAGCAGTATTGAAAATAAAAGTCCTATTTTCTCGTTTTTGTACAAAGAAAAACAAAATCAGCACAAAATCTCAATGACGGTACAAAATGAAGCTCTAACATGTACAGGAGGAGAGGGACATTGCTTTTCAAAAAATCTGGTGGTTTTTTTTAATTATGAAAAACATGTTTTTTTTTCATTTTTAATGATATCAGATAATTTGAAACTATATATATATAAAAGAAAATGAACACAATTTCTCCTGTTTTGATTTTCAATAGATTTTTATCTTTTTCTTTGCAAATGAATGCTATAAACACATAAACCTCTTAAATAGATTTCTCAGTGCAACATCGTTTCTTTTGAGTCCACGCTACAGTATCCTTTTTTCTCTAAACGCTGCAGCTACAGGTCCCTCCGCAGCCAAAAGCTCAGGCTGAGGAGAGCGGGTTTCGGATTAGAAGTGAACAAGCTGAGTGTGTGTTCGCCACTGCACGACATACAAAGATTTAAAAGACATCACCCTTCTCAAAATCCGTTTTTTTAAATGATTGATTGTTGTGAGGAACTTCACTGAGTTCTAGGACCTGTGGGTCCTCATGTCCTTAAAAGTTCTCCCAGGATTCTTTTCCACGTTTGAGTGTGAAATGATGGGATTGTCTCATCTGACCATTTGAAAACGTCAGTCCTCATAAGTTCACATCGTGGTGACTTTTGTGATTTCTTAAGTTTGGAAAAAAAAAGATAGAAAAAACAGAATGTCACAGGTTGCTCTTTTCTACGAGTGTCCTCGTCACCCCCGTCTTAATCCCTTACCTGGGGGATTAAGAGTCGACACGGGTTCTTCAATGAAGGGTGACCATGATGAACTGTGGCCCATTGATGAACTGTGGTCTGGTAGTACTCCGTAGATAAGAAGCCCCAGCAAAAAAAGAATGGGGGCAACCATCCTTTGGTAAAACCTGATTCAGGTGATGCCACTCAAACTTCCCTCACCTAATACCCACTTGCACCACTGACCCATTCTAATGACATCAGATCTGACATCACAACGTTATGGCTGCTACATGTGAAACACGTAAAACTCTCGGTGGCCCATAAAAAAAGACCTCAAGCTACACTTTAGCATGTGGGGAAAAGCTGGGGTTTCTCTTCAGACACGCACATCTGGCTAAGTCACTGATAGCACCATTCGTCAGTTGGTGAGTGAACTCTCATATCCCTCCCCCACTCTTTATCAGAATCCCTTTGTGAGGGAGTGAGAAAAACAAAGTGCATTCAAACTGCATTGTCCAGATAGCACTTTCTTCAGTTAACACAGTGATGGAGGAGGTGGCGAGCTGGCTTTGCTTGAACCTAAAGCAAAGCAATGATGGTTGGTGTTTTTTTCTTTCTTCTTTTTTTCTCTTTTGGTATGCTCATTGACATAAAAATAAGTTTTGCTACAAATTGGAATTCAATAAAACCCACATAAAAGATGAAATGACATGTGGAGAATGTTGTTTTGTGCATGTGTTGCTGCTTACAATCATTTATACTTTTTGTGTTTTTATGTTTTTACTATGTTTATTTTTTTACTATTATTATTTTTTTATTTTGTAAAGCAGGTTTTGATGACAGATGGATTGAATGCACATTAAAGTTGTGAAAATGTCAAAATCACACACCAAAAAACCTTGCTTGCCTAAGCAACATAATCTAAAACCAACACGGCATCGTCTACAAAAAACAGTGAAAAGGTTGTATTTACACACACACACACACACACACACACACACACACACACACACACA
>NW_013952503.1:1429743-1433053 GCF_001266775.1 Austrofundulus limnaeus | reverse complement strand
CACACACACACACACACACACACACACACACATGAAAAAGGGGATACTGCAGCTTTTTTTCTCCTTTTTACTTTCTTTAAAAAGGGCAATAAAATATATTAAAACTTATTTACAAAGTGTGTTTTTTTAGACTGAAAAAAGCACTATGATAAAGTATAATCCTATTTTGCAGAAATTTATAAGGTAATGTGCCCTGTTTCCTTTCAACGTAGCAAGTACAGTTTAAAACAAAAACAAACAAACACCCAGTTGCACAGAGGAGGTCAACCAAAAGGTACTAAAGGCACTGTCAGAACCATACATGAAGGAAACCCTCACTTTAGAGTGATAGGGATCCAAGGGGAAAGGGTTAAGGACAACCTCTATTTGTCACGCCATGGGAAAAATGTACAGTTTTGCCGGATATGGTTCTTTAAGGATTTTGATACGTCTCTTTCTCAATTAAAAAAAAAAAAAAACAGACTTCACAAACTGATTAGAAAAAAAATTATATAAAAAACATCCCCCCCCAAAAAATGATAAATAATTTTAACAATATCAATAAATTGGTCTCAACACCAGCATCCGATTGTAAAAATGAATGTAAATCAAAATACAAAATTATAGTATTATCTAAATCATCTGTACAGTTTTTTTTCCTGTATTTTCTTTTGTACACAGTGYCCCCTACTGGTAGGTTTTGTTACTGCAGCTCCTGAGAAAAGCGTGGATCAGTCCAAACCTCCCACTGGTTCCTGAACCTGACCCTCGTCCAGTGAGTTGAGGGTTTTGGCAGTCCTGTCTACACGCATATGTACGAGAGGATATGCCTCATGACGATTTTCTTGTGTGTGTGAGCTCTGCCCATCACGCAGTCTCACAAGTGTAGTCCGACTCATCTCATGCCTCCGAGTATGAGCTCTGTACGTTGAGTTTGTCTTTCTTTAGTTTGACACCATCCACTAACTCAAAGTTATAGTTCTCCAGGGCTGATAAGTTCCTCTCCGACATGCCCCCATGTGAACAGGCACAGTACAAAACCACACCACAGATGGCCCCCAGGAAGACTCCCAGGGCGGACATGGCAATGATGGTAATAAGGATGGGGTCGAGTGTCTTTAACATGTTGCCTGCTCCACTGATCTGGTTGGTCTCCACAAAGTCAGGATATTCAGTGATTTCCTCAACTGAAGGAAGGAAACAAACAAAGTCAGGAACTGAGAAGCGTGATCATGAAGAGCAAATGCTTCCTTAAAACCAGGAGTGACTTACAGATTTCGTTCAATCTGTCCTCTGGTAGCATCGGCTCAGTGGGTGCATCAGGATCTATAAACAGAAACTCTAGTTTAACTCAAAGATCCAACAAACTACTGCACAGTTTGTGTTGAGGTCAGTCAACAAGGACAGGAATTGAAATCATATACACTCACCTTCACAGTCTGATATGCTGAGACCATCGAGAACTTTAATGTCGTCCACAGCTATGTCTCCCCAGCTCTTTCTCTCCACAAGACCTTCAATCACAACCTAAAAGAAAGAAAATATTATGTGACCTTTGGAATGCGTTTGAACTGAAAATGCTCCCATGCAGTGGTGGGCACAGTTCCCCTAAAGCACTAAATAGGGAAACTAATTTCCTGATTAGTGCTTTAGGGCTTTTGCTAATTTTACAATTTATTAGTGGATTAGCACTTGCTAAATTTAGAGGCTACATTTTGAAGCACTAACTGAGGTCTATAAATGTTGTTGATCAACTTTAATGTTAACAGCTGACAGTGAAAGCTGTCGCACATTTTCTTCATGTGTCACTTATCCACTAGATGACAATATATTGACAAAACATAAACCTAAATACAGCTAATGTCAATGATTAGAATTAAGAATTAAGAGAGCAACATGGCAATATGTGACTCATGTTGTCTGTTGAAGAATGTTCCATGGGTTGACTGGGTTATTTTAGTGCTTTAGCATTAGCTTTTGCTAAAAAGTTCAGTGCATTGGTGCTTTAGAATTAGSGGACCTAAATATTTGAGTTAGTGTTTTAGGGCTAGCAGAACAAATTTTTAGATCAGTGCTGCCCACCACTGCTCCCATGTTTCAAGTCCAGTGATGAAACAGCCTTAACTAGGATGAAATTCCCAACATTTCTCTTCTTTGAGAAATTCAAATGGGATTTACCTGATAGGGTTTGCTGGTGCGTGGCACGAGGACACGCCCTTCTCTCCAGCGGTTACCTTGATGACCGCTGACCGTCCATAGGAGGATGTCAACAGGTCCATTCTCGGTTTGTTTGCGCTGTTTGATATGAAGAGTGCCGATGTGCGACCCAAACATGTGGTACCAAAAGGACACACACAGGTCAGAGTCCTGGGAGCTGACCACAGGACTCACGAGCCGAGCCACTTCGGTCTCTTGTAGACCCGTCGCTAACGTGTAGATGAAATTCCCTGTTCCACCTGTTGAATGAATGGACTTTGTTTACTGACCGAGATAAACATGTAAAACACAATTTGTGGCACCAGGATATTGCCTTTTTTTTCCTTTTGCTCAAGTACTCACCTGTGTGGTCCATGTTGGGACCAGTGTTGAGAGTTGGAGTGCCACTGGACTGGATCTGCCACTTTGAGCCTGTGTCCTCTGACGTCCAGCTGCAGAAGGACGGATCATTGGCCCAGCCAAAGTCGCAGGCAAACCACAGAAAAGCTGCAAGAATTTTGAAGATAAGTCAAGCTTGTAAGGACAAATCTCACTTAAAACAAAAGAAATGTTAATAGCCTGGAAACATCAGAACGATAATGCAGGGTACAACCAGAGGCTTCCTCCAGTTATTCAAATCCACTACAAGCACTAGAGGGCACCAAAGTACTGCAGCGCTAAAGCTTTAGTGTCTCACTTGCTGGCTCAACAAAAGCACCATACTAAGGAGGGAATTGCAGTTTGAGACCAAACGTAAAATATGGCTGTAACATGAAAAAGAAGGAACTGACGGCACAGACATCACACAGTCTTTAAATCTTGGCTGTACTTGATGATATCTGTTAATGAATGCAACAGGGTGTGTAAAGGCCTAATAAGGAGACATGCTGGGAGCAGGCACCGGATAGTGACAAGGAACAGAAAGACAATGATCTGGACATGGTGTCCAGTTTTTTTTATTTTAAAAAGAGACATTCATAGTGTCCCGCTGAGAGACAAGGATTTTAATGAGAGCAGGGACTTGAAGCTTGAACACAGCTATGATAACAGTGCAGGGGCCCCTTTCCAACAAGCCAGTATCCCATAGACATACGGCGCACCCAAGAAGCCTCCACAGAGGCCAGAAAACGTGCAA
>NW_013952503.1:1402963-1429733 GCF_001266775.1 Austrofundulus limnaeus | reverse complement strand
ATTGGAAAGAGAAAGCCTTCCAAGAATCACATCGGCAGGCGATATTTGGGATGTCAGCCATGATTTTACCCTGCGGCACAAAAAAAGAAAAGCCTTCAGAGATACAAGGAGGCTGCATTCAATATGATAAAGTATGAGCAAAGAAAATATCTCTTTAATGGTTTAAGGTTTTAACTAGCTTCCACAGGAAAATTACTATTTACCCATTAAGCACAAAGGATGGAATTCCCATTTCAAAACCACATTATAGAATCCAAGCCACGTTCACATACAAATTTCATTCCCAATTAAAATGACTTTGGCTTTTCCTTTTTGTTCCATTATTAAGAGGCTTCGACTGAGGCTAGCAACAAGCTCTGGATCAGATGAGCAGCCGCATGACTCACTTGGCCAATTCATTAAAAAAAAGATTTTCCCTGCTGAATACCAATGGAAACTACATTGTGGGAAATTAGGGCCCACTCAGACCCAACCATAAACATACACACAGAGAACCATGGTTAGATACTCCTGAAATCATGGCGTTACTTAAAGACACTAGGTTACTTTTAATGCAAACACACAATTACACACGCACGTTAGCTCCCATCCATTATCATAGCGGCTGCCCCAGCAGACTGCAGACAGACCGGAGAGCCAGCTGACAAAGTGAATGGGATCAGGGTGGAGCCTATGGCCCATTAGCCAAGGTCAGACTGGGGCACAGTCTCTCAGCTGGCTGCTGCCTCATCAACCTGCTATAGGAGACACTGCTATGAGTGTTTGTCAGTGGATGCAGCCCCAGAGAACACCTAATTTCCTCTGGTCATCTGCATTGTGGTTTCTGTTTTTGTGTGTGTGTGTGTGTGTGTGTTTGTGCGAGTCAGTGATTAGTAATTATGCTGAGAAGGCAGCAGCAGCAGCGCGCCGGTGCTAATCATCAGCTAACCTTGCATCGCACAACCTCTCTCACCCTGTCAGCAGGAGCCTCCCAGGGCCGTATCATCAGCTTTAATAACAGATACACATCAGAGACGAGAGGCTGCCTTGCACTGGCATTTATTAGCTAAAATGTTTCCTGATAAACACGCGGGAAGGTGTCCAAAGCAAACAATGACAAGTCAAATGTTCATACAATATATCATCATGGTTGGAAATCTTTAAAGACATCTCGTTTCATTTATGCAAAGAAAAAATATTGATTTACTCACCTGGGATGGTGTCCACTTCAGAAGTAGTTGTCTCTGGAGCCAAAGTGCCACCTGTTACAAATTGGTATATTAGCATAGCTTGCGTAGAGTTGAATATTATCAAATTTCTTTGCACAAAGCCTCACTAAGCTCATGCATCATCTGTGCTAGCTAAATTTAATTTATTGACATGCCATTTTTACTTCATTTTCATTTGTTACAGTAGGTTGCAAAATTATACAAACCCATCATGTTTAAAAAAATGTTGCTACCTTACAATCTGGAATTTTAATGGATTTTTTGATTTTAAGGAATATTTCTATAAACATAATTCAGATTAATGAAGCTAAATGGGGAAAAGTACTTGTTTTAAACAATTAGAGCCTGTTGAGAAACCATTTTTCAACAGTTATATCAGGATGTTTCTTAAAGTTCGACTACAGTTTGATACACTGCTGGAGTTCGTTTCCAATCTTCAGGGCAAAATTGCTCCAGCTCCTTCAAGTCAGACCGGTGTTCATTACGAGCAACAACCTTTAAATCACACCAGAGATTATTWGTCAGACTGAAATCTGAGCTTKGACAGAGGGGCATTTCAGGATATATTTCTGCTTTAATTACTGGATGTTATAAGGGTGGGATTTTCAACATGATGAGAGGCATTCGGTTTGAGCCAGACATGGTGTTGTCCTTAAAGGTAAATCGTCCACACTAGCACCTGAAAAGGTGTATGTATATTAAAATAAAATGAGATTTACGGTAGATCCTTTTTWAACTAATTTAGGGCCTTCAAAGCAGAGATGGTGAATACATCAGCTTTCTGTTTTTCAAAAAAAATTTTTTGAAAAGTATTTCCCCCATTTAATCTCATTTATCATAARTACTTCTGCAGAATTATTACTTAAATCAAGTTAAATTTCCAAAGAAATTCCTGTTTGTAAGGCAACAAAATAGAAGGAATACCAAGGAGTGAATACTTTGGCAACTCCCTGTAAATCTGCTAGGAATCTAAGTCTTTAAAAACACATGACTGAGACAGTGCCATGCTCATCATTGGAGACTGCTGGTTAATAAGGAGTGCAGGCAGCAACGCAGGGAGCTACTGGGACGGTTGGGCCAAAAGGACTAAAGAGGGAGTAAAGAGGAGTAAGAGGAACTATCTGGTGAGTCAAAACAACTGAAAGAGCCAGGGTTTGCTTGCTGCAAGTGAGTTTGTATCAGTAGGATAACTCCCTCACATGAGTTTTAAAAAGTGGAGATAAGACTATCAAACAGGGAGGTAAGAACTACCAGTGCAGCTAATTAGAATTGTATCAAAGCCAGTGCAAATGTGATTGCATGCATGCATGCATGCTTGYGAGTTAAATGGCAGGTTAGCTGCAAAGAAGTGAAGGGAGCAGAATGAGTGCAAGCAGTGGGGAGGAAACGGGAGTAAAGGGAAGGAAAGGTTGGTCGCAGTCTCATGAAGGCGATGTTAGCACCTGTCTCGTCGTAGTCATCACCTGTGCCACTGTGGCAGCTCGCCTGGTCATCGTCGCACTCATCGGAWGGGGTCGTGCTTGGGACCACTGTTGTTGGGGGGAGTGTAGGAGCTACAAGACAAGACAGCAGACACCATGGATTAGATCTGGAAGTTAAACATGAACTGGTGGCTGAAAGTGAAAATCTCTTGCTTATGGGTTTGTGGTAGGGATATCATTTTTTTAAAAAGTAAACAATTTAGATTATTTTTGACAATTTTTAGTGCCAGCTAGCCAAGATGATCTGTGAATTGTTACAAAGCAATAAAATAACCTGTTGTTTAAGCCTTTAGATACTGTCAAAGACATTCAACTGGAAGATACTTTAGTCAGAAGTCACTTGCTTAGAGAACAGGATACAGAAAAGCTAGACATCACCAAAAACTGGAGGCCGTAGACCTATAGAGCTCAACATGATGCAAACATTTATTATTTTAAAGTCGTAATGTAACGTAAATCTTCTCTTTCTCTCTTGCATCTGTCCTTCTATCACAGCTCACCTTTGACATTCATCATCCACTGTTCCCAGTTCTCACTTCTCTCGTGTTCTAACCATTGCTTTTGCACCTTCAATACCTGTAGTTCTTGTAGCATCAACATATTCCCTCACACACCCACTTCCACCTGCTCTGGCTATGATCACAGTCCTATAGTTAAAACAGTAAGCTGAAACAACACAACAACAAATAAATATAAAAACATGTAAGATCAGCCTGCTTTGGCCTCAATTACATGCTGGGKTTCTGTGTAGGTTTCAGCTATTAGCATTCCTCTTTTTATGAAGCTGCAGAGGTGTGGGTGGATAAATACAGACTTGAAGTGAATGTGCATTGCCTGAGGCTTGTGCAGTTAGAGCTACAAGATGCAAAAAAAAAAAAAAAAAAAAAGATTTGGGACTGGCTATTAGCAGGGCTACCGTGGTCTATGATTATGGCCGTACTTAACTTGGATGTAGGCATAGATCCAAATCTGCTCCACGCTTCTTTGCCACACAACCGTTCTGCGGTGTGTGTGTGTGCGTGTGTGTGTGTGTGTGTGTGTGTGCGTGTGTGTGTGTGTGTGCGTGTGTGTGTGTGTGCCTTTTGTGGATGTTTACACTGACTGAGTAATGATGGGGCTTCCCCAGAGCAGACGGAGGAAAAAGAATGAGGAGAGAGGTGGAGCGAGAGAGGCATAGATAGATTGGGGCAAACTTCCTGAAAACGTGTACTGTATCTGTGTGTTTGTGTGTGTGTGTGATTGTGAGCCTGTGTGTGTGTGTGTGTGTGTGTGTGTGTGTGTGTGTGTGTGTGTGTGTGTGTGTGTGAGCTGATCGTCCTGCTCTCAGATGAAATATGAGGCAGATCAACCCTTTCAGATTCAGGGTGGTAGAGGTCAAGGATGAGGTCAGCGCTGCGTCAGGGGAGCCTCTCACAGAAATGAGGGTTTAGCCCTGCTGCTGGTGCTTCCTACACGTTACACACACATGCATGCATGCACACACTCTTGTCCACACATATAAGCACCTGCGTATGTGTGTGACTGTACACACTATCTTGTAACCACAAGTTTGGTAAGGTAATTGTGGTTGCTGTGAGTGCATCTGTCTCTACGTGTGTGTGTGTTTTCGGAATTGACACTAAAAACAAGCATTGTCGTTTGTCTAAAGCTTCCCACAGGAGTCTGTGAGGCTTACAAGAGAATGGGGTCTTCCTGAAATCCAATATGTAAATTCACTTAGAGCTAACATGCGCCACACTCTTGTATCACTGAGCTGTTTCTGTGCTACAGTACAGTGCAAAAGTCTCAAGCTTTTCTCTGACTTTCTGAATGCTATTTTCATTTTTTTTATTTAATTTAAAATAGATTGAGAAAAATGGGAGTTTGTTTCAAATTTATATTGTTTGCATCCCTTTGAAAGACACAAGACAAGCAGGGGCCATGAAGAGAAGAGAGTGATGCGGGCCAGGATGCAACAAGCTGAGCAGGCCAGGTGGGCTTTCATTTGATCCCCTCTCGAAGTGGCTAGCTATGGCAGCAGCTTTGATGTAACAGGGAGACAAGACAACAGCCGCTTGTAGGGATGAAGAGGATGAGCTGGACAGCTGTGCGCTGAACACAGGGAGCCTTCATGCACATCATTAAATAACCAGAGCTGTGGTGGAGACATGATGTGAAAGCTACTTTTAGTCCTGTCATTAGCCTGGATGATAGATTGCTCACCTATGTGAGTAAAGACGTGTCAAACGTGAATAGATGTCTGCAAATTGAAGTACCGTTAAGCTCTGTTCAGACTTGATGACACCCCCACTATGCTTTTATCTATTAGCACTTGGCTGGATTGTGGTAAATTGAGAAAAACCTTTTTGTGCTCGTCAAATAGTTTAGCTTCCTGTCAGCAGCTCATTCCCACAACAACACTACCACATCTGTTCAGCCATGACCGAATCTTGCCCCTTGTGCCATCCAAGAATGACTCTCTTGGCACAAAATGCAGCTAGCACAATGCTAACTCATGGGGGTTACGTCTGCACGAAACCCTCTCACAATCATGGTCAAGAGGCATGAGGCTAGCAGAAGTCCTGKTTCAAATTCCAATTCAAACATTATTAGCAGTTATATTAATTTATTGTAAAAATATTACAAAAAATGTGACACAGATCTGGTTGGGCTAGCTGTAAACCTGCTATGATGGCAGCCATTTTTGCTCCTCCTTGTTGCTAACAGTGGAAGGGACATGCGGGACTTACTCTAGTGATATTCAGCTCTATGGTAAAAACCTTGCCACTACTGTCCAAATCAGAATTAATGCTCCCAGACAAATTGGCACCAATGTGTACAAAAATGCTGCTCCTTCTTAAAGCTGATGTGTATTTTGTTAACGCACAAAAGATAATTAGCAAAGACAATGCATCGGATTTCCCTGAAGGGTAATTGCTGCTCCTGCTTACCTTCAATCTCACAGCCCAGGAGTTCAAGCCGCAAGCCCATCCCAGCAGGAGTGGCCCTCTCTGGATAAATTCTGATGAAACGGGTTAGCAGGGGCTCCACCGTCCTCAGTTCAGGAGTGTCATAATTGCTGTTACCTTCAAATATCTGGCAGGGAAAAGGACAGGAGGCACAACATGAAATAGCCTTTATGCAGATCTGCTAACGCAATAAAGCACATTCCTGTATTTCGAACTTCATGAGTGATATGCGAGGGAAGTGAAAAGCTGGATGGCAAGTAATGGGAAAAGAAGAGGTCGGCAGATCTCTCTGGTTTTGATGAGATCTAAACTGCAGCGTAGATGGGGACAYGGGGTGAAAACAGCACGGCACAGACCCCTTTCAACTCTGCCTCAGATCCTCTGCAAGGGAAGGAACAAATGAGGAGAAAGTGGGGAACGTGTGATGGAACCAAGCAAAGAAGAAGATAGAGGATTGATAGAAGTGGATTAATGGGTGTGATCATGTGAGGGAGCCTGGAGTGTTTTGGATGCTGGGAACTTCTTAGGCGAGAGGAGAAGAGCAGCTAACTAGRACAGGCGGAATATGGATCCCCTTCACTCCCTTCATAAATCAACTGTCTGCTCATCTGGATCAGATTTATACCCTGTCAGGGGCATTTGTAATTGGGGACAGGGGGTTGCAGCTTGGGAGAYGTGTGGTTGTAAACTACAGTATATATTGTTTGTGTTTATGTGTGTAYGATTGAGAAAACGGTATGGTCAGTGTTTTTCATGCAGACAGTGAGGGTGGCAGATAAAGGGTTTGGCTGCTCAAATGTTTTTGTTCAAGTCCTCCATGGCCATTTTCTTCTGAATCCTTATCTTTCTTCTCTAGTGTGCTGGAGTGTGTGTCGTGTGGGATACAAAGCAGGGACAGAAAACTAAGTAAAGAATGTCAAGATATTTATCCTAAATATATTAATGACTCCCAATGACCACTCTTACTCATAGCTGCCAGTCACAAATCTCTTGTCAAAACTGACAAAATGCATCAAAATCCAAACTGATGTTTTGAATCTGAAAGACTATTCAGTTTCAGAAGCATCTTTTAGTTGTGTCAGAAAACAAAGCATCAATTTCCATTCTTTCTCTTGTCAGAAGTGTAGACAAAATGATCAAGGGTTCTTTGATTCACCTAAGTGCTTAGCTAGAAGGCAACTACACCTTTTTTTCTTGGTTCTTAAAGATGTTTAACTTTGATACCTTATTTGGTTAGGCTACTGATTTCTTAGCAGATCTGATCAAACACCCCAGTTATTTAAGACATGTTTTGTTGTTATCCTCAGAGTTTTTGATGCATTTAACTAAAGGCACACAAGGTAAAAACTTACCTTTGGCTTGTTCCCAATGGCATCATACACCATCCTCCAGTCAGAGTCGTTGTTGCTGTAGCCGAGACGAAACTTCTTCATGAAGACCTTGTTCTCTCGGTATTTCCCACCCTGGATGATAATCCCCCTCACCAGTTTCTCCTCACCAAGATCCACCTGCAGCCATTCATTTTTGAAGGGCTGYGGCTGGGGCAGCAGGGTCCACCCCGTTCTGCTCGTCAACAAGCGAGCATTTTCTGGTACCCAGTTCCGATCGGTATGGGAGGATGCAGTGATCTGGTTGTCTGTGATCATACCCGACACCATGCCCAGCATGCCCGAGCATGGGTACTCTAAAATAGAAAGAAATGGAAAAGCATGCTTAACTTTTTGATGCAAATTATTGAGAAACTTGCGAAGATCTTAGACGGAACCASAGGGAATCTGAGAGCCAAAGCAAGTCCTAATGTTGAACATCATTTGGTATGCCAAAAGTCTGGTTTGGTGAAGTTTCATAACGAAACAAGAAGAGTAGACAAAAGTCAAAGCAAAGAGGGGCTTTTCCCCCAAACTCTTTGTAATGTTACTGTGATCGCTCTCTCTATTCTCTATCTCTTGCTGTCTGCAGATCTCATGCATACTAATTCTCCTGCCTGAAGTGGTTGTCTCCAGGCAGCCAATTAAAACCCTCTGCTCGGTTGGTGCTTCCACCTCCTGCATTCTGGGAGCCCTTTTTCTTTTCATCTCTCTACCCCTCCCTACATGGACTCACATACTCGCACAGAAGAAGGCTCAAGCTCTTTGTGTTTAATCTGCTGCTGCAGCACTCATCTACCTTCTGCACCACAGCTGTCAACATCTGTGGGAGGGCATCTTTGAGCTCCTCTGTTTTCCATCCATAAAGTTAGATCTTTTTTTTCTCTCCCTTTATTGTTATCCTTCCTCAGTCTGATCATTTTTGAACTCTTAAGCATCTCTGCATCCATGTGTTCAAAAATGCCAATGGCTGTCTTAAACTTGTGACACTCTTGGTGACAAGAGTGACAACTTGTTGCTACTGTTTGAAAACTGCATTTGAATCTGATATCTGTAAAACTGTCCACACACTTGTGCCTTTATTACTGGGCAAACTTTATAGGCAATGCCCACTCTACAGATAAAATCATTTCCCCCCAAAACACAAGAAAATTTATTGTGAAAATATTTGCAGCATTTTGTCGCTGTTATCATAAAAAGTATTACACGTGCAGAAGCTTCAATAAGCCTTGACTCTGTGCAAATTGTTCAAAGTTTTATACAATGTTCTATCTACCAGGGCATTTGGAACTTGAATCTGAGAATAATGTCAGATCAAACTTGACTGGTTTTCCTCCTGCAAATTGAAAAAAACTGTACAAGTTGCTAATAGTTGTGCTTATTAACTAGGTTTACTTGTGTTAGCTTTTCAAGTAAATAATTGTGTATTTCTCAGTATTAAATGCATTCAAACACCATAGTAAGCTTTTGTCATGTAGAGATGGTAGAGAATTGGGTTTGAAAATTATTTAATGAGATACAAACTGACCAAAGCGAAAATAAAGTTTTTTTATTTTTATTTATTTTTTTACTGCAGCTAACACCACTTTTTATGTAAATCTGTCACACTAGATTTTGACAGTGGGAAAGATCAAGAATTATAGATTTTCTGAGTAAGAATTCTCACTTTTGGGTGATTTTTTTTGCCTTTTGTTTATATTTTTTCTTTATTTTGTTGTGTATAAAGTTTTTGTTTTTTAATGAAATGGATATATTAAAAATAAACAAGTACATTTTACCACTTCGAACTCAGAAATTCAACCTTCCCAGCACAAATGAAATCCACTGTTATTCAGAACATATGGAGTCTGAGACCTGCTTTTATTTGTTATCTATCCCCCACAGTCGAATGGTTCCAGACATTATTACATGTCATGTGTCCATATGAGACAAAGTGTATACTGTAGTGCTGAGGCACTCAGTAGCATGGCTGCAATTGGTGAAATCGAACAAAGAGTTCCAGAACAAGGATCTATTCAGGCAACCTCTTTCCTGTTATCAAAAACAGTCCTCTTTCCCTCCTCCTTAAAAACCCACAAAATACAACAGTGATGAAATAAAATTGTAAAACAAATTCTTAGTCTTTCAATCCAGAAAAGTAGCAAAGGGATTTTATTCCCTTTTTAATTTGTCTTTGGGCCAAATCTGTTTGAGTGTGATCAGAGGAGCTAGTCTTTGGCAGAGCGCAGCTAAGGCTCTGCACTCCGAACGTCTTTGAAGTAGCAAGATATAAGAAAAAGGTACATGTGTGTGAATGAAAGCTCATGTGTGCATGTGTGTGAGAGATAAAAGAGACTGATGTGACTTTGGATACTTGAGTGAACTCCCCAGATCATCTGGAGGTCTTAATCGACTTCAGCTGTGATCACAGAAGCGGGTTGGATACCATGAATGCAGTGACACGCCCAGTGGAACAAGCATTCGTGTTTGTGTTTGTGGATGATATGTACAGAGAAGATGCAGGCCTCTGTGGGCAACATTCTGGGTTTGGGTGGAGCATTAGTGGTAGTTTAGAGATATTTTTACACCATGACATATTTACCAGTGACAGGGTGGTGGATTTTTCAAATAAAGAATAGCTGTTTATATCAGCAGGGGCACGCGGCTATGATAAATTGTGGGTAAACTTTTTGTGACATTTAACCCGTCCTTTTTTGTGCTGCCTATAAAGTTTAACAGCATTATTAGAAAGTGCAACCTTTTAAAAAAAATTTGTGAAGCTCTTCATCCCTACTTTGTGTCACATTTGGGTATGTTGCTCAGCCACAATTATGCCAGCATTTTTCCTGAAGACTGAAAACATTATTTGTAGTTGTAGTTGTTTCTCTGGCATCAGGGACTCAGTGAGGAACAAAAGCAAGTTGCAGAGTTTAAATGGCACTCAGCAGACTTAGTTTCCCTCTCTCTCTCTCTCTTTCACTGTCTTTTTCTCTCTCTCTTTCACTGTCTCTCTTTCTCTCTCTCTTTCTCTCCCCTAACAGTGCTCGTAGCATGCAGCAGAGTTGGCAGAGCTTTCAGAGCAGCCAAAGATGCTGACGTCACACAGAGACCATGCGGTGACTTCGATCCTGTGATCTGTTTATGCTCAGTACGGCGGTTTGATTATGTGCCCTAAACACATGCTCCAGCTGTAACCCTGATGTACTCCCAGTGCCCTCTACTACTATTTTAAAAGCCACACAGGCATGGTGTATGAGTTGTCCATAAAATCACAAAACAGTTAGAAACTTGGTATATGAGGACAGATAACATTTATTTTCCTTGAAACTTAAATGAACTGAAACATATTTGTTAAATGAATGTCACTTTGTATACTAARTCCCAAGTCATCTGCTACATACAGTAGTTACTAAGAGAACGTTTGCACTATTATTTTTATTTCATATATGTATCAATGATCTTCCATCTGTTTGCTCAATTTGTACTATTAATGTGTATGCAGATGATACTGTAACTTATACACAGTCACATTAGGACAAATTTTGTGAAAGTAATTATCAGATATATGTCGACAACTGATTACCTGTTGGAGTTAACTCAATTAAAACGTTGCCACAGCTAAATCTTCTAACAAAACACCATTCTTTAATTAATTTCTTCAAGGCATGCTACTTAATTTTGTATTCTGTTTTTAAGACTACATTGTAACATCAGTCCAAGAACAGCAGATAAGATATTACCCTTTGGCTAACTCTGGAAAATATACTGTTAAAAGGGGGTATAATGTATTTTCCAGGCACATAGTTCAATTCTATACCACAATCAAGTAACTRTGTTACCTTCAGTTATTATGAAAATGCTGGATAAAACAAAAATAAAATTTGACTTTCCATCATGCCCCATTTACTGTAAAATCTTTGAAATTGGTCTCAGTCTCTTTAAAAACCTCCTACCATTTCACTTCCACTTCATCAGCATGTTTTCAAACAATGCTTCGGGGGAGGAGTGCTCTGTGGGTCCAGAGCTTGGCTGGAGAATGAGCTCCTGGGAGGTGCTATGGGCAATAGGTGGTGCTTTGTACCAACAAGTACTTTGGCAGCTCCACATGGCTACCATGGAAGATTAAATGATTTCTCAAACATGCATGAATGAGTCAAAGCAACACTCTGGGTATGTTTTTGATGAGGGAATGACATCATAACATGATATAAAGCTCAAAAAAGTAAATTTTGCATAGCACCCCTGCTTTAATGTTAATTAACACACATTGCTTTTGTCAAAAAATAACAAAGTTAAACTTAAACGGAAAGTTTATGAGTAACGCTAACCAAAAAAGYTTATTTTTCTCTTAATCTAAATGCAGAAGAACAAAACACCCAGGCAGTTATTCAGTGCATGTGTTCATTACCCCACTGAGATGAAGGCAGATGTGCAAAAACCACACAAAAGGGATTCACTCATGTACACTCCACTTTAAAAGATCATCCACAAAACAGCAAAGATGAGAAGACTGCTGCTGAACTCAAAGTTTTATAAGCAAAGAGCAGACTGTGGCTGGAAAMAAATCAGCCAGAGGGCTGGGACCATATATAGCCCACCCAGCCTAGACTCTCCTGCCTGCCAGCTGTTTACTTCATTTATATTGAATGAGGTACATTTAAACATGGGGTATATTTGAGTCATCCTTATTCCTTTACCATTAATATGCAGAAACTGCTTTTAGGCAAGGTGTTTGTGCAMCTGGGACTGTCCCTGAAAATTACAACTAAAATGTGAATAAATTGTGTGTAAAGTAAAGGTCACCACATTGTCTTAGCATTTTAAACGTTTAGCTGAAGTGTTGCATCCTTGCAGCTGTAACTGAACAAAGACTCAGTTGCAACTCATTGGTGTGTGTATGAGGATTAGCTGGCATTTGACTGGTAACCAACCTGATATCTTGCAGCCATACACCTCAAACCGCAACGCGATGCCTGTTTCCCAAGTAACTGGACGGATTCGTAAGAAACGCGTCAGCGTGGCTTTGGGTAGCATTGTCTTGGCAACCTCTGTTGGATTGGTGTTGCCTTGAAAAATCTGTGAAAAAAGACAGGAGAGAAGATGATTGCTGACAGCAAAGCTGAGCTTTAAGAAAACCTTTAAAACATATGCTAATTTTTCAATAAAAACAATTCACAGAGCTTTTAAACATTAGAAATAGACCTTTGCTTATGCGAGGTGAAGGGAAGAAACTGACACAAGAGGTGACTTGAGAAATTTGTTGGCACATACATCAACCCAGTCATACTTTGATTCTACAGTTTTAATACCATAGGGTTATGAAATTATTTGAATGTGTTCATACTTCTAAATAGTTTCCTTGTAAATGTTGAAAAAAATTCCAGCAGCTCTTCTTCAACCACATGTTGAAGGCCTGTGAAAGATTGGAAACCTGACTCTAGATGTGCAACACAGACAAGACCAGATTGTTTCAAGCTGACCTTTTTTCTGTCCTTTGCTTCAAGTCTGGGAGCAGGTTTTACCCCAGTGTCTCATTGAAAGGTCAGAGATGTCAGCATTCTCCCCTGGGGTCAGATGACAGTTTACAAGTGGGACCATAAGAAGAGGCCGGCCACCTAGTCAAACAACTAGTCTTCACAGTCAGTCACAGTTCTTTTTGAGTAATTAAATCTCCAAGGTGYCCACATGGTCTTCTGACCTCCCTGACAGCAGTTACAGAGAAGAAAGGAATCCAGCTAAATGAGTAGTCTGCACAGAAGTGAAGATAGCAGTTTYGCTTATTTCGGATGAACTAAAACACCAGAATGGCTGAGAGCCATTGGGTCATACAGCATGCCTAACAGTTTGCAACCAAGTCTTTGAGCGATACCTATCAGCCACATCACTAAAGGACCCAGCTACCAAGTCATCCATTTACTTAAATGTCACACAGAGTCTCTTCTCTGTTCGCTGACTGTAAAGTGGCTTTTTCCAGAGCTGTGCAAAGACGCTAAACTGCAGGCTCAGCATTTTGCAAATGGTGCTCTACCACACAAAAGCACTTTAGAGGCCAGAAAAACACAAGCCGGGCTAACGGCGGCACCTTTAAGCTGCCACTTCACAAAAAGGAACAGTGTACTCTGGAGAGACCATAAAAGAATCAGGCTTGGGGGCACATGTATGAGCAGCACTTGTTTCGATAGTCTGTTGAGGCTGAACGATTCGTACTTGTGGTTTAAGATGCTTTCCTTCAAAAGAAAGAAATGTTATTTGGGTTTCACAAAAAAAAAAATGCAAACTCTGCAAGACTAATACATGCTTTCTTGTTCCTGAGGACACCCTCAGTTGAGCTTGGACTCTTCCAGATGGACAAAACCTGCTCTCTTTGACAAGCTGATTAGCAAATGATGATTATAGACTGTCATTCTTTGTTCAAGCATGCTATCCCTCCCTCTCCTCCTCCCTTCCTTCCTCTCTTTGTCTTTCTCTTCTGGACCTACCTCTACCAGCTGCTCAAACATGACAGCCTCTGCTGTCTCCATCAGTCACCTCTTGCCCCGTTTGTCAAAACTATTGTCATCACTGCTTCTTTATGACAAGTTGAACAAAGCCTGATATAAAACAGAGGCAGCCTTTCTTCTACAACCATCCCTGTTGATATTTCAGAGTTGCATTATCACTGAAGAGGCTATACATAACATTTCCATACACAGTATTTATCACATTAATCAGTTTGTAGTTGCATAATTACATAATTTCTCCATTTACAGAGTTCAGCAGTACGATCCAGAGATAAGTGGATTGTAGTAATGCTGACTGTTTTACTGCTATTATACATTCTAAGAGAAGCGACTTATTGCACAATCATTTGTGCATTTAAAAATAAAAATATACTGTTATTCCAAAAGTTTATGTGGAGCATTAGGTTGCAGAAGTTTTGACAAATTTTTGCATCATACTGCTCTTAGCTACAGTGAAGTTTTCTCACACATTGAGGAGTACCTTCTGTTTGGAACCTTCTTTCAAAGTGATCCAGTCCTCTCCGTTTGAGCTGACGTCGACTTTGTAGGACTTGACAAAGTAAATCTTGTGCGTCTCCTGGGAAATGGCGCCTTGGGTGCCGATTGCTGAGATGAACCGCAGAAATCCAAGGTCCACCTTAGAGGGATGCAAAGAGATGAAAGGTAAGTGAGAGGGTACAGCTTAGAGTGACTTTGATAGAATGAAAGACATCCAAAGGAGCCAAAGTAAACTGCATCTTCAGCACTATTTAAAATGACCTGGACCCCCCACCTAAAAAAACAGACAAATAAGCAGCAGCTGTTGTACTGAAATCACCTCTGGCCACAGTCTCATCAGCTGCTACCTGGATTTTAATAAACAGCAGTGAAAAGATATTCTCATTAATGAAAAAGACACAGTATGACAAGTTAATTTCCTGAGATGCGAGACAAGAGCTTATTGGATAAAAATGAACACCGAAGAGAAAAAGGGTCTGCAATCATATTATAAAAATCAGCCAGGAGGAAAGAGGGCTACAGGCTGAATATCAAATACTGCGTTTTTAAAATATGCATGGCTTCATAGAGTAGCCAKGAACTGCAGTACATAAAGACTCTACTACATTTTCACAGGAGAACATGCCAAAGGCAGCAGGGTCAGAGAGGCACATGAGCGAGTGTCTCTTCATTTATCTGTTTTCACTTGATTTATGTGTGTTCAGTATTCAGGAATGATCCTCGTGGGTGGTTTGTATCAAACCTACCAAACACACTGCTTGTTCACAGCCATGAAAACCAGCCAGGAAGGAATAAACACAAACACTTCTRTAAGTAACTCTGGCTTTTGTTTCAATGGAAAAAATAGCTTTTAGTCTGGCTTTTAATTTGGGCGCWAAATAACTGAAGTACATTTTTTACTTTTTGTTTTGTTTTTATTAAAATTTTTAATTTTCAACTCCAAAAGAAACATAAATACATTTAAACGTAGCTCAATTG
Source organism: Austrofundulus limnaeus (assembly GCF_001266775.1). Lineage (NCBI taxonomy): Eukaryota > Metazoa > Chordata > Actinopteri > Cyprinodontiformes > Rivulidae > Austrofundulus > Austrofundulus limnaeus. The sequence goes on along the minus strand of NW_013952503.1, from coordinate 1,414,774 downwards.
GAATCATGTTGTGACCTGTAGTGGTAGTGTCCTACAGCATAGACAAGAATAGCAAATTACAGTGAAAACATTCCTCTGTGCAATATGATTTTAGTGAAACAAGTAGGAAAATCAAGCCCTTTTGGAGCTTTATAGCTTAGATTTATTACCCAGTAAAAAACACATTCATTAAAATGTAATATGGAGTGTTTAACATTACTTGAATGAACTGACAGTTAGATATCTTTTATAGTTTTTACACAATGGCAGTTTAAGGTTTAAAATTTTAGAAGATATYTTTGAAGATACATTTTTTTAAACACAAAACGTCCAGAGTGTGATTCACTTTAGCTTTTGAGCTGTCCAAATTTTCTTAAATCTTTACAAACACTTCAAAATTTTACCCTTCTTATACAATCCATGTATCAGAATGTAGGCTTTTTGTCTTCCTGGGTACAAATGGCTGAGAAAAAAGGGCAGAAATCCAAGGTTCACCTCAAAGSGTTGTAAAAAATGAAAGAAAAATGAGAAAGCACAATGCCAGCAGTCAATGTATGAGAGGTGGGTGGGCACCCTGAACTGGCCACAAGCCCATCACAGGGCCACAAAGGGACAAAAGAGACAAACAACCATTTATGAGTTAAAATTTGCTCATTTGCTTTTAAATCCTTCTTTTTTTACACTTAAATAATTCAACTGGGGGTCCTTACTGTAACTCCACAAACCCCTCTTTCACCACTTTTTTTTAGTGTGTGTCAGATCAACTTGTTCTGAGGCTGTCTCCTTAAATCCAAATTAACAAGAGACGACTTTTCCATTCAGCCTTACATGTTGGAGCCAGAGTCTGACCCAGGGTGAGAGGAGAGTTACTTGTTGGTAAGTCCAGAACTTATTTTAGCACTTCAGTTGCAAATACTGTAAAGTAATAGCTCAGAAAACCTCATAGAAAATAGAAAAAAAATAAAAAATAAATGGGCTCAAAAATACAACCCAAACAGATTTAAAGATATCTACATAGCACCAGGAGAGACTAAATTCCTAAACTGACAGAAGTCAATGMGGGCCACATTTGGGCCGCAGGCCTTGACTTTGACACATGCTCTACCACAAAACACACTTACTTTGACTGTTTAAAATATGAAAAGACTGTATCATTCATCTAAGACACACATTACATTTTAGAGCAAAAACAATACATATGTGACAACTAGGCACTTTTACATTAACGTTACAGTTTAAGGTGGTTACAGGGAATAACCTAATGAACTGCTGGTAGCGTCTTTTTTTTCTTGGTTATCTTTTACCTTCGCCATACAGTTTATTCACCAACATGTAGACACTTTGTCAGCTTAGATTAAAACATAAGTAAGTCCCAAAAAACTACTGGGCTTTTCAAAAAAATATATGAAATACATTGGAAATTTAGATGGTATCTGCATTGGCACCTTTCAAAATTTTTTTCTGAAATGTAATAGTTGTGTAAATGCTTATTCCTAAATTCACTGTGGCTTCATTGCCCTGAATAAAATGTAGGCCACCACATTAACCTTGGCTCATCTTCTTTACCCATAACAGAGAAAAACAGATGAAGCAATCCAAAATGTTTTCAAGAAATCCCAACCTCTCTYAGTTAAAGCAACACATCTAATTTTWACTAAGTGTCAGCACCATCTTTAACAAGCTGTGCTGACATTAATGAGAAGTAATGGTGTTGCATGCAGACACCACTCTGACCAGGAGTGTTGCAGGAAGCCTGGGAGTTGGTGGAGCAGATTTCCAAGATCACGCAGAGAGACAAGGTCTTTGATGTTGACATGAGATAGGAATGGCCTCTGATGAATGGCAACCAGAGTCTTGAACAGATTACTGAATCGACTCGGAGCGGATCATCTGGATGTGCACGAGAAAAGGATGTGTAAGGAAGAGTGACAACAGTTAAATAATTTTGCATGAGGGCAAGTAGACAGAYGCAGTTGTGTGCACATTTTTTAGATAATCAAAGCCAGGATTATCTGTCTCCAGACATCCTGACAGAGCTCCAGGATGGCAAAACCATACGGTCAGGAGTGGGCCTATAAGTCTGTACCACACTGGATTTGGGACAAAGAGTAGGAAAAAGTGCAAATGCCTGACTGCCACAGAATCCTGGTCATTCCTGCCCCTCAAGTTCTCTTCCAAAAGTAAAAAGACATAAACAGATGGGAGCAATGAATATGATTCCACCAAGCTATTCTCTCTGTCTCTCTGAAACAATTTGGATGGATGGATGAAGCCTAATAAAGAGTCAGTCACATATAGAGACAGAATCGTTTCATTCCTGTCAAAACACTCAGGGGGCTTTCACTGTTAAGTCTCTGATTTCTTTTGGGTCCATAAATAGAAACAAAATCAAATCCTGTCAGTCTGAGATGGTTCCCATTTAATACGGGCTGTGGCCAAATTTTTCTCTGTGGGGCAAATAGCAGCATGTGGCAGAGCTTGATGGGAAAAACAGCACATGACAATGAGKTTTAGGACTGTGTGCAGGACAGCCAGGTCTTTAGTATTTACAGCTGTGTGGCCCGTCCGATTTATTTTCATTTTGGCTCCATGACAAATTACAGTAGGGTAGCTGTCTGTAAGGATCTGAATATATTAAAATAAGGAATCATTAGATAGGTTGTCACTGGAAATTGTTTGAATGAAGGCAAGTGCTTTCAAATTACACTTTGCAGGTGATAGGAAAATCCATCTGCCTGTAACAAACAATCTGATGGAGGTTGATCCACAACAAAAGCCTTGATGAATCATGACGGTGAGCTGCTATAACTTTTTGAAAGTCTTAGGTACAAAAAGGAGTACATCTATTGTGCTATTTCAGCAATTTCTATTTTAAAATATTGAGCTCCTTCAGGRCATTCTGACTGTGAATTTTGGTACTTTAACAATTGATACCTTTTATAGATATTTAGCTTGTTCTGACATGTTTTTCTCATTGAAAATGAGCTGTTTTCAACATCTTAAAACCCTTCAAAACATCCATAAATCTTGTACATTTTACTTTTTGTTCTCGTACTGCTCTTTTAACTAATTTGTACTAATTTCAGCTTACTTTGTATTCTATTTGGCCTATTTTTAGTTTTTTTTTCAGATTTTTTTTTTTTACCTTTTATGATATTTTTCTACTAATTTAAACTTTCTGCTATTTTAAGCTTTTTGTGCTTCTTTCAGCTGCTCTCTGCTAATTTCAGCTGGTTTTTGTCTTTAGCTTTTTTTTTACCTTTTATGATATTTTTCTACTAATTTAAACTTTCTGCTATTTTAAGCTTTTTGTGCTTCTTTCAGCTGCTCCCTGCTAATTTCAGATGGTTTTTGTCTTTAGCTATATTTTTAGCTAATTTGAGTTTTTTTGAGCTAAATTCACATTTTTGTAACAATTTCAGCTTTCTGCTGCTTAAATTAGCAAACATGTGCCCTTTTTGTTTCTTTGTTATAATTTCAGCTACTTTTTATTTCAGCTATTTTTAGTTTAATTTCAGCTTTTTTAGCTATTCAACAAAAATCTTTCAACATTAAAGTGTCTGTGATATCAATTTTTTGTAAAAAAAAAGTAATGTATTTTTGGAAGGGTAACACTGATAACATATTGTTTAAATGTATTTCRTGCTGCTGAGATGAACAGTTGTTGAGATATTTGCATGTGAAGAAACAGGAAGTGATGTCAACAGGGAATGTCTGCATGTGAGCATTGCTAAAATGGCTAACAACACAGACTGTAGTGAAGAATCTGATGTTTCTTTAGATTATTTTAATTACTATCATAGAGAGATGAGACAGAACCGTACTTAAAATAATATTGTTTAAGTAAACAAAAACCAGAGAGCTTTCTTTCTTTCAGAGTTCCCCTTTGGTGTCACTTCCTGTTTCACTTTAGCTGAGCCAAGTTCAAAAGAAAATGAGCCAATTATGTGACATAATGGGTAAAATCATGTGTATTGTRCCAAGTTTCTTAAATATAAATATATTTTCTATGCCTTTTTTAATTCATGGATATGCGTGTCACAGTCACTTTAAGCATTCCCATTGCAGATTTTGCTGGAAATGTGATTTCTTTATTTCCTGTTACTTTCTTTATTCCTTAGCCTCTTTCATGCACCTTCATGAGGCTCCATACACACGCCCCAGCATTCAGACATAACCAAGGGGTACCACATCTGTGTTAGGGTATTTCGAAGACCATGTCACGATCGTGTTAGTATGGGCTTATGGCCAGCGTTCCTTCCCCTGCTTTGCAACCACCACTGACAGTGATGAGTTGCAAGACTTAAGAGACATAGGATTGGATTCTGCTGAATGATTGCACCAACTATTCAGTTTCACAGACAGGGGGATGATAACAAAACCTGTTTAAGGAGAATAATATAATAATTAATGGCTGCTTGTTAGAAACAAAGGATTGAGAGCAGAAACCGCACRAACAGACTGAGGTTTCCTGAGTCAGGGAAGAAGGTTTCTATGATGTTTGGATGTGAAACAAAATCTATCATAAACCACAGGCATCATAGTAAAACAAACAGGAACAGATAATGATTACTAGTGGGAGTCATTTTGACCCAGAGTACTCAYTGACCCATAAACACAAACTAATAACCAACATTTGGAAGTTGTATGAAGACCAAAGGGGATTTTGGGTAAATATATCATTCTCAGATGAAAACCTATTTGTCATCTAGAGCTGAAAGCTTGAATCCTGCTTAATGGCTGATGTAATCACTTTGCTGAAAGTGCCAATTACATTTCCTAATCTACAATCCATGTATTTTGAGACTTCGCTGATCTAACAGAATGAAGCRTCTCTCTGCTTCACATTAAACTCATTGTTCTTTTTTCCAATGAGAATGGTTGGAATCAAGCCCACCCAAAGACAAATGACAGCAGAAACTCTGGGCATGCTGGAGCACAGCAACTCTGGAATATATCTGAAAGGACCACACAACCTGAGCCATAAAAATGCCAGCCAGGGTAAGAAATCACTCCTGCCTCTCAGAATCTTTTCATAAAGCAATGACAGGTCGATATGCGCACACRACTTCAATGTGCCCTTGTCCCTTGGGAGTATTTTTTTAGTCCAAAATATGCTGATCTCTGTATGTGTTTGTGGGTGTTCTGGATGTTGTTCATCTTCCTGTTATGAGTCAAAATAATGTCTTAAAGCCCCACGTCTTACAAGAACTAATGCAGTTTCACAAAGTGATGAAATCAGAAAGGCAGATATCATAGTAGTCATGCTCTGACTTGTAACATCAGCCATTTAAAGACTAATGAGGATGCTTTTAGAGGAGCACACTGAAATTAACATTAGTCATTTAAATGGAGGTACAGTATATGCTGGGAATGTTAGCTCACGATAAGCATGTTTCCACTGCTGGAACCTTTTTTAGAAGGGTACTTTTATCTATTTCTATTTCTATTGTCTGTGGGCGACACATCAGAGCAGTGGTTAGTGCTGTCACCTCACAACAAGAAGGCTGCAGGTTGCCTCCCAGTTGGAAGCCTTTTCTGTTTGGAGTTTGCATGTTCTTTCTGTGCATGTGTGGGTTTTCTCTGGGAACATACTGGGTACCAGTTTCCTCTCACTAGCCAAAAACATACATGCTAAGTGGCAAGTCTAAAATGATCCCCTGTGAAAAAAAGAAAGAAAGTAGAGGAGCAGTTCAAGGGACAAGCTCAAGAAAAGACCCTCAAACTGGATCTCTCACTGCCTGATTGACCAATAATTGAATTGCCCAGGAGTTGAACACTGCGATCTGTACTCTGAGAGAAGACAAACTAACCATGTTTCTTTAAATCCATTCCTCTGCTTCCCCTACAGAGGCAGGGGGGAAATAGTTTCTCATTTGCACGTGTGTGTGTGTGTGTGTGTGTGTGTGTGTGTGTGTGTGTGTGTGTTCCCTCAAGTTATTCTGCCTACACATCCTGTGTTAAGACGGGTGTTCTCAGTTCCATGTCCCTTTCAGATAAACTAATCTTTGAGTTTTGNGTGTGTGTGTGTGTGTGTGTGTGTGTGTGTGTGTGTGTGTGTGGGCCTCTGCTGAGTGAATAACTGAGGCCTCAGGAGAATTAGTTTATTCATCTTCCCTCACCAGAAACAACATGAGAAATGCCGAGAGTGAGAAAGTAGGTAGTGTGAATCCGGAGAGCAGCTGGTGGATACAGAATGAGGCTTCGAGCCAGGAAACAACTTCTGGTAATGCTTTATGGATCTCCGAGGATGGTATAGTTAGAAGTCATAAAGTAGATGCAGATACTCAAATCACCATTTTCCCCCCTCTCCGCTTTTATTTGCATACTAAATCTGATTATAATCCCCTCTGTATGTTAATGAAAGAAAGCTGACATTTTTGTGAACTGACACACTGGCAGCTCCCAACTAAAGAGATGTTTCTATTCCCAAAAGTGGCATTTCGAAACCGGCACTCAGCAATCTCCTCACCAATTTTGCCTACAGTTACTTTACTGTTGGTTAAAAAAATATATACTTCAGGCTCCATTTCCTAAAAGTCTAATTAATTCTCCTTTCATGAAAATTGTATTACTAAAATGCTGCAGGACCTATGAGCTCCACCTCCTACCTTCCATTTATCACATTATGCACCTGACAGAGTTATAGCTTATTTTTAGCTTCCAGACACCTCTTTGCTGGCATTCAATTATGCATGTCTTCCCATGTGCAATCATCTGTTATGGTGACAATGAAGGATGTATAGGTCGTGTTACAGGGATAATGAGATAAAAGGTTATTGTGTATAAAGTGTGCTTAGTCACATATGCAATGGCACAAATGAAAAGTTTCAGTGTCTGCGGTTAAAGGAAGGATGTCAGTCTGATTTTAAGGTTTCCTTGTTGGTGAATCATCTTTGATCCTCAGGTCATTCCCAGCCTTGGCACACACTCGTGACTAATGTTGTGAGTAATGACTGTGAAACCAACTCTGAAAGGGGACAGAAACAAACCCGGCCTGAAGGTATGTCATGTCTGGAGGCTGCTTGGTGAACTTTTCCCATGATGCACAGCTGCAAATGATTGTTTAGCGATGACTACTGACTAAAGAGCTTTCAGGCATTTTTCTCCACTGCAACACAGACAACTGAAAATACTGATTGTATTCAAGTTGTGTTTTTTTTTTTTTGTCTCTTGGTACTTATGCAGCACTCATTTCATTACATCATGCAATCGCTCAAATTTCGATTACAGGTCCCGGGTTTTTGGCTACACTAATCGAGTGTGGGTCTCTATCCTCTCATTGATTTTCCAATTGAGAGCAAGACCCAGGAGCGGCRAGGCACAGACAGCCTCCATTGTTTCCATTTGTGCGGCACGGTGATGATCTCACCGGCAGCTGCATTGCCAGCTTGCGCTCGGCTGCTCTCGCTAGACTTCATCAACTGAGAAGTTGCTGTTAATTACCAGTCCATATTCTGAGTACTCATCACTCGGCGGGGTGGTAAGCCCTCAGAATGGGTACGGGCGTAAAGGAGAGACAAAGAAAGGAGTGTTTTTGCAGATCATTGACTTGAGGTAATGGAAGGCACATTAAGACGAGAATGAAAACAGGGCAGGATGTTTTACCATCTGATGTTAGGCTCTGTGAGGGTACCAGAGCTGCTTTTTGTTGTCCAGGAAATGTGCAATCAAAGGCTGTTTGGCTTGTCAGCTGGCTCCGGATTCTCAGCATTGTTTGCTTTACAGATTTAAGGAAACAGGGTCAAGACAAGCCATGCAGCCCTCCCCCTCCCAAACCTGAGGGTTTAAAACTGCCGTGTAACTTTGTTTTCCTGCCATAAAATGATTGACTTCACCTTGGGATTAATCAGGAATGAGATAAAGGAACATTTTGTGTCAACAGACACTGATATGCTTCCTTAGGTTCGGTGCTTTCCTCCGACAGGAAGGAAAGATTAAAGGACTCCTCACATGACATGAATGAAGAGACGGCGGGGTTATCTCCTTTCAAGATTAAACAGTTTAAATAAACAAAAACACATGGGTGCTGATGAAAACAGAAATACTGTTAAAAGRTGTCAGGGATGATGCATTCTGACAAGAAGACTGAAAATAATGTCAGGAGCCATTCAAGCAAAATTATTCATACACGCAGTGTATATAACGATATAACGTACACATGAGAGGCTCAATAAAGAGGCTTTCAGGTATCGACAGTTGGGCTGTCTCCAAAACAGTCTAAATTATTGATGCTGTGAGCGTGTGCAATCAATGGCAGCTGCCTAACAGAGATTTAGTCTTGCAGTCTGTTATTGGATCATTGCTCTAGTGACTCTTGGTGGCCGTCAACTCTTTCCTCTGACATATTTGATAAAATCATTGCACACAAAGTTAACAAATGCCCTAAACTTCCAGAGGAGCCACTACGYCAGTCTGTAAATGGATCACATCTTTCCCCTCTGAGACAAATGTGCTGCAAAGATGCAGGTATATCTGTGCCAGGGCATGTGCTGCAGGGAAAACAGTGCCTCAAACAGGCAGATAACACACACCAACCTGCTTCTACCTTGAAATTAGATGTTTGAAACCAGATATGAGATGAATACACAACTTRGAGTAGAATAAACACAACCAAAAGGAGCAAAGATAAAGATGGAATGAATGTCTGTTTTAAGGGATTGCTACTCTTTTATGTTTTCCCTCTGTAGCCACAAATCCTCTCAAAGGACATCTGTCCATCTCTGGCCTGATTAATGACCTGCCGTTCAATGCTGAGCCACACTAAAGCAATGTAATTARCCAAGGAAAAATGCACAGACTCCAGCATCTTGTCCCTCCATCTCCCCATGCATCAGAATTGAGCAGCATTCAAATGGATGACAGATCTGGATTAGGTTCAGAAAAGAAGGAACTCGAAGCTCAGGAATCAAAGGCTGCCTGTCATAAATAACGAAACCGTCTGACAGCGATTGCAGTCAGAAAGTGATCATGAGATGTTTTATGGTTTGATTGATGTGGATCTGATGGTGCCCCGACACAACGCATGCACACCACAAGGGTGCCTGAGCTTGTTGCTGCACTACAACAAGCAGGCTTAATGAAAGAGGAATGAGATGGAGAACACTTCCAATGCCACTTGTAATAATTGGAGCTCAGAATATTTGGCAAAAGAGCATCAAATTCCTCTGAAAACATAAATCATTAGCCAACCACCGACTCTTTTGCCACAGTGCCTTGGAAATGAGAACTCAAAGGAGCACGGTTCACTGTTTTCTCTGATTACGGCTGGGAAATCAGCACAGCCACTTAAACACGTGGTCTTTAAAATCCAGATTTAAGTGCCAAGTTGAATCCTATGATCAACGCTGTAGAATGGAAGAACAACTAATCAGTGTAATCATGTGCAGTTTTCACCAACAAAAAAAKTTGAGTAGGTTTGGGCAGCCGTACAAACTCTCCTTTTACTCTTAATCCAATGATTTAGCAAACAACAATGGCCTTCTCTCTCAGAAAGACAAGTAATTCATTCAGCAGAGCATCCAGCTGCTGAAGAACGAGGTAAGGGGCAGACAGGTTCCTTCCTGATCCACTCAGACACACGCTGGGTTCCTCTGCAGGACACCACAGGCTTTGCCAAACCCTCCCACTCACCCAGAACTCCAGACACACCACAACTAAAGCATGGGAGAATGCACATCAATCTGCATACAGTYGCACAGAGATTAAATTAAAACGAARGAGAAACAAGGGCCCCCAGGACAATATTTTCTTTGCARTAATAAAGGAAAAGCTTGCTTATGACCCTCCCCAAGAAAATATTTGACTTTGAGTCAGCTCTATTATTCATCCCTTGAGAAATACACCAAGGCCAACATTTTTGGAAACGAAGCAAAGGCCGAAGATAAAAAAAGAAAAAAAGAAAAAAATAAAAACAGTCTGGGCATTTACACAAGTGGGAAGATTCGGGTTAATAAACCAAAGACCCAAGAATGCTTAAAAGAAGTTAAATGATGGTCGGTGTATGTGTCTTAACCCTATCATGGGATGTAAATCCTTCCCACATGAAGTCCTTTTCGTGGGTGATGATCGCTTTCTGTAGATAAGCCAACTGACTGAAAAAAAAAAGACAGAGACTGAGTCTGTTTATGTGCGTGAGTGAGTGAGTGAGTGAGTGTGTGAAATTTGGCAGGATGCTTGAATTAAATCACAGCATCCCCCAGAGGCAGTCTCAGCTCTTCAGAAAAAAAAAGTTATCAGGTAGGACAAGAAGACAGAGAGAGAGGAAGATGCAGGGAGATAGGTGGATGGTAAATGTTGGAGTTGACTCAGTGGTTTGTGGGAAACGTTGACTCCATTCGAATGGATGGTACTTGTCATTGAAACTGTTGGGGTATATTAAKATTATGCACCTCTGGAGAGAGAAACAATGATACAGAACACTGCTAAGTAACACTGCAAACCCTGTAACTGCATGCTTCAAACTCAAGGTCCACGGGCCCAATATGGCTCTTACTGTAATTTGATCCAATTCATAGTTCAAACAGACAATRGCAGAGCAGTGCAGACATCTTACAATATTTTGATGCAAATAAAATTATGTTTTTAATTTTTTTTTACTTTAAAGTGGAAAGAAAAATGCCATCAAGCTGTCAAACATTTTTCTGTTTACTTTTGTGGTACATTTGTTWATGAGAACTTCAATGTATTTTTATGAGCAATGATCTTCTCACTCRTGTGGAAAGTCCCGCCTACTTACCTATATGCGATCACAATGTCATATGATGTTTTGTGAGCAACAAATATGGATACAGCCAGTAGATAAGAACTGCTCTTCTTTTAAAAAAATCACACATCCCTATTTATTTGTGTCTCAATGGACAGAAATGGTCTGTGCCATGTTTATATTCTTCTGGTTTTAGTTCAGATTTTCTGCTTAAAATTCCRTTARTAAGWCTAAGGCCATCTCAGAKTATGAATTGACCCACTAGGTGGGGAGAACTCACAGTGTTTTTATTTCAGCTTCTACGATATGTTCTCATGTCCAGTTTAATAGTTATATTCAACAGTGAATGGGAAAAGGCAACAAAAACATCCAAATGCGACCAATCAAATTATTGCTGCTGAACTTGCAACCAAGATACTATGTACCATAAAAAGAAAAAGACAACCAATGATGATGTGCCTTTTATATTTGTATATTTTTTTCTTGTTTTATTGGCAAGTGATGTTAAATCTACTTTATAAATACAGTAATGTATTTTGGGAAACAGTAATTCATGTTTTATGAATAATTTAACATGATACAGCTGAAAACCAAAGTCAGTTTATGACTTCTTTCAGTAAATAGTGAYTGAGATTGGCCCTCAGTTAGGACCATGTTTTTAATTTCGGTCCATTTTGTAAATGAGTTTGACACTTCTGCCTCACACAATGAATTACCTCCAAAACTGTRCAGAAGGAGACTTTTCCGAAGACATTTTCCTCCACTGAAATTACATTTCAGGAAGCAATCATCTGTAATGGGGGAATAATTTCCTCTACATGACACGAGGAGTATTACCTGAATCCACTCCTTGTTCGAATCCTCTGCCGGCGTCCACGCGTTTTCGTAGTAGTTGAGTCTAGAGCGCTCCGGGGACCAGCTGGGGTTGTACTGAGAGGAAGCTATGATTTGGTCTGATGTTATCTCGCCTGACTCCATTCCCAAAGGGTCACTGCAGTCAAAGTCTGCAAAAAAAGAGAGAAAGGAGGAGAAATGAGATAGAAAGAAAACCAAAACTTAAAAAAAAGTTGCTGAATTTTATGTGACCACAAAATAGCAAAAATGCACCTTTTGTGTACCCCCCCCCC
>NW_013952503.1:1397081-1402879 GCF_001266775.1 Austrofundulus limnaeus | reverse complement strand
AGGAAGACACACACACACTCAGTGCCGACGGCTGGAAAAAGAAGAGCACATCATCTATGCCTCAGTAAATCCTTTCTGTTTCTCTCAGTACTTTTTAATGGTAGCTGGATAAAAGTGTTCCACATTAAAAAAAATGTTTTCATAAAACATTCAGTGTGGTTTGCGCTCGTATTAGGCGTCGGAGTGACTTTCATTTCGGTTATTTTCCTTCCACTGACTGGATGTGTTTGCCTCACCTCCCTGAGGGCAGTTTATCTCTTTTGCAAAGAGGACCATTTTTAGCTGTAGTTTATTATTTGTCTTTGAAGGCCATGTTTCACATACTATGGCTTAGGCACTCACTCTAGGAGGTAACTTCCCTTGTTTATGTTGATGTGAGGCACCCGTATCGAAGCATCCTGCGCTCTGTGGCTATAGACTCCGCTGGGTCAGACTGGGGTCAGCCTTTTTAACCACTGCAGGTCAGACATGTTGACCCCCGTGTAGAAAAAAAAAGCTTTGGAATGAAAAAAAAAAAGACCTCTTGCTCCTGGTAAGACTTTACAATGTCACCACAATGACAAAGAGGGGTGTGAATGCGCGCTTTTCCACATCCGTGCAAAGTCATTGTGCTTTTATTGTTTAATCATCTTAATTTTTTTCTATATGTGAACTTTGAAACAAAAAGCATTCTGAATCTATGTGGAAATTYTGATAACCAATACACCAAAACAAATATGTAAACATTTTTACTGTTTTATTTCACAGTTTGTCAAGCTTTTCACAATACTGTTATTATTAAAATGACATTTTGTGCTKAAATAGTAATAAAAAGAAAAATCTCCAAGAGGAAACTGTCTGAATGGTACAATGCTACAATTGTTTTTAGAAAATCTTCAGCCAGGCTGAAATGTTCCTTCTCTGTGCTTTGATTTGTTGTTAATCTGGACATTCTCACTGCCTGGTGGCGTGGCTTGAGCATTTTAGTTTTTTTTTTTGTCAGACTCGAATGAATGTAAAAAAATCTTAAACCGACAAAAAATGTTTCAAAAATGTTTTAGAGGAGTGCAGACGGGCCTCAGATGAGAAGCGGAGAAGAAGTACTATGCGGTTGCTTGCCTGAGAGCTAACACAGATGGTATCCCCATCTGCCACACTGCCAGCACACCCTCAGTCAATGGGTCATCATGTGTGTATGTGTGCATTTTAAAGCACTAATGCCCAACTGCAAATGAAAGTGCTCACACATGCAAGTACATCAAAGAATCTGCGTGAAACTGACAAAATCGTCTCACACCTCTCTGATCTAACTCTCTGCTCTCTCTTTCAGACAAAAAAAAAGGAAAAAAAAGAAAGAAGTCAGCTACAGGCCATGGTTTTTACTTAGACAGGATTTTATACAAAACCACAAAGAGGCGTTTGTTTCGTGCTGAGGGTATCTGATCATGTGGGTTACCAAGCGTGGTCAGGCTGAGAAAATACAGCGTGAATGAAGGGAATAAGAAGAAGAAGAACGAGGAAGAGCATAAAAAACAAGGCCTCTTTTCAGCACCTTATCACCTCTCATCAGTGGTTTTCAGCCCGAGTGTACCCTTCTCCTCATCCCGCAGAAGCGAGAAATTCCTCTGTATATTATGCATAAGGGGATTATGAATGATTCAGTTGATACAAGTCTGGATAAGCACAGGCAAACTTCGGAAACTTTTTTKTTCTATCTTTGAAGCATGCGGTTGATGATGTAAGACTGAGCAACTTACTCTGCAGTTGAAGTATCGACTGTTTGCAGGTCAGATATTTCACCAGTGCCTTTTTGGTAAATGTGAAAATTTGATTTGCGTAATTCAATCTTAGATCTGTGATTAAAAGCGCTCCTACCTCATAATAGAAAAATAGACATCCACAGTTATGGCTAAGCTCATTAATGTGACACAGGCATGTTTTGCTTGTTGTGCGGACACACGTGCACTGACAGTATCTGCCTTCCCTTCAGGCGCGACAAGATCCCTTTTGGAGATGATTAGTGGACTTGCTGAAAGTCATCCACCTTTGTTGCTATTCAGAGACTGACAGTGTGTGTGAGTCCTTGTGAACGGGGTGGTCTAGCTGCCGGACAGATTTACAGCTCTTACCAGAGCTCGTCTTCCTTAATGAAATGTTTAGATGGAGCATTTTGCAAAACAGGGTCAGGGGTCTCGAGTCCCATGACAATAATGCAGCATGTAAAAGCCCTTAGGGTGTACACACGTATGTGTCCAGACTTGTTACTGATGAGGAAGTTATCCTTTGGAGCTGGTCYAGAAGCTAATTTGAAAATGTCTGTCTTGTAAACCACAGGAGGCATATATATTTTTTACACCACAATTTCTTCATTTGCCATTTTGTACATGAGATTTCACAATTATTATTTTGCAAGCTCAAAAAAGGGGTAAGAAGCAACCCTAACCCTAACACCATTCAGTCAGGAAATTCTTATTTTTGYTGGAATAACAAGGTGTTATAAATCAAAGGTGAGGTAAAAGTTTATAAAATACCATTTTCATAAAATGGGATGTTAAAACAGCAATCCACTTTGGTTTTAGCTGCATTTAAAGTAGCCACGAGCTTGCCCGTCCAGTCTAAATTAAGCTCTAACTTAGAAACCGAGGCTGTTCATCAAGCTGTCTACAACAGATAAAATAATATATTAATTGTTCAGAGCTTCTCTTAAAAATGGCTGAACAATCTCTTTAAAAACTTTGTGTTGGGTCATTTTTTTCAGCTAGAGGGAATGAGTCATAAAAGGACAAGGATTGCTTTTTGCTGGTATTAATGTGCCTTGGGTGTTTATTTTCCAGCCCTATCATTCCTTTACAGCTTGTGAATTCCAGTTAGTTTTCCTCGCTGAAAAAAAAAACACTCAGAATTTATGTTTTCATTTTGCTTTCCACCTCAAACATGAGAGTTTTGTTCCAATGTTTCCTGATTACTTGAGTTTCTTCCTTCCCTTTTTTTTCCGTCCTGCGTGATTTATTTATTTAACTTTTTTCAGCTCACCTTCTGGAATGGTTCTTTCGATGACAGTGAAGTTTGCAGAAAAGCCTTCCTTGGCGATGGCACTGTCCGTGTTGATTGTCAGTGCCAAAATGCCCGTGTAGGAGATGATCCTGCCTGGCGTGTTCTGACCGCAGTATCTTCCAACGTAAGAACCAACTGGAGAGAGAGAGAGAGAGAGACAAAAGGGAGCAGAGAACAAATATTGTTTCTTAGGTTAGACTCAATATTTGTTTGTTTGCCTCAGCCATGTCACACATTGGTTTTGTACTACCAACTCCCCCTGTGAAAGTGTTAAAACTAGTGTGCCATTGAGGTATGTGACCAACCCCATAAAGCAGCATGAGAAATGCCCCCCGGCATTCCAATCTTGCCCTCCSTTCAGATTAAAACAGCATAGGAAAGCCTGTGGTGTGGGGCAGGTCATGGTCTCTGTCTATTTACTGGCTGTAAATACCTCCAACCCCCTMTACCCAAACTCATTTTCTTAGAGTKCAGGCAGACACTGCCATGGCCCAGCGGGTTTTGYGAAGGATACCAAACAAGTAAAGACTGGACAGGGACAATAAGYGGGGTATTAAAAGACAGAAAGCAATAAAAGCACAAGAGGTGCATGTTCCACTGGGCAGGCTGAGAAGAATAGGGCGAGGCGTGACGGGTGACAAACAGAAAGGGAAAGACAGAAATCTGGCAAACGAGTGACCGTGGCGAGTCAGAGCGAGGCAGCGCAGCGACCTTGCTCCTCGCCTCCGAAGTGGGCTGTGATCCGTGCACATTTATGAGTGTGTGTTCCCGTCAGAGCGTGGGGACCTGCAGCTTATCTGTGATTAGTAATGCTGTGATCAGCGGCGAATGACAGTCCTGCCAGTCCCGTGGCCTCCTGTCATCCAAAACATGCCACTTCCAGCTCCCAGCTCCGACATGAAAGGCAAAGGCCAGCCCGCGGGGACTTATGGGCCAGCG
Source organism: Austrofundulus limnaeus (assembly GCF_001266775.1). Lineage (NCBI taxonomy): Eukaryota > Metazoa > Chordata > Actinopteri > Cyprinodontiformes > Rivulidae > Austrofundulus > Austrofundulus limnaeus. The sequence continues at coordinate 1,398,907 of NW_013952503.1, read as the reverse complement.
GTGTGACGGCTCAGATTAATCTTCATAAACCAGGTGCCGTGGTGTACGTCTGGGAGACTAAGGTCTGCCTTTAAGCCCTGTAGTCTGAAAGGAAAAAAAAAAAACAAGCTATCTACCGGATTATCTGCATGACTCCACAGCTCTATAAAATTTTAAAGAACCTCACTATGAACTCGATGTCCTGCCTGCTTTCCCTATCTTCAGGGACAGAGGGAGAAGGAAGAAGGGGTTCTTTCTTCTACAGCGCCTCGTCCAGCGAGCTGTACTTTCGAGAGGTGGGGGAACCAGGAGGTGTGAATCCCCCCGGCTGCCTGCCTGGACATCTYCCACCTCAGCACACTCCAGCTGCTAAAGCATGCCTCCTGCGCTAATGCACTATCGATCCAGCAGGCACAACAGGAACTGCCTGGCAAAAAGGCAACATGCTATTTTCCTCCTGTGGCTTATCTTTACACACCACTGTCTGTCACACACAGCAAACTTCAAAAGGTGCAACACCACAAGAAATGCTAGTGTCTAGTTTCTGGCCTGAACAGACACACTGTTGGGAACTCGCATCAATCCAACTGTTTTTGTTCACACTTGAACTGAGAAATTTCTGAATTTTAATAGCTGAGCACAAAAAAAATATTTTTCATAAAATAAGTTGTTTCAAAAGGTGYTGATAATAAAGCATACTCTCTCTTTTTTGTGTCTTTGACAGTGTCCTCAATCAACACATATCTTGGAAATGAAAAATCCCGAACCTCAAGGGGCGATCAAACAAATGAGGCACACTCCGACGAATCAAAGGTCACCTCTGCAAAGTTAACATCTTCTGAGATGTGAACTTTAAATAAACTCGCTTGAAGAGGCGCCGTGATTAACACTTCAACCTTATCACCTGGGAAGCAAAAGCAGAGAGTACCGATGAGAGCGCCGGGGCGAAAGCAGCCAGATCAAATTCTTTCAATTTTCAGCCTCTGATGGGTGAGAAACGCTTTCATCTTTTCTGCGCTGGAATCACCCGCAGAAAAAAAAAAACCCTTCAAGATGTGATTTCACTCGCTGAGTTAAAAGGCTAATCTCAGGCTGTGGAAGCAGGCTTTGAACAATGCTCCCGCTCCCTCACCTTATCCCTCACCTGCTGACTTTTAGGATGAATGGATTCTGAACAGTGTTTTAGGGCAATATGTGATTGTGTGTGAGTCTTATAGGTTTTTGTTCCAAAMCTACAACTAGCAGATGTTGGCCCTTATCAGGTTCAGCCTCTCTGGAATGAGCATCTTTGTTTCCCCTCATTAGTGGGAAACAGAAGGAAACTTGTGAAGGAAATTCCTTTTCGAGTCATTTCCCACAAAATGGGACTGTCAAGCCAAAGCGTCAAACACAACATCTGAGATTAGACACTGAACTCCCAAATGTATTTGACCTCACAAATTGTGGCCCACACAAAGACTGAGCCTCAATAAAAGGACCAGTCCGTGATCAGGAACTGTTTGGCACTGAGCAATAAGGACTGTAAGACCCAGAACTCTACGTTGGGTGTCATTTTATTGTATAAACCTGTTAATGATTTCTCTCTGCCAAAAGAAATATTGGAATAATTGTGCTGTGCCAATAAGTGATGAGATTAAGATCATGTCAAAACTCAGTGAAACAATACATAAATCACACAGTTCCTATGCACATGCCACAAATACAATGAAACAAGGAATTTGACAACGGTTTCTTTTTCCTGTTTTTTTCTAATGAAAAAAAAAAACATACATTGTTCACTTTTTTCTTATTCTTTCATATTTATTTTTGACCACAGCTGGTAATAAAGCTGTAACATGGCTTTGAAG
>NW_013952503.1:1391265-1397035 GCF_001266775.1 Austrofundulus limnaeus | reverse complement strand
CACACACACACACACACACACGCACGCACACACACACACACACACACACACACACACACACACACAAAGCCTTCAACAAGCCATGTACGTGAAACACATGAGAGGTGCTCAAGAAAAACTACAGCTTGGTTGATGGAAGCAGTGGGGGAGCAATGATTGTGCATACTTCAACACGTGCACAGTTTTACACAGAGGGAAAGTCAAAATATTTATGCACAGCTCCCCAGAGAGCTGCCTTTCAGCTGATGAGGAGCATTAGCACTTTTCCCATGGTAGCTASCTCTCAGTGCATCATGAGCACAAGATTATGATTTGAGAATGACTGCCGTGTTAAAAAAACATAAATACAGTTTAAAAAAAAGGAACAAAAAAACAAACGGCATACAAGGAACAGGCGTTACGATTTGCGGGCTCAAATACTGGTCCAATATATGCTTAATACGAGTACACGCAACATCAAAAAGATAGCAGTGCTGTCATTCAAAGCAATTACTTGGAGCCATTAGTGGCAGAAATGTACCCAGGATAACATCATTTTCATGGTAGTCGAGCAGCTGGCTTGATGGCTGCAGATGAGGCCAATAGAAACCAAAATTGCAGGGAGTTATCGCTGGATAGAGCTACTGTGCTGCAGTCACTGTGGCTCAAATGAATGTGGCAAACTGCTTTTTTTTTTCCAGCGTCACTCAGGCATCTTGCCGGGCCCCTAATTGAAGACCATCAGGCCCACTTGAGTCTGTCCACCAGTGTGGTGAGCGAGCGGCTGGAGAGTCACATTGATTTTCTTTCTTCCCGACTTGAAAGCCACGGCGAGGAGCGTTTTGACTCAAAAGAGAGTTGACATTTAGCGTTACAGCTAAAGAGTAGCCTTGGAGAACAGTAGGCGCTATTAATTTCACAGCTTCCCTTGTATTTACTCGGAGAAAGTGGAGAGATTTTGCCGAGGGACAGCATTCCCCGGATGCTGCAGTTTTGCTCTTAACTTCGCCACACTTGGGAGAATGTCAGACATTTTGAGAGGGGGGAAAAACAACAAATGAAAGCCACTTTTTTTTCCAACCAAAAAATAACAATAATAATGTGGAGCTGGAGTGATGAAGATAGAAGTGGAATTTTCTCTGATTATTARCATTAAACTTCATGCTCCATCATGACTCACTGCTGAAGAGAACAGATTGTAAAACACGATTGTTCACTAACTTCTTTTCCTTTTTCATCATATTTTTCATCAAATTAAATCTATCCACCCCTTTGAATTTAGATTGATCTGGTCAAACACTAAAACCTTTTGTGCAGAGGACAAAAAAATAATAATAATAAATTGTGACATGAAAGGTTGTTCTGATACCAATACCAGTATCAGTAACACATTTAATGACATCTTTAACACATTGTTGACATCTTTTAATTAAATACAATGTTTTTCCACCACTATATAGTTGTAAACCCCTCTATCAAACTAGAAAAGATTGCGAGTTGTGAAGCACCTCATTTGGAATCAAAGAGACAGCCTCAAAATGAGTTAATATGAGACACACCTCAGAAAAGTGGTGAAAGAAGGGCTTGTGGAGTTACAATAAAGAGAAATTCAGGCCAAAACCTTGCAGTTCCACTTTATATAGATCCCAGCTGAATGATTTAAATGTGATAAAGAAAGATTTAAAAGCACAATATATCTCCTTAAGTGGATGTATACAAGTTAAAAGAAAAAAATATTTGTTAATTTCATTCATTTTAAAATGTTGCAACATATCATGCTGTATGTTTGATTTGATCCAGTCAGAAGGGCTGTAGTGTGTGTAGTGTTTTAAAACTCATTGTGTAATGTTTAAGTTCTAACTTAGTAAGTACTTGATATTGGTACTTACACTGGAGAGTACCCAAASTGAAGTACTTGTATTCRGTTTGAGAAAAACRTGTATTGAAACATCCCCAGTGACGTGTCTTCACAGTGCATCCTAGATGGTTGCATACTGCATTTSACTTYATATCGGATTGTTATTTAATTCAAATCTTTCTTTTTAAATTCAGTTTCTTATTTTATTGAACACAAATATATTTTATCCTATTTTAACTTACTGTTGTTTGTTCATTTTCATTTTATAAGTGTATTTGCTTATTTCATCTTTTCTAAAATTGAATTCATGTTTTTTGCATTCAAATGTATACAAACAWAAAAACAAGCCATTGTTTTCATAAAACGGCTGTGCAAAACGCAGCCATGTGGTTTTCTTGTCACATAGTTATAAACATCCTGAATTAAGTGAGACTCTAACTGAAAATGTACTTATTTTCTCACAACACTGAGTCACAGACTGGTCTCCAAACATATCAGCCCGTTGAGATGCTAGCCTAAGCGTTGTACTGAGTGTTCTCACTGAATTATTCTGACTAAGATCAAGCCAAGGACAAACCTCACTACTGTCAGATTTTGTGTCCCTGGCTACACACAAGTGAAAAAACAAAATGGAATGAGAGACAGAATCCTCTAGCTGCTCCCACAGGCGAGATAATCATCTTTTTCATCTGGCGCATCCATGTAGGGGGTCTTTCCCCCAGCTCMCCTTGGTAAACGCAGGATGCTTTATGGCAAAGTCTGCTCAAGTGGCTTTCTCCGATAGCTATCACGATCTTGTGTGGCATTGACCATGCTCACATACAGCCTGTGTTTTCATCTAAGTTGACAAGGAAGCTTCTCTGCAAATATATTAAAGGTTTAGTTGAACACCAACTACCTGCCCTCAAATTTTGTCTCTGTTTCCCTCGTAATCTTTTATTGCCTCACTGGACGGTGTCTTATTTTTTTTTAAGAGGACTCATCGCCATGTTGAGAAAAAAGGTTAAAGAAAAGAGGGTATTTTCAAAATATAAAAGGTCACAGAGAACACTAGCAGTTGCATTTCATCTGCTATAAAACAGACAGTTTGACCACAGTGCAGCTCACAGGCCGCTTTCAAACAAACAGCTGAATTTATGGCAGGAAGTTAAGAGAAAGAAAAAGAAGTGACCTTGAGCACACATTTACCACCAGCTTCCAACCAACCACTCCACTGTTCACTGCTGGCTGTAAAGGCTCCTTTTAACATTAGTTTTACTGTGCCGTTGTTTTTTTCTTTTCTTTTTTTCTCTTTTTTTTCTGAATCCAGAAGTAAGCAAACACCATTTACAACTCAGTGGTGAGAGATCAGAATTTGTTTAACGGGACAAGTTGCAGCCGGCAGAACAGTTCATAACAGAGATATGATTTTAATCTTTACGTGTTGGAGATGTATAAGGAATTTACAATAAATGTGCTTACATCATTATGAAAGTAGAGTGCATTTTAGTTGCTTGTTTCCCTGATGACTTGTTCCTCTACATCTCTATTAGGCTGTTGCTCTAAGTGCTAAAAGCAGACCGGCGACTGCTGGACTTTAATCACTGGAACAACATTGATTCAAGAARCAGGCCTAACATTTGACAGCCCTTGTTATCTATTCTTTTCTAAATCTCGTCCTATTTCCCTGCCTTTTCACATTTCTACTTTGCTCTTTTTCCTGCTAATCACTATTCCAAACCCCCTGCCTCCACACACACACACACACACACACACACACGCACTTCCTCCAGCTATTCTGACCTTAATCATGAGTGTTGAAGATGTTGTTTTTAACTTGCGAAGGAAATCACCACTGTTTATGTACCATGCTGCTCTCTGGTTGGTCATTAGGACCTGCAWTCATGTCCCCTCCCACCCATTCCAGCTCTAACCTTCTTCATCTGAGCTCTTAGGTGCCCCCCGATGTCACTCCAGCTCTAAAAAGCGAAGGATACAGCTCAGATAGGATACAGGTGCTGGTTGGAGTCTCCCTTCTGAATCCTTTTAAAGGAACCTGTTGTGTTAACTTTCCATGAGGGTTGCATATGTGGGCTACAGCACCAGGTCTTCATGCCAGATGTGACCCATACCATCAGTCTGTGTTGTCCACAAAAGCCCAATGTGCCCCTCCTGGCCCAAAATGACGCATACCCTCACACACACTGAAAATATTTTCACAGGTGTGCACTCAGTGTAGCAGGACCAACRTCCCAATGACGTGACAAACAGGGTTTTGGACTAAAGATGATTTGTAGTGGGACAAAGTGGAYCTCCCTTCAGGTTTACTCATTTTTYATACKCATTTTTGTTTATAAATCAAAAATAGGTCTTTTGTCAGACCAGGTCATAGTAAGTCCCAAATTGTCATTGGCCAGGAGAAAGTTGCTACATGTTGGAATTTTGATCAGTAGCTGCACGGGTACCATTTTAAATTTCTCCAGGTGTTTGTTTATATTTTAGCATTATCTTGAAGTTGAAAGCCTTTAAACTGACAAGCACATACCTGTTAACCTGCTCCCTTCAGCTCAAATATGCCTCCCTCCTTTCTCACCATCCCCATCGCTTGCCAGACCTTAGCCGGTGGAGCGAAGCTGCCAATTTGCAGGCTATAAAATAAATAGCCTGTGCTAATTAAGATGGCTGGATGGGACYGAGGAGTGGAGAGGGGTAGAGACTGATGTGGAAGCAGCCAAAGAGGGACACAAAACAACCTGCTCTCTTCCAGTTAGACACTTTGCAGGCAGCGGCTGATAAAAGCCAAAGCTGCAGGTGTCAGCATATTCTAGGTGAAAGTTTATTTGCGTGCTTTATAGCCTTAGCAGGTCCGCCTGCGCAGATAAAATATACTTGTGTAAGCTGGCACGCCGACCCTAAAAGCGGYATTCGTTTACATGTTTAATTTGTGGGTTTATTTATCTTCCATGTGACCTTTGCTTGTGTAATTCCCCGAAGCGTACTTGCAATGATTCAGGCTTAAAATCACAGAATAAACAGGTGGTATAACTGTGTTTTCCATCATTGACATGCACGAGCCTCCCGCTCCTTTATCCGTTATCGGAGCATCTGTGTATCATCATTAGCGTTACATGTGTTAGCCAACACAGTGTTTTCCCAGCTAATGCCCTGTTTGTTGATAAGCCACGCTAATCAGCTAGCTTCSTATCACTCGTTCTGCTCGGCTCCCTTCTCCCGCTCGCTCCAACTAACAGAGCTGTTAATTGATCTCAGAGCCCTGTTGTCGACGGGTGCCAGAGTCAAAACACAAAGTGCATTCAAAGCACAAAAGTGGGTCTGGATCTAGTAAGCCCACACCCCCCTTGGTGCTCCTTAATGKGAGGGAACAGGGCTGGGTGCAAAATACCCAGATGAAAGAAAGTTCTGACCCTGTCCCCCTCTGCCCTCAACCAAAACCCTGATTCCACATTGGGTTCAATCAGCAAGAAAAAAACAAAAAACAAAGCTTGTCATCTTGCACTAACTTCTATCTCAGCCCCCTGAAATCATGTTTTTTCTTCTTAAAATCTACATTTGTTCATCTAAAGCAGCCCACGAGTGTGTTTAGCAGTTCCTTCCCCTATTGTCAGAGGGCCTCTAACACGGCTCATTTATAATCCGTCCTGGCTAATAGACGAGGCTGGGAAATGCTAAACTAATCATGGAAAGAATGTAGCAGATTTAACCGGCCTATCAGGGGGAATGAGGCAGCTTGTGCGGATGAGTTTGCGTATGTCGGGCTGGATTGTCGCTTTGATCTCATAAATGGCCCTGCACTCCACCAGCTGCCCTGCCTCGGTGGTGACGCGCACACAGCCGGGGTCGCGCAAACACAAACGCAAACACACATCGGGCCAGATTAAAAGGAGAGGAGGAACCTCGTCAGGCTATTCATCATGTCTCAGAGGTCATGGGGGG
>NW_013952503.1:1381026-1389838 GCF_001266775.1 Austrofundulus limnaeus | reverse complement strand
CTTTAGCTGTTATTAAAATGCTGTTTTTATGTTTAAATAGAAAATAAACTTATCTTCTCATCACTTCCTCTTCTATACGCCTTGAAATTGGCCTCTGTCTCTTTAAGAACCACCTTCCGCTTTCGTTTTGCCCATTTCGGTGCGGGAGGGGTGGGGTTCGTGCTCACGAAGGGGAGGGGGTCTGCTATGATGCAGCTTGCTTGGTATCTGAAAATACATTTCCTCAAAGGTATTTTTAATCTGAAAAGAGCTTCACTGAGTGAGAACTAAAGTTGAGAGCTCAGCAGACAGTTAGGTTTCACTTTCACTTTCACCCAAGAGCCTGCAGGAGTTATGGGCGGGGTGTGTGGGGAGGGAGGGAGGGGGGCGCTCTGCCACGAGGAAGTTCGTCTTAAAGACACGTCCCAGGGGCGTTTCTGGTCCCCACCTGTCGTTTTGCTCCTCAGCATGGCTTCCTAAAAACGCTGCAGGATTTCTCAAACATGCATGAATGAGTCAAAGCAAGGCTTTGGGCATGTTTTTGATGATATAATATGATATAAAACTAAAAAAAAAGATTTTACATGATATTGCCCTTTAACATGCAAATACTGTATGAACATATTCTGTTTTTTTTTACCAGATTCTGTACAACTCTCCATGCAGAAAAAAGAGTGGGATTTTAGTTAAAAAACTATTTAAACATGGCAGATGCATGCAAAACTCAGCTTTAAATACATGCAGCTCGAACACAGAAGTTATTTTTCTCTGAAATCCTGATGAATCATCAGAAATCAGCCTCCAAAAATAAAACAGCAGCAGAAGCATTTTTTTTTTGCCTCCGAGCATATCAACATAATAAAATGCACTTAAACACACGCAGGTATATATTTTTTTTACTTATTTCAGCACCGTGTTGCCTTTCAAGGTGTAACAGAGTCTAATTTAGCAACACTGATGGGAAGGGGAAACAAATCAACAAAGGATGTTTTAAAAAGATGATCTCTTCTGACAACAAAAGAGCTGCAGGTGTGTGTGTCGTGCAGAATCAGCAGCGTGCGCAGGTGTGTTCTTACAGGTGTGTGTGGAAGAGAGGGCTGGAGGTCTCGAGGGGATGGACCAGCGGTTTCCTGTTCACTCCCTTAAGAAATGCATTTCAGGTGCTGCAGTTTCTCTTCTTTATGTCCACAATGTTTCCACATGTCCATTTTTCAACTTTCTTCTCGATTTGAGAAGAAAAAGCAGCCACTATCTGAAGCTAATATCTCATTATTTGAGGTGCAGTGGATTTCCTGATGTTTTACAATAATAAGCAGTGTCAGAAACAATAAGGTCTGTCTGTCGTTCTTTTGGGAAAGGACCAGAAAAAGCAACACTTAAGCAGTAAACAAACCAAGATGACGTCCACCCAAAGTCTCCCTTTAGTCTGTTTTGTGAGGAGTGATTTTTCAGCACATCCTCGTCCCTGAGCAGGCTAACAAACTGTTCCCAAGTCGACTGAAAAACTGTTACTGTGGCTTAACAGGCAACAAAACAGCTGACACGACGACACACACACGGACACACAAACACAGCACTATATTACCGGTCCACCTGGGAACTAAACTGCTTACAGGACACACCTAAGTCCTTAATGATCCAAGGTGTGTGTGTGTGTGTGTGTGTGTGTGTGTGTGTGTGTGTGTGCGCGCACAAACTATTTTTACATCTGCATTTTCACAAGTTTGTGTTCTTCTGAGGCTCAGAGTGAAACTTAGTTGCATGCAGGTGTTCTGTCTCTGAAGGCCCAACCAAGCACATACATGTGTGCATGTGTGTGTGTGTGTGTGTGTGTGTGTGTGTGTGTGTGTGTGTGTGTGTGTGTGTGTGTGCGTACAATGGAGGTCAGATGGAGGTACAGGGTGCTGGTTAAGATTCTCCACAATGGCCAGGAAGAGAGGAAGATTGTGGTGTGGAAGCAGTGGGGTTGTTAAAGGAAACTGCAGAGGGAGACAGAGAAGGAATGAACGCCAAGCTGTTGATGATGGGGGTTCAAAAACACTTTCAAAACCAGTGCAAAAAAGGAAAAAACAAAGCTGTGAATTAGATGGAGAGCAGATGTTGTGATAAAAGGTTCGGCACTGGGAAGTGTACGCTCTCGCTCGCTAAGATTCTTTTGCAAGGCTGTGCGATGGCTAGAACGCTTGAGGGCAGTTGTACTAATAACCGCACTGGGAATTATTCAATTAAATACCCCATCCGTCCCCGCTGGTGTTCTCCCTCCTCTTCCCTTTCTCTCTGACCTCCCTGAAGCCTGTGAAAGAGTTGGCAGAGGGGGGGATGGGGAGGGTCAAGGAGCAGATTTGGCTGGGATGCTTCATGACCCGGTCATCTGGCTGGGTGCACAGCCTGGAGGACTGTGATCACACCCCGTGGGAGTGCTAAGGATAACCGGGATTGTCTCGCTAAGTGTACGCATAAACATAAGGCCATCCACAGTCCACACACACACACACACACACAAAAAAAAAAATAAAAAAATAAAAATTAGGACAAAAAATTGTTATGTCTAGATTTTAACAGGATGGGGAACAAAGGAGATGTTGGTTGAAAAAAGTAAAGGATGTTTCTATAAAAGGAGGGTATTTACAAGCACACACAGGTAATCTATTGTTAGAATTTGTCTGTTTCCTTTGAATAAAATAAAAATAAAAATCAGGTCAAGGATGTGGTGTTTAATGTTTAAAAATCAGTTCCTTAACATTTATTTTACGGCTGCGATGTTCCCTCTGTGCACATGGGCACATATTTTCCAGTGATGCAGCATTTTAGGAGCCAAAGAAGCTTTGCTGTGTGGGCCTCCTGCCAGGTGGTACATCTCGTCCCCGGGTGTTGGGCAGAGAGGGTGAATTCTTGGCGTTACAGAGCTGACTTTAGGTGCTGCTAGTCAGCTGGCCACTGCCMACGTTTGAAGGGCAATGTGACACTTCCACTTGGCCTGAGACTCAAACATCCCTGCCTTGTCCGAGGTCGTCTGTATAGAGTAAAGGGGCCCTCTTGTCACTTATCCAGTGCACACAGGGGTCATCCTGGAAAGGCTGGACCACCGCCAGAAAAGCAAGCTACTAATAATACTCTCAGCACTTATCCCACTGAGATAATGCCAGAGGGAAAAATATTGCTGTTAGTCTGTCCTTTTTCACATTTTCTGCCATATAATAGAAGAAACAAGTGGTGAGAAGAAAATGCAACAGAAACACTACAAGTGATGTCGGCAATTTAGCGATTTAGAGATCAAGCAAAGAGCAAACAAAGAGAGGGATTGTGAGTGGCTCTAACTTAATCAGCGAGCAGCTTGGTATCACCCCATCAATCACTGTCTGCTTCAAGCCCTGGTCGAATCACAAGGGCCTGAGTGGCGGAGAAACACCAGCCGACCCACAGTGCACAAACACRGCAACCAAAAATGACCCCAGGGATCTGTGGCCCAGACAGGAGGGTGCTCAGCTTCCTACTTCCTACCTACCATTCCTCTTACCCATTGCAAACAAACTTTGCATCAACCAGATTCCCTCTGGGAACTTACTTGATTGTTTGAATAAAGAACCCTGGGGTTGCTGAGCCACCTCCACCCCCCACTCCCAGTTGCCAGCTCTGTAAGCAACCAAACAACCTGTGTATGACTGCAGCCACATCAATCACAATCATAGGCTCCTTTCAAGGTAAGACCATTGAACGAAACAAGCCTGACAAGACTGGACATGCTGTATTAAAGCATCCAGAGCTCCTTCATCAATTTAACTGAAGTGTCTTTTTTTTTCTGTCTCTCCATTCTCCTTTGGGATGGGTGGATAAGTGAGACACAGAGAGCTTCTGTTTCCAAGTGATCCAAGTGTTACATTTMATCTGCTATCCATATATCCTAAACTCCTTTCTTTGAACTTGGTTCTTAAATTTCGCTTTTTTGTGTGAATTTGCTGTTTAAAGAAAAAAAATTAATGAATGGGAAAACCTATTGCTAATTGTATTAAAGTAGCAGAACAAGGGGAAGACGGTATTCACTGCCAATTGTTTGAAAAYAGAGCAGCTCATTAAATATAGCCTTGGTATTCAGTACCATTTCATTGGCATTGGAAGCAAAATAAGTGTGTTTTGTTTTTCATAGTCGATACACATGAATCCAGATAGAGAGCTAAGATTACTAAATGYTGTCCTGGAAACATGAGTCGACTCATATTCGTGCAATCTGTTTTGGATATAAGTGAAAGAGAATACGGTTGACATGTCTAAGCTGTGTGGGCTGCAGCTCCATTCCACAAAAAAAGAAGAAAAAAAAAACATCCATAYAGGGAAGCTTGCATTAGTTTGAGCCTGAAAGGAAACAGAAGGAACACCAACCATGTGCCAAAAACAGCTTAGGGACACTCATCTCTGGCAAACACAAGTTSTTCACTCCTACACTGAGACGAAAACTGAAACAGGCAGACATGTGAGACTGAAGTGCTTTTGTGCCACCAAAGATACAAAACTGAGGCTTGAAATCCAGTGAGTTATTTATCAGTAGGAACTGTTCTTCCCTCCTCCTCCTCCTCCTCCTCCTCCTCCTCAGTCCTCCCTTTTCCACACCTCTGCTGTGAAGTGAACTTGCGTCCTGCTGTGAGGTAGAGTGGCTCGCCTCCCGGTTGTGGTCAGGTTGTGCATGAATCAAAGTGGTGACAGAGCAGCGGGGAGGATGGCAGATGCCACGGCCAGAAAGCTTTTCAATCAGGCTGCCCTTCCAAAACCGTGGCCAAGGTGAAATGCTCCACAGGCAGACAAAAAAAAAAAAAGAAGACCCTCAAAAGACTCACAGCCTCACACATACACACTGCGTAGTTACAAGCAAAAGCACGTGTCCATAGATCTATTTTAGTCCTGCTCATTAGCCACAGTGTAACCCCTCCATGGCTAAAAGAGATGAAGAATAGGAAAGAATGATGAGAGCGAAGGGCAATGGCTTTCTCGTGCAGCATCTCTATCTGCTGTCTGCTCTGCCCTGCCCTTGACCTAATTAACACAGTGAACAGTTTGAAGGGAAGTATTATGTATTTCCAGGTCAATTCTATACCACAACCAAGTAACTTACATTCAGTTATAAAAATGCTGTATATATCAAAAATAAATTTGACTTGGCATCATAGTTGTATCTAAACACCACTGTTTACCTCTGTATCTTTAAAAACCTTCAACCATTTCTGACACTCCCACTGCAGCACGTCTTCACAACAAYCTTTYGTAGGAGAAAAGTCCAACCATTTTTGTTGAACTGTTTCATCTTTACAAATCATAAAAAGAGATTATTGTCCTTGGCATCCAAAAATAGATTTCCTAGATTTCACTTTTTTTAATCTGAAAAGGAYTGGACTGAGAATTAGTYAGTATTACAAGCTCAACCAACACATTCTCACTCCAAACTTGTTGTCATACTTATGAAAAAGTGAAGTAAAGTTAAATGTAATCCTAACCCAAACCCAAAACTAAACTTCTGTTAGCACTAAACTTCCTTACTACCTAAACCTAATCAGTAACCCTGATCCGTGAACTTAAATGCAGACCCCAACCCAAAGACTCTATCCAGCACATGAATAACTGGTGTCAGGGTACTTGATTCGTCAAAACCAGACGCAGAGAGAACCTGGCCAAGCATCAATATGTGACAAGAAGAGAGCGGTGTCACTTTAAAAGGACCTGACTATCCCTTTAAATGGAGGCCTCCTCATGACAACAACACAAAGCTATTGCAAATTGATTTTTAAAATGCAAAGCTTTCCTCATGATTTCACCATGCTGACAAAATAAGGCTAGGTATAATTGCTGTGAAGTGCAAACAAGTTACATTTAAAGTGGATTGCTCTTTGAGATGCTGCTGACAAGCTTTTTTTTCCAAGGGGCACAGCTTCAGTGTAATTTAARGCATAATTTGATTTCCACTCCTATGAGTCGTGGGAGTCTATTGTCGTTGAAACCACCAGGTGCACAATTTCTGCTGTTTCTGATGAGGATGGTAGTTAAAAGAAGCAGCGTCGCTTCACAGGCTCGAGTTTGCTTTTTGTCTCTCCTGTGCGTCCACTTTAAAGCCCACCGGCGTGGATCATTCACTGATTTGTACTTTAGGATAAAGAGCACACAAACTGTCAGAATTAATGTCACTTTTACAAACCATAAATACTGTATGTACAGACACCTACTGCAAGTCTTCTTCAAAAGGGTGCCATTGCCATTGATCTGTTACATAATAGTATTAGCTCCAATAGATAGTACTAATGTGGACTTTTCCACTTAAATAATCAGAATTTCATAATGGTTTATGTAAATGTTTTTTTAACATTTAAATACTTGTATAATGCCAAAATGACGGCAAGGTTTATAACATAAGAAACTGTTGTGAAATTTGGGAGATTGAAGCTGTTTTATTGATCACAGTCCTCCAAGTCCACCTTTGCCTTCGCTGTATTTGGATTTTAGTATCTCATCAGTCCTGTCTGACTCAAACAGTTTCACCAAACTGAGGTCATGGAGCTCTCACCATCATGTATCAACTTTTTTGTTTATACCTTTCCACAAAAACGCACTTCAAAAACCTAATTATCTATGATTTCTATGCTTGTTTTGCATTCAAACTGTCAACATTAATACAAATGAATGAAGCAACTTCAACAACTTAAACTGTTCAAAACTGAAACAAAAATATCCACTTATTTGGATTGCCGTGTTATATTTTTGTCACTAGATATCTATTGGACGGTTCTTCCGACACACCCTCCCAACTATCTAAGGGTGTTGTATGGTCACGTTTAACATGATGCTTTTCATAGCCTCAAAGTTGAAACTAAAAATCCATCCATTCTGTCATCTATCTATCTGATCTGACAAGTATTTTTGTTTTAATCAGAAAATTGTCCTTTTTTAATACATAGAGTGGTGTCACATAAACGATGGACTGCAGCCAGTAGTGGTCCTTGTCCTATGTGGCTACAACATCTGGGTTCTCATTCTTTGACCAAAGGGCAGCGGGGGAGGGGGGGGGGTGTAATGGTATACAGTCTGAAAGAAGTGCAAATGCAGTTGTTACCAATCAATAAGTTCATGGCAGCTGGACTGAATTTTAAATAGGTCAGATGTTTTTGCATTTGAGGCAGTAGAGTACCTCTGATTTTTCAAGTTTGGGTTCTGACTTTAAAAGTGTTCCAGATGAATTTTCCAACCCAGAATGTGAAAATTCCAACTTACAAAGTACAAATAAATGTCAGAATACTTTTACCTAAAGCCATTTCTGTCCTCCGCTGTTGCTTCTTGGAAACATGTGGTGCTTTTTTTTGGAGCTGAGAACAGTCAGTGACATAATACATGACAGTTTTAGAAGCAGTGTAGGTTAATACTCTACTCTCCTTTGCCCAAGCTCCTCTCCAGAGACCGAGCCTGATCACAAACGTCAGGAAATGCAGGATGTCCGTTGGATGAGGTACACAGTGGAGAATGTTAACTTCCTGCATGCCCAGCAGCTCTACAAGGGACAACTTGGTGGGGTGAAGAAGCTAAGGGAATGACATGCGAGGAGGACTATATTTAAAAGAGAGAAAGAGTACTTTTCCCTGCTTTGGCACCTAAATGCAAGGGTGGTGTTTCAGAATTTTAAAGTGTGGTGAGCCAGGAGGTTATCACTGATTTTCCTCTCAAAAAGCATTCCTCAAATAGCTCCGCTGCCTACTACCACCCTGCCATACATGTTGTCTGAACTCCCCCCAATCTAAGGCTCTCATTGTCATACAGGAATTTCTGTGAACGCCAGAAAGAAAAAGCAACTTCCAGACAGACAGAAGAAGTAAAAGACACAAAGGAGGACTGAGAACTGTTTTCGAGCTCTTCTCTGCTACTCCTCCAAAACAAACAGTTCAGCTCTTGCCTGACCGACTGGCTGACTGCGAGGAATTTCACTCTGCTGAACAGTTTGTGKTCCAGTCAGCAAATCCCAAGCTATCAAAGATTCATATTGTTGTCAGGAGTGCATCGGATCTGAACAGAGGTGGTGGGAAGCAGCCTGCAGGTCAGAGAATGGTAAAGTAAGTTCAAAATCTCCAAGTTTCCCAAAACCAAAGAGAAAAAGTTTTCAAAGACAACATGTCTTGAAGGTCCTCTGTCTGTCCCTTGTTGAAGCCCACCACCGAAGGTGAAAGSGTGATAATGCTTTTGCCTGTGTGTTAGTTTGTTTGTTAACAACATGTCTCATGAAGCACTCTCAGTGAATCAACATATATAACTGATTCCCTCTTGGAGTCAACATAATTCAAGACTGCCACTACAGATAATCAACCTTATTCATCACATAAATGCTGATAACTTTGTCATATTAACAGACACAGAGGAAACATTTGGTGTGGTAGAAGTTCAGAGTCATCCTCAGCACATAAGCTGAGCACTAACTAATCTGGCAAGATCTGTTACTATCATGCGAGACTGAATAAAACATCAGGGTCTCACTCTTTGTGATCATAAGATCATCTCAGTTTAAAACTCTGGCATAAACGTAGCAGGCGATATGCATTCCCGTGAGGAATAGTTTGACTCGAATTTAGAATCAAMTCTGGTAAAAACCTCGTTCCTTTTTCAGGTTTAGYCAGACGAGCCTGACAGTCCTCATCRGACCCCCCGGGGAGAAGGCGATGGACGCACGAATGAGGAGCGGATCGAAAGTATTTCTATTTACTTTTTTTTCCACTTCAGCTGAGCTCGCTCATTCTACTGTTTTTCAAAGCAAATTGACTTCAAATATTTGCCTCGATGCAGACCGTGTCTTTTTCTCAAACTTCATTAGCTG
>NW_013952503.1:1372544-1380977 GCF_001266775.1 Austrofundulus limnaeus | reverse complement strand
CCGTGAAAGTCTACAGCGGTGCGTGAAAGGTAAACACGTTGTGCATTCAGAATGGCAAGGCTCACTTAGTCCTCTTATCTCTGTGATGAAGTGTTTTTCCTCCTYCCCGCTCTCAGGATACAGGCCCCTGCACTTCCCCAAACAAAGCCGCCRAGGGGAGCGCACATGTGCAACAACATCACGGCAGCCAGGCTCCGCTCGGCGACGGCTGTTTTCCTTTTTACGAGCACCACTTTTAGGGCTTCTTGTTTGGTTTGCTGATAAGAGCCATGTTGGGGGAACATGTGCATGTGTGTTCCATTTGCCCTCTAATTAGATTGCAAAGGCAGTGCACTGAAGCATGCATTGTAAGCCCCACTATCTACCCCCCCTCCCCACAAACACACACACACACACACGCACACCTCCACCCACTCTGCCAGTCCATCAGATAAGGATGCCATTCTGGCTCTCATCAGTTTCCATTATGTAAGAAATGTTTTGGTGAGCAGGGCTGGGTGGGGGAGCGTGATGGGGGCCAACACAAATCACACCCAAACTGCAGGTACATACAGTAACTGTCTGTCAACTGACTTATAACTTGCACTGGGGTAGTTCATTAAATTACATTATGTTTTCAAAATTAGTCCTTTTTTTTGCAGAAATGCAGTGTTCATGGTGAGTGCTGTACAACTTTGTTGAAAAAGCTGAAACAGAGTTGGTAAAGATAAAACAAACCAAGCTGAACTAATTCAGCAAAACAACCCAAAGCTAAAGAAAACAAACCCCTTATCTAAAAGAGAAAATTAGCAAAAAAATAAAAAAATAAAAAAATCTCAATTTAGCAAAACTTTAACTAAAGCGTAAATGGCTGTGTCTCATATCAGGGGTTGCAGCTGACGTAGGGTGCATTTGTCGGCTGCTTACTTCACTGCGCCGTGCCGTAGACTGTCAGAATTTGTAGGCGCCTGCTCTAGTGGCCAACAAAAGCCTGAAAACGTGGGCTGCATCTGAGTATCCTATGTGGCCGATGATTTCCCAGGATGCAKTGCACTGTCAGAAAACTTAACAGAAAAACAAAGAGGGTTGAGTTTGGAAATAAATTACGAAACAAAGACCTTATTTTTAAATGCATGTTTAGCAACTTAGCTGATGGATTTAGTGTTGCAACAAGATCTTTGTGTTGCATGAGATGTTTAATAAAATGCAATTGTAAGTACAGATACTGGAGCTAAACTCAAATTATTACAGTTTTATTTTCGTTATTTTTTTAATGTCAGTCATGTTTAATAATTCTGAATTTTGTGAACTTATTCCTCTTGTGAATAGACATGTGAATGCATGTTTCAACTGAAGGCATGTGATATAAAACGTATCACCATGCTAATGGGGAAGCAAATGAATTTCATCCTGAGACTAGACTGACTAATTTCACAGCTGTTTGCAGCAGCCTACTCGGACGGCCTACAGTTCACACAGGGTGTGGCCTATATGTGCCATGGTCTACGTGGGCTGCAACCCAATTTGACACACAGCTAATGTATAAAAACTAAAGTTAAGTTAGCTAAAACAAAGCTAAAAGCTAAATGTTTTACATTGTAGCTCAAAGCTAAAATGACCGAACCAGTAGATTAAAGCTACAATAAGCAAAACTGTAGCTTAAAACAAAATTAACAAAACAGTATCTAAACACTAAATGAAGCTAAAACATATGCCAAACAGTAACTGTATAAAACTCAGAGCTAAATGCTAAAATTAGCAAAACCTCATATGAAACTTAACTGAAACTAAACATACTATTAAAATGATGGTTAGGTGAATGCTGCTCAGCATTTAAACAATTAAGGAGGAAAGATGAAAATGGATTTCATTCCATGCCTTGTCCTATCGTTCTAAAAGAAAAACAAAATTGAATACATCACAAAGTAGAACTAAAATTCCATGAAAAAGCCTCCATTAATAACATTAAATATGAAACAACTCACTGGGTTGAAAATAGAATAAAAAAAGGTTAAGAAGACCCTGTTTTTTGGTTCAACCTTTGCATGGCCCACATGACTCAGATGTACAGTATGTATCACAGCCTGGGTTATTTGTATTCTGAAAACAAGTGTAAAACAACCTTCTGATCACAGTGCTGATATGAAGGTTGCTCCAAATTAGAGCTTCTTAAATTCAAACAGGATATGGGGGAAGAAAAAAAAGAACTAATCACGTCTAAATCAAAAACTAAAATGTAAAAAACAGATACACAATGTATTAATGTAAAAAAAATTAGGTGTCAAACACAGTGACATTGTTAAGACTTTTTGGATGATTTTCTTTACGGTATTTGTTAAAAGAAAAAAGTTAGGTAGTGCCTTGTCCATTCTTTGTATAAGAAATAATATGTATTTTACTCATATTTTAAAATCTTCACCTGGAATACAAGAAGCACCTAAAGATGACAAAAAGAGTGAACATTCTTCTTTGGTGATAATTTTAGTCATCAAAAAATTGTCAACATATGTTTCATCAACTGAACATAATAATATTTTAGCAAAACAAAAAAAAGTTGTTCTTGGCCTCCAGTGATGTGGAACAGTAAGGTTCAGKGTCTTTGTTAGGTGTAGCATATTTGGATGCCAGGTCAAACCACCATCTCCACTGATGCAGCTCTGATAAAGGCTGGCATCCCTGTGTCTCTGATAAGAATGTGTGATTGTTGTGAAAGCTTTCTCTAATTATTTTAAGGCAGACTGTTGTGGCTGGACTTCCTCTCKTTCATTTCCAAGTCTTTCTGCTTTTCATCCAAGCAACTTTCTCAGCTCAAACTAAAAAGTGTCAAGTTCTAGGCTTTGAAACTCTATTAAGTTGCCTTTTTTGTTTTATAGAACTTACCGGTATGTGCAAATTACTTTCCCTCCCATCTCTTCTGAGTGTTCAATAGGATCTGTGCTTTATATGACAGATGTTCTTGACTACCAGGACTCAGCTCGAGGACAATGGGCAATTTGAGGACTGTAATGTTCAAATTTTGGATTGAGTAGACAGATGGTTTTAAAAAGGGGTAAATGAAACCATATTTGCTCAAAGGGAGTGATCAACTTTAAGAAAGAGTTTAAATTTTGAATCTTTTCACACTTGCAGCACAGTTTGGAATCTAATTCGTAGTCAGTTTCCTGCATAAAGTGTGGGGTTATAATCTGGAACTTTACAATATTCTGAGCCATAAAAAGACATTACTAGTTGTCAAAGATGTTTGAACAATCGAAGTGGTTAAGATAGATGTAATGTGATACATGGACATACACTGTCACAGAATCTTCTGTCACTTCCCCCAAATCATGCTTGAAAAAAAAAACAAGTTTTTATGCATCTTAGAGCTGCGTAAAATCAAGTTGTCAGGCACTAAAATATTCCCACCCCTGTTCACACCAATTTGGACCTTCATGCAAACTTCATGAAAATTGAACAAAACCTTTCCTGCGTGAACCATGAGGAGGATGACCGATTTGCATATGAGTTCAGATTGAAAAAAAAAAAAAAAACAGAGCAATTCTCTTTAAAAGCTACAAGCTCTGGAGGTTTTAGACTGAAAAAATACATCTTCAAAAAACAAAACAAAACAAAAAAAAGTGCTGTTGCTTTAAATAAAACCTTTTAGGATTTAACAGCTGGGTCTTCCTGTCGCCAGCATTGTTTCTGGAGCAACAGTAACAGATTTTCCAACTTCCTATGACTGACGTTCACAACAGGAACACACCAACCACAGGGAGGGACACACTTCAACAAATACACAAATATGATATCTATATTATTTGTGAAAATAAGTCCACAACATGCAGATTCAGTGTTAGTGCCAATTAAAAATTATTATAGAAAAAAATGCCTAATTTAATTCAATATCTGTATAATTTACTGAGGTGTAAAACCATTTATGTGTAGGTTGAGGCCAGTTATCATCGACAGCAATATTGAATTTGGTCGAATCCATRAAAAAATCAGTTGTATAAACAGATCCGAAATGCCAAATTGTGTGGTTTCCCCTCCCATTTTGCAGGCATATGGATGTTCAGCGAAATCTCACCTGTTTTTTTCTTGTTTCAAAAACTCAGTTTCAAATTTATTTTATGTCTAAGAAACTGTATGAGGTAAAAAGAAAAGAAAAAAGCTGTGCTGCATCGCAGCAATGGTGCCACAAAACCAATGAGACCATGACTGCACCGTCGGCTGCTCCTTTCAGCGGAGGAGGAAGAGGTGGGCAGTGTTGTGCCACGCTGGTACATCCCCATCACCCTCCACCTGCTTATATCATGTGAAAGTATTCCAGTTTTTTTTTTTTTTTTGTGAAAATGATGGATTTTTGAAGGTCAGTGTACAGGTAAACAACAGCAGGAGTTGACATGTGCGAGATCTATGACTACTTTCTGAGAGTTTTATAGAAATATGTCCAGTGGCTTATGACATATTTTGTTAACACACATTGAATCCAACAGTTAATGCTAAACCTTTAGACTAAGCTGTTGCRCAGCATTTCACACAAAGTAAGAACTGGAAACAAAGCTCATCTTCGATCACAGCTCACATGTCACATATGTTGATCTAAAGCCATCTTTGTGTCTTCTAAGAACAGATGTACACCCAGTGATTAGATCTGAAAGTTTTATTAAAATTCGGTCAGTGATTTATGAGAGGTAGAGACAAACGAGGGCAGGCACACGCAAAAACTTTATCGGCACTTTTTATCCCTTTTGGCAGTGGGTGATAACGGTAAATCAATGAGAACTCAAAGTCCGCCCTCCTTTCAAACTGAAAACAAACCTCCTGATCTCATCAGGAACCAAATTCTTCTGACAGCATGTGTTCAAGATGTTTCATTCTTGACTAATTTGATTAACACAGTCATTGTTCCGGGGTCCCCCCTCCTCCTGTCCCTTCCTTGCCCTCCGGACTACAAATACTTCAGGATATTGAACATATTTATGGTCCCGCTGGTGCTGAAACTGGAACCCAGAGAAGTGTCAAAGAGCATCCAGCTGCTAAAAGACAGCAGTGTTCGGTCTGCCATAAATCTCTGATGGTAATAAAGAAAGGTTAAAGCGGGATTTAAATCCAACGTTTAAAGAAAAGCCGCCTGCAAGTGTATATGGGGAGCATTCAAGGAGCACAAAAGAAGCGCAGGGTCCCAATTCTGGGTGGAGCTGGGAGGGGGATACAGTAACAGGATCCAGCCAAGTTCTGTTCTCTCCTGAGCCCCACAGCGTAAACAAACAGCTGAGACGGAACAGGGCCACAAAGAGGGATCCACACACAATCACACACAGAGACACAGAAAGACAGGCAATCAGAGCGAGGGAGTCTGCCCAGGCAAAGCTCACCTCGGGGCAGCTCCACTGACTCAGCCTCATCACATTACTGTCTACCTCAAGTTTCATCGGCTCAAACGGCCATCTGACAGCAGGCCGCCTGCTCTGCCTTTTTGCTGGATGCAACAGCTCGTGGCTCACAAGTCAAACGAGGATCGGTTACTGGCTGTCACTGAGAAGTCTGTYGTTAAAGGGGCTTTCGTCGGCTTTTGAGTGAGTTTCTGAGGGGAAAAAAAATAAGAAAAGAACCGCCACCTGGTTCCAGCTTTAAACTAAATTAGAGATGGTTTGATTACAACCCAAAGACTTAATGATTTGCACATCATTATAAAAACTGTTTAGATGTAATGGAACAAGTTCAGAATAACATGACTCAATGGAAAACTTTGAATATCGCATCATAACATCAAAAGATTTCAAGAACCTGCAGAAATCTTCGTACTTAAAAGACAAGACCAAAAGTCAGCACTGGATGCTCATGACCTTTGAGCCCAAAGGGGCCACTGCCATAAAAAACATCGCTGCATGGGCTCAGAAACACTTTCTCAAACCAGTCTGTAAAAATAGTTTGCTGTGGCATCCACAAATGCAGGTTAAAGCTCTAGCAAGCACAGAAGAAGACAAACTTGAATACCATACACAGACGCTGGCGTCTTCTCCGGACCAAAGCGCAGTGAAAATGGACTGAAGCAAAGTAGAAAACTCTTCTGTGGTCAGAATAAAAAATTAATTTCAAATTATTTTCGCAAACCATGAACGCCTCATCTTCTGTACTAAATGGGAGAGGGAGTGTCATCCAGGTTATTATCAGTGCACAGTTCAATTACCTACCTCTCTGATGGTATGGGGGTGCGTTTCAACCTGAACAAACATTGAACGCGTTGGACTGGATGTAAATCTACAAATGACTAACTTCTTGAGACAATTCAGTTCAAGATGGCTGCCACTGCCAACTGTCCTCGGGAATAACACAAAACAGCAAAAACTCAGCCGTTGTTATAAACAATGTACTAAAAAGTGTTGTGTTGGTACAAATCCCAACATATACTTATTTACAATGTTTGACGCAAGGTTTGGAACAAACTTGGATCTTTTAATGTTRAAGCAGAATAATAAAATGAAGCATRAACTAAAAATGGAAACKAAAAGGACATCACTTTCAAAACAATAGCTCAACAAGTCACAAACTCATCAACAAAAAAATCATTCCAAATTGAACGTGTTACTGTTGGAAATAGAAAATGCACAAAAGCTGAAGTCAGAGCTGAAACTATTAGCGTGTTGTGTTTAAATACCGATATTGGATGACACTTGAGCTCATTAAACAAAAAGAGCTTGTAGGGCCTAACCTAATCAGCAAATCAACAAATTAGAAATGCTTTTAGACTCTGATTACGTTCTGATTGCAACATTTTAGTAATGTTGTTTGATGCAGGATGAGAAGTGGAACCATCAGAAAAAAAACATTCCAACATTCAGAGCTGATAATTAGAAAATATCAGATTAACAGAACACATTGGACATGGTTACTTTTTGTTTTGTCTCACAGAGCACGTTTTGCTATAAGTTTAAACTCAGTGGTAAGAGTGCCTGAATATGTGTCCCAGATTCGCAGAGTTGTGGCCATGTTGGGTTGTCTGCTTGAGGTAAATAACTTGTTTTAAAAAAAACTGTTTTATTCCTAAACAACTTAAAACTATCACATGGAAATTGTAGTATTTCCTGAACTGTGGTATGAGATCCCAAGGTGTGAAACACAGAAAAAAATGATGGAATAAAACAATTAAGAGAAACAGAAATGAGGGTCTGCTGTGYCACCTTTTTAAATTAGATTTTACTGCATAAAACACAAGTAAACCTGAACTGTTTCTGTATATAAGCCCCACCCCCCGCCACAATATTTTTCCATAAATTAAAAATTTGTTGGCAATACTTTCAGCCAGCTTACAAGTCAATCATGTGACTCAAGCTTCCACGTGTATTTTTTTCTTTTTTTTTTTCGGATTCAGCTGAGTGCTTTGTTTACACTGAGCGTGGACCCACATTTCAGAATTGCATGTCTGGAAAACTACCATTTTTTTGATTGATTGGTTTTATTTAGCAGTGTTATTGCATGCACATACAAACATCCATTATCAGTATTTGGATGACACAAGAAAGTGTGAACACTTATTTCCATTGTGGTCCAATTGTTGACTGTTTCAAACTGTACCATCTGACTTCAAGACAACCTGTTGTTTTGTGTTTGACTTGACAATTTGCAAAGTGTTGCAAACCTTTAACATGTCGTGGCAACAAGAGAGAGAAAGAGAGAAAAATATATAAGAACCAGATACAGGATATGAGCAAGCGCCGAGGCAACAGGATGAACTCTTCATCTTAAAATCCCTCCAGATCATGCAGCGGATATCACACCTACAGAGTTATAGTTTTGAAAGATCTCAATTTTGAGACAAACAACGCAGACCTGCACAATTTTACAAAAATATGGCTGTGCAGCATGGAGCTCGGGATATTTTCCTAAAATGACAACACCACATCTGTCTTTAATCAAACAAAAGAATGGTTACAAACCATCGCATCTCGTGTTAATCTGACACAAACTAAACAAAAATCCACCAGAAACCAATAAACAGCTGTTTCTCAACATGGGCTTTAACAAATCTAAACTCTTTCCAGGGATGTGGGCTTGCAGCTTGTTGAAAAAAAAAAAAAGGGGAAAAAGAAACAAAGCAGGTGTTTGGATAACATCCTCTCAGTTTAAACAACATTATGWTGGGACTCTCTAAACCTTGGGGCCCTGGGTTGGTGGATGTCCTGGTCCGTTCTTGCGGGAACCAGACATTCCTTCTTCAACTTTTGTATTTAATAACTTTCGAGTGCGCTTTCCGCCGCCAGATGGCGCAGTTTCATGCGCAATGTGGGAGAGGATAAAGGAGGGATCTCTCTCTCTCTCTCTCTCTCTCTCTCTCTCTCTCTCTCTCACACACACACACACACACACACACACACACACACCTAAACACTACTCCGTGAAAGTCTACAGCGGTGCGTGAAAGGTAAACACGTTGTGCATTCAGAATGGCAAGGCTCACTTAGTCCTCTT
>NW_013952503.1:1370953-1372496 GCF_001266775.1 Austrofundulus limnaeus | reverse complement strand
GCTTAATAGCTTTCCTCCCAGTTCAGTCAAAGTAAAACAAGTGTGTGTGGATGAGAGTGAGGGGGGCTCAGGTCTCTGGCATCCTGTCACTCAGCTCCTGCGCCCTCTCTCCGGCTCTCCTCTATCCGGCGCGCGCTGTGCCATCTCCTCTCAGACGAAAGAAACAATAATAATATTAATAATTAAAAAAAGTACTCCCTCCTCCACCGTGCGTCCCGTTAGTCCTTTAGCTGGTGTCCGGGCTGGATGTAATCCTTGGCTGAAAACAAAAATAATATGAATTATTTTTATAAAAGAGATAAAACAGAGAAATAAGCTGTTCGTCGCGCGCAAATGAACCCAGGAAGGCACTTTTCTCCGAGATGTGTCCGCTCTGCTTCTAAAGCATCAGRATGACAACTTCGGCTGAGATTCTTGACAAAAACTCTCCAAGTCCTTTTATGTCAGCAGAGTCGCACACTGAGCCACTATAAGCAACAGCAGTCCGTTAAGTGTCATACCTCTCTCTCTCTCTCCCTCCCTCGGTTGTTTTCCGCCCTCACAAACTCTTCCCCTCCCTCCCACTTTCCTATCTTACAAATAAAAACGGAAACCCAGACAACTGATGGCAGATAGTGACTCAACAGGACCCCCGGTCTGAGCTGCGACCACATGATACAAGACAGGGTTGTAAGTGAAAACAAAGCAGGATCTTGGCTCGTTTCCTTATAAAACCCAAATCCTCACTGTTTCAGTTCTTTGTAATTCTCTTCCAAAAGCATGAAATGGTAACACTTTACAA
This sequence comes from Austrofundulus limnaeus, assembly GCF_001266775.1. Taxonomy (NCBI): domain Eukaryota; kingdom Metazoa; phylum Chordata; class Actinopteri; order Cyprinodontiformes; family Rivulidae; genus Austrofundulus; species Austrofundulus limnaeus. The sequence goes on along the minus strand of NW_013952503.1, from coordinate 1,371,715 downwards.
TAAGGTACACAAATTTGTGTACCTTATTATAAAGTGTTACCCATGAAACAAACGTGAAGTGTTTTATTTTTATTTATTTTTTATCTGGATTTGTGGGTCTTTACGCATTGTTAATTCTAACCAGTACTAAAAACGGGCACTTTGGAATTTAGAGGAAATCATTTCTTGAATCAGGGTTACCCTAATTGTATCTCACTCCACACAATCTCTAATAATAAAAAAAAGAGCCTTTAAAGAGATGGTGAACAATAGGAGAGGGTTTTAAATGTCTGTTCGGGTCAAATAAGACACGTTTTGGAGAGTTTTGCATGAAATGCTTCAACTGAACATTTTTACACAAGTAAAAAAGAAAAAAGAAAAAAAGAAACACGTGCATTCACCTGCGTCTTGCTCTTCTTGTGGCTTCGCAAACCCACAGGCATCCAGCCCTCCTCTCCTCTCCTCTCCGCTTCCAACATGCGCGGAGCAGACTCGCTTCCTTAAATTCCTCTTTTAAAAAAAAAGACACCAGATTTGCTCCAGAACGTAACAAAGGCAAGTCAACTCATCCCCTTCCTCCTCCTCCTCCCCCTCCTTCTCCTCAAGCACCCCACCCACACCTTCTCTAAGCGCAGCAGAGTCCCTCGGACCGGTGAGCGTAAAGACGCACAGCGCTGCTCTCCGCTCCGCGCACAGACAAGTCTCCTTCCCCGCTGATCTCTCTCTCTCTCTCTCTCTCTCTCTCTCTCTCTCTCTCTCTCTCTCTCTCTCTCTCTCTCTCTC
>NW_013952503.1:1359348-1369380 GCF_001266775.1 Austrofundulus limnaeus | reverse complement strand
CACACACACACACACACACACACACACACACACACACACACACACACACACACACACACACACACACACACACACAGTATGTAAGGAGCAGTGCAGGCGGGAATGCTGATATTAGGCAAAGCTCCAGATTCTATCTCTGACTCCCCTACAGCACGGCTATCAGGAGATAAAGAATATTAAGATGCATGTCAGGGTCCAACATGCAGTCCCAGTGAAATGCCATAGGACACTTTCTAAGGACATGTTAAAGGGTGCCAATGATCCCCAACATACTGTGCTTCAGTCTTTCTCTGAAGCTCAACACAAATGTGTCCATATGAGCTGTGAAAATGTCTGTTTTGGTGCATCAACTGCACAAAAATTGCCATCAAAWCAAATATTAAAGCAGCTGTCAGAGGCTCTTTAGTGTTACTGTGGTAACCACCTGTGCCTTTCCCCCCCCCGGACAGCACTTTTCATCAGGCAGACAGAAACACAGAGCAGAAAGGAAGCCTTAATCAAACAGTGACTGTTCTAAAATTAAAGTCATGCTAAATAAATTGCTGACCCATAAGCTGTCAGGAGTCATTATGTGTCCACACTGTTTTGTGTGATAAGTTAGAAACAACTTTAATTTCCAGCTTTGAATAGAACATTTAGAGATACAACAGATTGCAATGAGAGTTTGTAAGTATGGTAAAGCTGCTACAAAGTTCTGCAGAGAGAGACACGTTAGGTAATATTTATTAATCTTTGTATAACCAGGCACATCCTATAGAGATCACAGATTTCTTTCACACAGGGGGGTCTGATGGTTAACCTAACATGCGTGTAGACTCATGGAGGAAACAGTACCCAGAGATTACCCATGAAAGCACAAGGAGAGCAAACTCCACTCAGAAAGAGCCCTGGTGCAGCCTGGCGATCGATCCCAGAACCTTCTGTGAGACATCATCACTGAGCCATCATGCTGTCAAACTTGTGTAAAAACCGTTACATGCAGTTCAGTCATGTAAAACACCACTTTCTGTCACCTATTTAAATTTGGATGTTGTTCCTACAGTAAAGAAACAGAATTCTGATTTTACATTAACTGTGCTGTAGTTTTCTGCAGTTTCCTTTTACTCCATTTGATGTGCAAACAAAATAAAAGACACATGCCCTGAATGAGCTACATATTTAGATGCATTTTCTGTATGTTTTTGCAGGAGGACAGTGAATGGAAACATAAGAAAATTGGAGGAATGAAAAAAAACCCTTTAGTGATTATACAGAAACATCACGGTTCTTTAAAAGCTTATGGGAGCCCAAGATCTCATTTTTGTTTTCCCATGAACACAGACACACTCTTTTCTGTTTTTATATACAACAAAAGTCTAATCACGARTGATGCCATAGGTGTCAATCTGAAACAAGAAGTTGCGACACCGCTGAGAAAAATACCATATTGTTATATATATTCTATCCCACAACTGTAGTGACTTTGAGTTTCAGGAGCAGTACATTTAGCTTGGTATTTAAAATAACATTCTGGAGTAGTGACTGAATAAAACACTTGATTTTAGGAAGTTTTATTGTCAACATGCCTTCCTAAGACTAAAACAAAACAGCTCTAGTCAAAAACATCCATTCATCACGTTATTTTGCAACTCTGATAAGAGGAACTGAAAGAATAAAAAGACAGTTTAAACTTCCTGACCCTTTTCATTTTTTTATTTCTTTTTTTAACTTCCATTCATTGATTTAAAGGCCTAAAAGCCAGCACCACACTGCTTCAGCTCTAACTCAATTGACTGTAATAAGCAGAGATCTCCAGGCTCCTGACCCTCGGTGGTTTGGAGTCTTCTGCCCTGAAGGGGGCATCAGAGCTGGTGAGCAGCTGAGAGAAAAAGTCATCCATTACTCCTAATGCTCTCTTTACTGCCTCGGAAAGCACACAGGTGAGTTTATAAATGGACCGCACTGAATAAAAATGTTCCCTCGGTAGAAACARAAAGTCCTGGCGTGCATTCAGATCTAAACCAGCGGGAAAAAAAGGGGGGGGGGGGTGATTCTATCGTCTGACAGAAACRCAAACGTTGTCAGTTTTGTAAGGCTCACCATATTGAGATTTCCMCTGAAAGTTTTTGTGGCTCAGTAGAGCAAGATAAGCCCGAAATCCTTGCACAGTATATATTTTTTCTCTTCCTTTTATTCACGAAGAGACAGACAGAGGATCGAGTGGCTCTTCTCTCTTCCCAGCCTTTGTAATTCTCTGATAACACAAATGTTGTAATATATTTTTTTAATACCAGGCATCTCTATCAAAGGCAGCACTAACAAGCCTTCGGTGTCATCAGGATAACACTGGAACAATTGCTTGGAGTCATTTCACAAGCGTGCCTGGCACCTAGCATATCTAAAATGAGGAGAAGAACAATAAAAGAGCCATTGAAAAGGATTTGGCTCTTCATATATATCCGCACTAATCTTTAGTTCAGCCCTGAAGAATAATTAGCTGTGGTACAAAAGGGGGGCACTTTATGGCTCCTGTGAGCGGTTGACTTGATTTTATTAGCCTGCCCTGTATTCACCAAAGAGAATGAGTCAGAGCGAATTGTGCAGACTCAAATTTCTGATCGAGAAGTCTGTCGTTATAGGCAGTTATTAAGAATTTGGGTGTGATTTGATGCATTTTATGCAATTTAATGGAAGAGATCATATGACACAATAAAGGCAAAAGGGCTGTCTGAAATATTTCTTCAGCATACTCAGAATACAACCTCACCTATCACTTTAACAGCTGTCGATTATGCCACTTATCAGCATTAAATTAAACATTAAGGAAGCATTTTATTTAAAGACTGCGCTTGAGCAGTTAAAGCTACCACCTAGATAAAATATGATGAAGCCACAGGAAATAAAAGTGATAACACAAGCATATCTTATTTACAAGCCTGTAAATAACCGTTGGGTCTCCTGCATCAAGTTAAGATATAAAAGCAGCCCATTCATCACTCTGATCCTTAAAGCTCACTACATAAAGGGGATATTTGCTGTTTTGCTCACTGAGCATCCAGAAAACAGTCTACTCTCATTTTTTTAAATGAAAATATTAATGACCACATCATTCTTGGGAATTATATTTGTAGGATACTAGAACAAATATTAAGATGGTACTTTTACTACGATCCATGGGGGAAAACAATGATGGGATATTTAGCGTCTCTGAAACATTGAGTAATAAGAGAGTCCATCCAGTGTCTTCCACCTTTCAGTGGTTGAGTCGCACACAGGTCCAGGTCCTGGGGCACCCCCTTTTTTCAGAAAGACTCTTCAGATCCTCCAGAGGGATCCCAAGACACCCCTTGGCCAGGGTGGACACATCCTTCTTCCTGCAAATTGTGGGTCTCCTCCCAGTGAAATGTGGCCACAAAACCTTCAGAGGGAGGCATCCAGGAGGCAACCTAATCAGATCCATGAACCACCTCAGCTGACTCCTTTCAGTGTCAAGGTGCTGTGGCTTTGCTGCAAGCTGGGGGGAGTTTGAAGTCATTCATCAAGTGGTGGGGGAGGAGTGACGAATCGCCACATATGTAAGGCTGAGCCTTGTCACCAGAAGAAGTTCATTTCAGCTGAAATCTTGTTCTCTCGGTCATAATTCATATCTCTTGGAATGTAGAATAATACTTGACGGCCTCTTCCCTAAAACCAATCTAAAGACATATCTTCCACCAGTAGTTTTAAAGTTTGAAAAGTTATCTGCTCATTAATAATCAGACCAGTTTGCATCCAGCAAGGGAACTGAGTTTGACCGAATGCTCTCAGATCCTGGTTATTTTCTGACTGCAGCTGCACAGCAAGTGCTGTTTGGGTTTTTTAGCCTTRCTGCCCCAAATGAGTGGGTGTAGGATGCCAGGCCTGATGTTTAATCATCCACAATATGTTGGACAGAGGTTTTATTTGTTGGTTTTTTATGGACCGTTTAATCTTTTGGCTTTATGAAAAAAAAACTCTTTTCACAAGAACATCACTGCTAAACATGATCTGAACTTGTGACTTCAGGGTGGAATMTAAAATGGATTTAGCATCAGGAATAGTCAAAAGTATTAGTTAGAAAAGACTAAACAAGTAAGAAAAATGTGTTCATTTGTCAAAAATGCTCATGGTTGATACCATGAATTGGATGGGAGTACAGATGAAGGCATTTTTCAATGATCAATAGCTGACCAAGTTTCATTCCAGTTCTGACACTGTCAGTGGTTTTATATCAGCTGAGTGACAATATACTTATTGTAAGGCAGCTGTGATGATGTACAGTGTGTGTATCATGTTGGAATTAAAGCTGTAGTAGGTAACCTTTATTAAAATGTATTTTGTTTACATACTTGTTAAAACTGTCACTATGTCCTGACAGTAGAATATGAGACAAATAATCTGTGAATAAAAATAAAGCTTCTTTGGCTCCTCCCTTTTGTCCCACAGGTGTCAGTCATGCTCATGCACAAGCTGCACCCCCCCCCCCCACACACACACAGTGCCTGCCATCGTTCAAGCTCAAGATTGCTGCAGCATTAATAGAGCTACTTTTAACATAACTAATTTAATTAGACATTTAAAGTACAAATGCTTGTCTGAGAATRCTGAGTTCACTCAGCTTTGACACAACTAAGCAACACACTTTAGAGGAAGGCCAAAAGAGGAGAAACATGATTTCACGGAAGATAAGGCCAAAAGAATTACAGACCAGGTGGTCAGTTTTATCAYTGCAGATGACCATCATCTTCTGGGAGGAAATAGGTTTTTTTGTCAACTTTTGGAGCTGTTGAGACATTTTCCTACCGTCCTGTCACTGCTAACAGCAGTTCCTTAAAAAAATGTCATCATTTGGGATGGATTTTTCTTCTTTGAAAGAAAAAGAAAAAAAAAACTTAAGAACATGAACGCAGTTTTAAATACAGAATAACAATTGAGTGCAAAAACAATATGATTTAAAACAGCAGCTTTTTATAAATAACATTTACAGTACAAGAAAATGTCTTCAATTTAATTTGCATTAATTGAATTTTATGTATCTGTCTCACTTAAATACGTAATATGCCAAATATAATATATTAAATATAATATGTTACATAAACTGTCATATATTGGCAGCATGATGGCTCAGTGGTTAGCACTGATGCCTCACAGCAAAAAGGWCCTGAAGAAGCTTTGATCCCCGGTTCAGACCTGGGGTCTTTCTTTGCAGAGTGTGCTAAAAAAGAGGATTTTGCATGGAATGTCCCCACACCTTTACAATACTTAGTCTACATCGCAAGTACTGTATGCGCTGTAATAAAGGAAATAAAGCAATTATCAAATTGCCAATCTTTCTTTTTAAATGACTCAGATCTGTATTGAGAACAAAACCTCTTCATTAGGACACCCCTGTTATTTAGGGTACAGAATTTTAGGCAGCCACGTTCTGAAAAGACAAATAGACTAAAGCTCTCATATGGTCTCTGTACCTGTTTTAGAGTTTTGTCAGGTGCAGATAATTAGTCAGCAAAGAACATTTTTCTCACTCTCAAACAAGTTTGCTGGTTCAAAAAAAACTTTTAAACTTTGTCAGTGTGTTTAATCCTTTTTAATTCAGAGGAATGCACGAGTGAGACAAGAGGAAAAGTGAGGTGAAAGGACTGAAGAAAAAAATAAAAGCCAAAACAGGCAAACAGAAGCCGCCGTGAGCTAACTCTCCTATGACTGCAATCGAGAGGTCTGAGTGGGAACATATGAATCAGCCGAGGCTCTGAAAATTCCCTGCTCTCCGGCTCTCCAAGCAGCGGGCTGGCGAGGCTCAGTCAGATCAATGTTTGGAGCACGTTGCTCCAGAGGCAGTGTTTGTCCTCTGAGGTGTTTGGTGGAGGTGAAACCAAGTGTGAACGGAATTAGCAGSGAGGCGAACAAAGTGCCTCTGAAGTTTAAAGACATTATGGTAATGGCGTAAGAACAAGGAACGTGAACCATTTTCAGGAATGTTCCTCTTTTTAACAACGGCAGAGGGATACACTGAGGGGAGGACTTGGGCGTGGGGGTGGGGGGTAAAAGAATAAAAAAAGAAAAAAAAAGCTTTATTGGAAGCAGAAACATTTACAGTGACATTTCGCAAAGCGAGGAGGATGTATGAATAAATATGCACAGCGTTGCCAGGAAGCATGGAGGGTTTCTCAGGGGCAGAAGCACGGTGAGAGTGATGGCTCCTGAATTAATGATGAGGGAGCCTACTGTCTGTCTCTGTGTGCATATGGATCTGAATGTGTCTGCACATGTGACAGTGTTTATCTACAAAATGTGTGCGTGCGCATCATACACKCACACACATAAAGACACATCTAATTCATTCTTGCAGCACCCCAATTTCCCATCATCACTGATRGAAATTACCCAATCCTAGATATCCAATCAAGCGATCATTTCTTATTTTTACTTTATTTTTTTAAACACAGATTTGCGATTGTCTCTGATGCTTAATTACATTTCTAGAAAGCCAAGGAGCAAATTGCCAGATAAATTCCAATTTTTGGATATTTTTTTTCCCTCTTATCAGACTTGTTAATTTTCCATTCTTCACTGCTTTTTTTTCTAGGCTGAGATGATGAATACAGGCTGCTCATCATAAAACACACKGGGAGATGCTCCAGAGATTAGTGCAAGGAAGGGGAAAGCGTGTGTGTTTGGGGGTGGGTGGTATATCCAGGAGGGAACTGTCAGGGAGAAATGCTATGTAGGTCAATTGCCCCTTCAGCTCACGGTCCTGGAAGCTGATTTGATTTGCAGTGAATCCATCCGACTTGAATTATGAAAGATTACCCTGCTTCAAATCACCTTGGTGACTGCTAACCTCTGATCTCAGAGGGACACCTATACAGCATGTACTTTAGCGCCATCCAAGTTCATACAGCTTCAGTATTATGTTGATACTTCCTTTAGACGTAAGGTAAAYGTTCAGTGAAGGACAATAACTCAGATGTGTGAGTTGGAAATAAAACATRGTTGCCATAGTAAAATGTTGCTTTGCGTAGCAACATGTATCCAGTATTCTAATAATACCTTAGACAGCAGTGATAGAAATGTGAATTATGGTTTAGTGGTTTATACATTCATAGAAGTTAGGCTGCTGTTTTTCAAGTGCATGACATATGTATAAATKAACTTTTAACCAAGTATATTTGCATCCTCAACTTAACTAATGTTTTTGTCTATGCCAAAAAACAACAAGAAACAAACAAACAAACAAAAAAATAAATGTTTGAGATTAAACATCAAAATGCCACAACCCCATTATCGACAAACACAACACACACAAATGAACATGAACATTTAGTCAAAATACCTATTTTCATTTCAGTTTACCATCATTCAGTTCATACATWCTGACTGACCAAACTAAAAGCTGAACACACAAAGTAGCCTACGTTAGGCTTCATTTGGTTCACATACAGACTAGTGATAGGGCCATAAATGTTTCATTTTGTCTAGAAGGGCCACTGGAGAGCCTAAGTGTCACAGTGACTGGAACAATTTTGCTATCATGCCATAGCTCAAGCTTCCACCAAAACAACGAGTGAAGGTCAGCAGTCACAAAGGATGCCACATAGACAGGCCTAACATGACCGAAACTCCACTGAGTTTAATTTAAGTCACTTTGTGGGTTTCCATAAGGTGTTAAAACTGCGGTTGTAATGTTTATTTGAGAGTGCGTGTGGTAATTAAATATACAAACAAGTGTCCAAGTACCATCCGTGATTGGACGAAGAAGACCAGGAGCTGAATGGGTATTGGCTGCCAGAATAAATGAATTCTGCATAAAGATGAGGCGATGACATGRAGCTCCCCTGTGCCATCCAACCTGCCACGCCAGAATGATGTTCAGATTTCCATGACAACGGCGCTTGCTATCTGGACACAAGTACAAGACTCTTTATAACACCCCCTGTCATCCTCCACTTTGTGTCAACAACTAGCATCAAGCAGATCGTCATTCATTGTCCCATACTTAGACTGCGATTAACACCAAAGCAAAAACAACAGTGTTTGGAATAGTGCCAGAATTTAAGAGGCATTGACTGAWGACTAGTGGTGCTTTACCACTATAAACTCTCAAATTGTCACTGGATGTGGGTGAGAGTATAAATAGYTGTCCATCTCGTTTGTCACTGTGATGGACTCTCCAGGGTGTACCTCTCCTCTTGCACAAAGACCACTAGAGATCAGCTGCAGCTACCCCAAAACCCTGGATGGATGGAAGGAAGAGGACCACTTCTCTCATTTTCTTTTCTTTTCAATTCTTTTCTTTTCTTTTCTTTTCTTTTCTTTTCTTTTCTTTTCTTTTCTTTTATGTTTGAAGGAGCAGTACAACAAAACAGTGTCACCCATAGACAACAGATGCAGCATACACAAGGTTTCTAGCTAAAATATCTTAGCCATGTTAGTAGTTGAAGTCTTACTGATTGTGTGGGGTGGACAGGTGTTTTTATGCAGCTAACGACCTCAAACAGGCGCATCTAATTTAGAAAAAAGAAGTGGAGTGGAGGTGGACTAACAGGTCTTTGAATACCAGAATTTTTGTTGATTGGCAGGTGTTCAAAAACATATTTACAGCAGTAACAGATAAATAAATGATTAAAAAAAATCATATATTGTGATTTTCAGATTTTTACTTTTTTAGATTATGTCTCTCCCAGTGGACATGCACCTAAGATGAAAATTTTAGACCCCTCCATGATTTCTAAGTGGGAGAACTTTCAACCTCTGTCACCTCTTGTAATGACAGAGGAACCCTCATGACACAGCGTTTGATTATTGACAGCCTACCACACAAAGTAACAGAATCTTCCTAACTTTAGTTGCCTGTGTACGAACTTAACTCTAATTTAAGTGAAGGAACGCATAGATTCATAAGAATATACATATCCACTACATGTCAAAACCCTTCTTGTCTTGGTGTTGCCTGCATGTAACTGTGTCAAAAAAAACAGTTTATTGTGAAATAACGTGTTCTTAAATCCAGTGATTTGATCATTCTGTTCCTATGAGATTAAACTGATTAGATGGTGCATCTTTTATTGAAGATTTGATTGCATAACAAGCACTGAATGGACAATAATTTATGAAGTGCTCAAATTTAAACAAAATGAACATGGCTCCTAAAAAAGCAGGAGCAGGTACAACTATGTGTTATCAATATCTTTGTCTTAATATTTACTTCAAAATTTGTTGGCATTAAGTCAACTAAATTTATGTAAGCATGTCTGAAAAAAAGCCCAACACATTTAAAAAAGCAGATATTTGGATTTCATAATGATTTATTGAGAGAATACATCACCTTCACATGATAACTTCTCTCTTATTAGACTCCACATCTATTTTAGAGCATATTATACATCATATATAATATATTTTATATAACCTATTAAAAACTGACAAATAGACAAATAGCTTTGGTAACATCAAAGTGGCATCACAACAAATAACAGTCATAATCTCATATTACTTCTCAGTGGGAGAAAAAGGTTGAGAATTTAGATAGATTCAGCCACTTTTTCCCTTTTTGTAGTGTTCACATAGTATCAGTTCCTCATTTAAGAAATCTGGTGGATTTTTACATAGACAACTAGAGCAGATTTAACGCTACTATTAGAACTGATCACTAAATCACAAAGCTTTTATTCGGAGAGATGAAACATACTGACGTGAAATCTATCTACTTCTTACCATCCACGCTTTGTTCAGGCAGTAATTGCTTCCACAGGTGGTAAACCTAGTTGTTCCCTTTGGCCCAAGGCCTCACAGGGGGGTTAAAGACACACACAACAGGGTAAGAAATGGAGCCTGAAACAGCAGAACAGCAAGAACAAAACCCAGAGTCCTTGCAATTAAGAAGAGGAAATCTCAACAATGGCAGCTTGGGCTGTGATGGTAAAGATTAACTGAAACACTGAGATGGGTTACTGGGGAAGATGAGACGCTTGCTTTTGTACGTTTTTGGGTGTGTGTGTGTGTGTGTGTGTGTGTGTGTGTGTGTGTGTGTGTGTG
>NW_013952503.1:1356137-1358696 GCF_001266775.1 Austrofundulus limnaeus | reverse complement strand
ACACACACACACACACACACACACACACACACACACACACACACACACACACACACATATCACAAGATTGTACTTCCCCAGAATACCGAAGATAGTCACATGTCTTGGAAAGTTGTTGAGTTTGTGCCCAATATAATAATACAGTATAACTATCTTCTCAGTAAACTCATAAAACATTTTGAAGTAGGAATCTGAACTATGTGAAGTGCCAAATGTGTTTGCTTTCACATGACTATGTTAAAAACAAAAACAAAGCAAAACAAAAAAATCCAATAAATGCACTAATCTGTCAGAGTTAGAGTAAAATTATGAACACTCTTTTAAGCACTGGACATTAAAACATCATGAGCAAAACACAGCCATGCTAATTGTTACTTAAACCATAAAAAAGTAGCAAGATATTCATTGTTCCCATTRCCATTTATATTTCAGAAGCAGCAAAGTAGCAACACAGAATATTCTGTACTATATATAAACACAAAACAATGACAGGGTCTCATTTCAAGTTCTATCAGAGGCTTGCAAGCTTGAGTGCTATTTATAGTATCTTAGCTGTTCCAAGGACTGTCCCAAGCCATTCCTAGATTTTRTCTGCCCCTAGACCTGGACAGGGTTGCTCTTGGGAATCAGTTGGAGCCACATTCCCATTCAGGTGTCTCAGCCCCAAGTTTTCTTATGACCACTGACGACACTGAGGCCTTGACATTCCACAGCTTCTCTATTTTTCATACAACCCATGGTATGTCTCAAGCTTCCCCTGCTTGTTCTTTTTGATGTCACCATCACCTGGGTTTATTAGGGGAAGTACAATTTGTCACCGCTGCCTTGTTCCACAAAGTTGGTTGGTTAGTCAGCACCTGTTTGGTTCAACAATATTTTCGTCATGCCATTCTCCACCACCTTGTGGAATCTTTAGTCCAGACTATTGGCACAGACGTCCCTCTACACTATTCCACACACTTGGTTATGGCTTTGTGTGTACACTTTGTCTGCCTGCATATTGTATCTCACTGTTATGTGCTGGACAGTCTCAAGGGCATCTTTGCATAGTCTACATCTTGGATCCTGTCTGGTATGATAGGTTCTAGTCTGTATTGCTTTTGTGCTGCCATAAATAATGTCCCTGTGCTATCATTCAGTTCAGCCCACTTTAGCCATGGTTGGCTTTATTAGCCTCCATCTGCCAGTGGTTCATATTGTGTAGAGGCTTATCTTTTCATTGATTTTTTTATGTTTCTCATTATCTGCATTGGATTTATATGTCCGAGACATGCACTTTGTTGTTTATTGTTGGAGACTTTCTACTTTACTCCTGAATCTTTGTTCATTCTCTATGTATAGTGGTTCTGATGCTCACTATGCTTCACATTCTTCCTTTTCTTACTGTGCAGTCTCATGGTGGTGAACTTAGGGTGAAACCCAAACAAGGTGAGGTACTTTCTTGTCTTGTTAGAAATTTGGAGGAGCTTCTACCCCCTCCTTTGGCCAGGCTTTTACACCAGCAGGGTTTTTGATGATCGACCAGGATCGGACTTTTCCCAAGGTATGTAGAAGTCCTAAAATTCTCCAGTGTTGTAGTCAAACCCTATCAGCTGTGATCATCTTGCATCTTTTGTATATCATTTGACTACATTTACAGTATTCTGTCCAAATGACATTCCCAAAGTTTTATTGTATAGACTGCTTCCGCTGATGTCATCAGTGTGCACAGGATGTGCTTTTGCCATGTATGGGACAAACAAAGCACATTAACACAGTGACTTGCTTTGATGACAAATTTTAGCTGCAATATTTATTCATTTATTGAGTTTTATGACCCAAAAAAAAAGCAATGCAATGCAAAATTTAAAATACATTTGGAAACTTGAGCTAGCTGACAAATAACGGTATTATCAACAATTGAAGTTAGTGAACCATTTTGGCATTTCTGCGTATATACATGTGAGGAAAATCTGAAGTAACTGCTGTCAGTTTCCCATCCTGATATTATGAATTATCTGGTTTTCAACCCAAGCCTGTTCAAGCATAAAGACATCAAGACATACAAAAATMTTGAAGCTCATGATTATTATCTCTTGTTGGGTAAAGGAAAACAGAATTCCAGTGAGGAATGTTACAACATAATAACCGCTATGGTAAGTGCTATGCAAACAGGTAAAATACTAATAAAGAGAGCTTTTCCCCCCATTTTTTCCCAATAACAGCTCACTAAAAGTCATGGGAGACAATGAGTTAGTGTGCTGTTTTAAATCTGCATTAAAGTCGACCATAAAAGTTGAATGAACACTAATAGCTCTTTGTGTTCTCCCTGCCCTCTGTTTTGATCTACTAGTGCTTGCTCTTCAACATGGCAGCTGGACCATGTGCACACATATGACATCATAATAGAGCTGTCTATATCATGGTGAGGTTGATCTGTGACTCATGACATCCATGTGTCATATACGGATGACATCATTCAAAACTGGAGCTACGAATTTAAGCTGTCTGAYAATAATTCCCAAAAGTAGTCTACCACTGTAGTCACATTTGTCATACAGCACAGCTATATATATATAT
>NW_013952503.1:1354563-1355553 GCF_001266775.1 Austrofundulus limnaeus | reverse complement strand
TATATATATATATAAACTATTCAAGAGCTTCAGATTTTCTTTGTTGTTTAGCTCTGTTGGGCTATCTGTCGGGGCTACCCATGAACCCCCCACCTCTTCGGACCCCCACTCCATCTGAAATGGAGGTRTCTGGACATACAAAATTATCGTAATCTATTCAATACAGGACCTACAAGCATCACATYACTGTTTTCCCTAACTTCTTGTGAAATTAACTGTTAAAAAAGATACAAATATATGYTAACTTCCAACAAACAGTCCCAATACAGGCTAACATCCCACAGTGTAGTTATGTGCTTTCCTAASTAAACCTGCAGTTGTTTAAGAAATCACCTATTCTTTCTGTCATCTCCTGGTGACCTCTAAMGTCCTTGTTTCTCCTCCTTGTCAATATCAAGTCAATTGAACCGTTATCCCGACTGCAAAGTGCCGCCGTCAGTGCTGAAACAAACTAACTCCATTTCACCATGTCAGAGTTCAGCCCTCAGAGAAACCGACATGTCCACTGAGACAAATAGAGACAGACAGCTGCAGAGAGAGAAGCAGCAGGACAGAGACGGAGGAAAAGAAGAGACGGGCACAGACAAATAGAGGCTCTACAGGACTGAGACAAGAATAGAAATGTTTAGAGTCAGACACAGCGGAAGGGTCAGTGAATGAGAAATGTACGATGAAAACAGCRCATCGAAAGTGAGAAATGGAGCCGGATGAAAAGCGAGAGATGGACAAAATAAAAAAAAAAATCCATGCAGCGGGGAAGAAGAAAAAAGGGGGAGTGTGAGATAAAGAGGTTTGGAGTTGGATGCTGACAGAAACACAGGCACAGATAAATGAATGTTGACRGGCTGAGTAAAAAAATGTAATTGGATGCAGACAGAGAAATAGAGCAAGAGACGATGAGAAAGTAAATCAGACGAGTGTACTGTGACTGCATCTTTGGATAATGTACAACCAAAAAGGATTTTTTTGGGCTTTAGCTGCATTAAGTAC
>NW_013952503.1:1343524-1352878 GCF_001266775.1 Austrofundulus limnaeus | reverse complement strand
TGACAGAACTGTGCTGATCATGTTCTTGCGTTTCTCTGGCCAATTTTTGGCTGTTAGGAAACATCATCACAACATCTATTCTTCACGTCTGATACATTATCATCTGTAGTTTTTTTTTCTCATGGTTGCAACAAACTTATGCTGAAAAATCTTTAATAATGAAAATTATAAATTTGAAACGTGACACTTATATTGTGATAGGTTATGTGGTGATGACCCAACAATAACTAGCTTTGAAGCTCCATTAAGTTTTATTTTAAAACTTCTTATAATAAGTCTTTCTTTTGTATAACGTTTGCTCGTCTTTCCAATCCATTCTATTARCGTTAGATATCAGTGGTGATTTCCTTTGTGTTAAAGACAAATGAATCTTGTAAACATGACATTGTTCACAATTGAATGTACCTGCTGCTGCAAACATACAGTTTAGGGTTTTTGTAATATGGTTGGCATTGTAAAGGTTATGGTTTCAGAAGGTGGAGGTTTTGGACCTACAATGCAAAATGACATGAGGAGCTTTGGGCAAAAACAGTTTTGTTTGAAAACAAAAGAAAATGTTGTGGTGGCACCAAACTTAAAGAAATCCTCTGAGATAAACATGGCAACAGCAATGATGCTCTTGACAAGACTGCTGTGTAACAGAGTATAACTACTCTGTTACTTTACTTAAGTAGACATTTGGGTTATTTATACTTTACTGAAAACATTATTTTTCAGAATACTCTTTCCTTCTACCCCCTGCATTTTCATGTCATTATTTGTACTTTCTATTCCTTAAATTTAAAAAATGCAAACAGTATTTAATTTCTATTCAATTTCACTTTTACTTGAGAAAAAAGCTTGAGTTGATACTTTACTTAAGTAATAAAGGGAAATACTTTTGGCACAGAATATAATTAGAACAACAAAATAAATAGTATATAGTAGAACAAGTGGTGACACCTGAGTTAAATGTAGTCAGAGACTTGTTTCTTTCATTTTAGAAACATTTGTAAAATACAACATAGAGTTGACCTAGAGAAAATTATTCACGCTTTGGTGTCATTGTGTCTGGACTACTGTAATGCTCTTTTTACCTGCCTGGACAAGTCTTCAGTCTCACGTCTGCAAGTCAAACAGAGCACAGCAGCCAGACAGACGTGGTGAGACATCTGGCTGAAATACAGTAAACACAGTCATWTCACTCCGGTTCTATATTCACCACATTGGCTCCCAGTGGATTTTAGAATATGTTTCAAAATTCTTGTGCTCACGTACAGAGTTTTAAATTTCCAGGCAGGCTCCTGATTATCTCTGTCAGCATTTAACTAAATATTCTGCTGCTTGTGGCCTTCCTTCCTCAACGTTGAATCTTCTGATTGGTCCACGAACACAGCTGAAAACTAAAGGTGACGGGGACTTTCAGTCAGCGGCCTCAAGACTGTGAAACAGTTGTTTATTTATTCTTAAAAAAAGAAAAAAAGGAAAAAAAATTTCTCCAGTTTTCATGGTTTGATTTTAGAGCCCATCCCCCCCCCCCCCCGCGTCAAGGTATTGATGCTTGACCAAGCATCATTATGTTGACGCGCGGGGGGTACCCCTTGTGTCCGTTCTGTACAAGATGGGGCGGAGGAGGAAGACGTGTTTTTACAAGGCTCTAATTGCGCGAAACTAACTGTCCTAGACMCGAAATTTAACTTCTACAACCCTTATAACCCTAACCCTGACCACAGACTCTAAAGTTAACCATTAACTCTGATCGCTCATGTTAACCACATCTGTGATGTTAACCACAGACCCTAAAGTTAACCTTTAATCCTGATTCCTCATGTTAACCTCATAGGTCACGCAAACCCGGAAATGCCGCGGTCGGCAAAGACGGACGTGCGGGGTACCCCCCGTGCGTCAACATATAGACGCTTGGGCACTCCGCGCCCAAGCGTCTATATGTAACGAGTCCGGCATGAGAATGTGTTAGATTTTACTGTRCTTTTTCTGCTTGCTTTATTCATTAAATAATTTAGTGCTGATTTTTTATTGTGCAGCGCTTTGTGATTTCATGTCTGTGAAAGGCGCTGYATAAATAAACTTTACTTACTYAACAKGTAAGAGTGGGCAGGCTGAYTGAGTGGAGCAGAAAACTGAGGAGGAGTGAATAATGAGGAACACAAGGGAATTAAATGACAACATAAGTAACTAACCTAAATAAACTGAATTGTAAAGGACCATAAAATTATAAACTTTAAAAAACAGAGAACTTGACAGCAAAAGTAGCACTGCCATCAATACTATGTTAATGTAGTACTGTTTGTGTACTGTGTCCAGTCACATGATGTGTGTCTCTGTAAAACCAACATTTGCTATTAGGTTTAGTCTGTCCCAAATATTTTTAATGGACACGTTGCTGTTGTAAGTTTGGTTTGAACATTACTTGAAGATGAGTAGAACAGATGACTTAACCTTTTAAAACAACACTATTTCTTCATGTTCTGACCCTCACGAAAGAATTTTAAAATACACCAACAGTGTGACAGTTGCATGAGACATAACGAGTCTGTTCATAATTCCATAAAAAATTATTTATTTTCTCTAATGCTCAACTTCTTGTCATGAAATTTTTGAAAAGCATTATTGCTTCTGTTATAAACCTATTATTCAGTTACAACACTCACCCACAGAGACTTATTTAAACTTGACTATTCCTGTAGTGAACACCAGAGCACCAATTGTGTGATAATCCACAGCGAAAAACTGTGTCAAATCAAAAACGTTGGTAATTTCTGTGTGATTTACAACACTTAGCCATTTTAGATCATRAAAAAGCCACATTTAAAATGAATGTTTTCATTGTTCTATGTTCAGTGTGGTCAAAAGTCTAAGGAACCACATGTTGCATACCATAGACAGATTTATAYGTTCATTGACCATGCAGCACTCACGCCCCTCTCCCTTCCACACATCCTTTTAGCGTACATTTACATTGATACACTGTCTGCAGTTCAACCTATTCTCATGTGTGTACATACACCCATTGTTGTATCTTAGACCTGCAGTGAATAAACTTTGGGGTTCATAATGTAGCAAATCAAAAAGCAACTCAATCAATTACCAGGCAAAGATCAAGCACAAAGTTGGACAAAGTATCACCAGTTTGTAAACAAGTGTGTGATTGTTTTATTAAACTGCTTGAAACAATCTTCCTTAGAGGGAAAACTGTAAAACAATTTGTACAACATTGTGAACAAAATTAAAAACAAGCTTCCACTGAACATTTTTTTATAACCAGCAATTAAGTTTGATACATTATGCGACCACACTGTGGGCTACTGTAATTTTGAGATGACAGAAACAAGGGTAGAGCRCAGACAATTTAATATCTTCTATTTACGGCTTTGCAGGCTTTTTTAAACAGAAAATGGCTCTTATCAAAAAGAAAACCAATGCTGTCCCTGGTGAGTATCRGTGCCCTGAGGCACGGAGCCTGGAGAAGCGCATGTTTATTGGTTCAGACCTCCCACACATGTCACAACGGTAACTAAGTAGTCCTACCATGTTTTTTCACATTCCTTGAGATAGCTAAAGGKTTGGCCAAGTTGGCCTAAAAACACAAACACAGAGCAAAATGTTCGGCAAGTTGAAAGGCCCGTATTTAGTTTCTCAAAATATATATTTTTTTCACAGTTGTTATTGTAGAATCCATCTTTGCCACGAGGAAGCAAGAAAGATGGATAGAGACAGAGAGCAAATAAAGACACACTGAGCTGCACACACGGGCCCCCTGCTCAGTTTTAATTTTCTACAAAGACTCGTGAAATCATCCTCCTAGAGGAAGCCAGGCCTGCGTTTTGGACAGCAGACAAAAGGCGAGGGCTGAGCTCTGCTCCCCCAGTCATATTTTATGGTTAATTATAAAGCGTTTGATGAGAGAGGCTGTTTTTAAAAGGCCAAATGAATCGGATGGCTGTGACGCTACAGTGTTCACAGTCTAGACATATGGCTGGGTGTAATCGCCACAAGGTTTCAGCGATGGCTTTAAAAAAAGAAAAATAAAACAGGGGGCCTGGCAAGAGAACACACAGACATCACATTGGCTCTCAACACATTGCATTCTTGTTAAGTGTTACTCCAATTTGCAGCTGAACACATGATCATTTCAGGCTCTGTTGCTTTCCTAATGCGGCCCCTCCTTTTCCTTCAGCTCCATTGATATGAATCAAATGCCATACTACGAGCWGATATGCGATGGCTTTTAGTGTGTTAGCTCAAATGCTCTCTTATCAGCTTCGCTGCCTGCCAGCAGCAGGCAGAGACTGACACTGTAATGTTATTGACCTCTGACCCCATTTGTTCCGTAGCACCACATCATGCTTTATCAGTCTTGGTCTGTGTTGCTCTTTTCGCTGCACCTTCGCTGTCATCATAATAGGCCTTAGAGGCAAACCACCCACACACCCTCCCAGCATGACACAGGAGGTTAAATCTCCTTGACACGCCATCGGCAGTTTGTGTCCCGTCACATTGAGCGGAGGCATATCCAACAACTCTCCAAATGAGGCCTATAAAAGTAAAGCACTTTTCTCAGCCGTCCAGTTTCTAGTCTGCTCATCCCCTCTTTTCCCATTACGCCTCCTCCATCACGATGTCAAGCTGAAGAAGTGCGCTTAAGCAGACACTTAATTTGTCTTGTTTTGTCATTAGCTCTGTGGCCACAGAGCAACCCACAAATACATGCCATCGGTATTGATTTGATGTCAGCCGCTGCGTGGCAGTGATCCACGAATCAGCTGCCCTGTTTTGATTTTTAGAAAGAAAAAGTGATTTGGCAATATAACTTACAGAATGTCACACATTCACAAGATACAATGCACAGCAGAGAGGAAGAAAGAGGACCAACGCCATTTGATATGATGTTTCATCACTGCTTTGTAAAGCCTTGCTGTCGATAAGATGATGAACTAATGGAAGGCTGCCTGAATTCATGAATGCTGTACTCTAACGTGACAGGCTTCACGAGTGAAATACATATCATTTAGATGGAGGCTTTTTACAAATAATGAGCTTCACGGTGACAGAATTTTCTTCTAGAAACTCTAGATCTACATACAAGTCAGACACAAAGAAGTGGAGAAAACAGGTCAGGGTTGCATTAAAGACGATCTCAAAACCTGAACATTCAGGGGGAAACAATGAACAGATTATCAGAAAAAAGACCTATGATTATGAAACAAATGAATAAACAGCTGTGCAGCTTATRGGGCCACTATAAGCTTCACCTTGTATAAATAAGTACATTCCCAAGCATACTGTATACCCAAAATGTAGCTTTCTGGCCAATAAGGGCAACACAATATCTGACCCATAYCTAACGCCTCTCATATTGTTCAGAACACTATCCCCACAATGAGGCATGGTGGTGGCAGTGTCATTATGTGGAGATGTTCTTCATCAGCAGGGACTGGTAAACTAAATATGGATGGAGCAAAACTAGAGAGGAATTCATGAATGAAACCTGATTTGACGCTGAGATGGACGTCCACCTTCCAGCAGGTCAATGACCCTAAACACACAGTTGAAGCTACACCCTGGTGGTTTGAGGAGAACCAGTTAAATGTTCTGGAAATTCCCATTTAAGCCCAGACCTCAACTCAAATGACAATCTCAGTTTACAGTTTGATTTTAAAAATAGTTGGACGGAGGCAGCAATTTATCAACTGCAAGGAGCTGCAGCAGTTTGGTCATGGAAAATAGACACAAACTTTAGTAGATATGCAGCTYGTTGAGACAAAGTTAAAGAGATAATGCTGCTGTAACTGTATCTAAAAGCTGACTCTACAACAGGTGGGCTGAGAAACTAAGTAAGCCTTTTAATATTATATTTATGTTTCTGCTTTGTCCATTGTTTTGTTTGAATCGAACCAAAATGAAGGCTGTTTGACAGCAATCTAACCCATATTTTTAATGGTCCAGGCCCACCTGTTCTATGCACTTGAAGGTTTGAATAACAGAACTCACGTTTCCTTAAATGATCTAAATCAACAACAACCACAAAAAAAAAAAAGAAATAAAAAAATAAAAAAATGTCATCTTAAACAAACAAAACCATTCAAGAGTGTGCACAACCGTTAGGGGCCTTTGTCTTGAATCTTGGCATAAAAGCTGAGGCTGCTATTTCCATGACAACACTTGCCACTGAAGATCAACCTGTTACGAGCAGGAGAGAAAGTTTCAGCCTGCATGTCGATCGGTGCTGTGGTAGGATTACTGTGACAAGTGCTTCTTGCTAAGTCACGAGGGATTCTTAAAACTGCAAGACTAAACAGACAACAGATGTTTGTGAAATTCAAGAAGCTGAYCGTAGAGGAAAGCTCTTTACAGAAAATGTTTCACCTTGATTGTTTGGGTTTTAAAGAAAACTGTATTTTTTAAAAGAAAAAAATATATACATGCTGTATATACTTTCACTTGCTACCAAAGGCTGATGGGTGATAATAGTTGTGCATGTGTCTATGTGCTTGTTTAGTCTGTTAGCAAAATATTTCATGATCAATTAATACTTTTGGAGAAACTCAGAAAGTTATCATTGGTTTCAGATCTAAAACTGATTAATGAGTCATGTCAATAAAATATGGCTGCCACAACTATGTGACTTTAGGAAACACAAGAATGGCTGYTGTGGTGGAACCACTTATGCTCATCGTCTATTAGCAGAAATAATCTTTTGATTAATGATTTTGCATTTGCATTAACTTTATTAACTAATAATGGACTTATCTTGCTCTAAGTTAATAATATTTATGTTCTTTACTGTTAAAAATCTTATAAGCATAACTACATTCTTGACATTGTGCTCACAGTATCATGAGCTCTTGCATAACATCAATTACAAAATTTGGTCTAAAGGGCTCTATCCCATGCTATCATAAGGTGATCTTAGTTTATAACTCTGGTTTTAACAGCAATGGATGAAAAAGCAGGAAATGGACATTTTTGAAAAAAAAAAAAAACAAGTTGCCTGGATATAAAAAACATTACTATCATAATATTAACATTACTGTACAACTGTAGATGGAGACAACTGAGATGGTTAAACTTCTCTAAGCAACAGCTTTTCTTTAAGACACAACAGCAAAAASTAATTTTGAAAGAAAGAACAGAAAGTTTGGACCCATTGCTTAAAAGGTGTTGAAATATTTAAATGTCAGCCGATGGACTGTGCTCTAGATGGATGGATCCGTCAATCCCCTGGGCTGGACACTGACACAGTGATTGACTGCTTCTTTGTAAACCATAAAAACAGGCGGATCTTTCTACTCTTACAAGAGAGAAAAACATTTTTTTAAAAGAATTGATTGCAAGGAACTAAACGAAAAGCAGCTGTTGTAAGAAATGTTTCCTGTCCATGTTTTTAAAATATCACCATGTTTTTTGAGCCTTGTTGTGGAATAATTTGTTTTTCTGGCTCTCTAATTTTCCCAAAATTGTTTGTTTACTTCGTAACAATAAGTCAGTTAGTCAGTCAGTGAAAAATTCAGCCACTGCAGCTATTTTCTCTGTCTAATCATCAATCTGGTTAGTGTTGGTACATCCCCCCTTTTTACAACACAAAATAATGTATAAATGTGTTTTTGCAGACCTGGGCAGTCAACTCAAAGACAAACTCTATCAATGCCTAGATATAAATGTGTATCTACAAAACATCCACTGAAATATAAATGCTAAATACTCAGAYGGAGTGTTCTGATTAGAACAATTTGGTCAACATACAGACTGGTGATGGGTGATAAGATTTGTAAGGAGCTGGTCTGTGTAGAATGGGCACCACAGGGTATAACAATTTCCTTGTTGCACTTAAAGAACTGGTCCAGGCTGTCCTGACCTCGAGAGCTTATTTGTGCCATCCTTCCCAGCCCAGTTTGACATCAGCTACTGTTGCTCATTGATTGGTTCACTGACAGATTACATCACACACGAGAGTAATGAATTGGTGAAATGCAACGAATTGTTTGCAACAACTAACATTTTTTTTTATTTTCCACAAGTTCAACTAAATAACTGTAGCAAGCTACCAAGTAACATCAAGCTAGCATTAGCTCACCGTATTCAGTCATCTTACCTCGTCTCTTCATGGATGGTCCAGTACAGTCTTCAGTACTTTTCCTTTGAGCTTGGTGCAGTCCATTATTGTTGTGTTGCAAATAAAACCAAAATATATTTGCATGTATGTAATATTTTGATCCCTACCCATGTCAATGTTACTTTCTGCTCAACCAAACAAAGCCAGGGTCAGGGTAGAATAAGGATAGGCTGACTGGAGCCAGGCCAGGCTGACCTGGGCCTTACAATGCAAAAATGCCTCTTGTGGCATCACAAGTTATTGAGTCAAAACACTGAGTGGAGATCCCTCCAAGCATAGAGGATGCCTTGTAGACAGCATTAACGTTTGATGGGGGTCACATTGTATTTACATGAGGCCGGGCATTACATTATGCAGTTGCTTCAGTGTTGGAAAAAATGGGTCTGATGGGGTTCCCACATAATGTGGAGTTTTGTGAAAATTGCAGATGACAGAAAATTGTGAGTGATGCCATAACTGGAAAACAMGGACTGATGACTAATGATGTCACCTCATGTCCAGTGATGATTGTTGGTTCTATATATCCACAGATGTCTACTGTATCAACATGTACACTAAAGAGGGGGACATTAATCCTGACAATGTTGTGGACAAACACACCAATGTTATTTCTGAAATCAATGAGTGGGGGAATATCAGTTCGGACTTCAGACATACTTATAAGGGAACACTATAACCACAGAACAATGTCTGTCACATTCTGTGACTGCATGCCCTACATGTCATGAGACAGCTCAGTAGTCTTTCAGCAAGAGAATGCACATCCACACACAGCATGTGTATCTATGCCTGTGTCATGGTGAAGTTCTCCTGAGCCAGGACCTGTGTACCTTCCTTAATTGAGCATGTATGAGAATAACCTGGTCATCAACTCCCTACCCAGTGCTGAGCTGCCAGATCTTGAAGGCCAGTTACAACACCTGCTACTACTACTGCTACTTGTCTACTTGTCACAGAAGAGGAGTTTGTTCCACACTGACTTACTACTATTATCTAAGCCCAAGGGGATGCCCCTCTCTGTCAACATAGGACCAGCAGTGTGCTGTACTGCCAACTCTGTTATCCATTTGATCTGAAACTGAAGTCAGTGTAATGCAGTCATGTTGCCTCTCAACATGTTCAGTTTAATTCAATTTTCCCCCACACTGGGTTTTTAACTTTATGTTGTCTGTAAGTTTTATGTGGGTGGATTTTGATTGGCTTATTTAAAATAAAACTTAATATATATATATATATATATA
>NW_013952503.1:1341027-1343429 GCF_001266775.1 Austrofundulus limnaeus | reverse complement strand
TATATATACACACAAACTGTACTTTTTTATTTATACACAGGAATCCTTGTGTTCACTTCTGCCCAGAAGAAAAGAGCCAACAGGAAACAATGATCCAAAGTCTGGTTCATCCAGACTAAACAGAGCAGGTTTGAAAACGTCCAAAGAAAATGTCCAACCTACAGCTGTATGGTAAGAATTTAGGGATGACCCTCTGTGAGCTTTCATTTCACACTGCTTCTGTGTGAAAAGTCATTCCAGTCCAACCACAAGCTTATACATCAACTTTAGAATAAACTTGGATCACAAGCTGTGAGACTGTCAACATCTGTGCCTGACATCGTTTGTCAGAAGCCGCCCAATCCCAGCAGTTAGCTTCCACAAGAATGGAGGTTGTTAAAGTAAACATCTAGGTTTTTGAAATGTTTACATATGCACAGAGTCCTTTGCTTCCATAGTTTATCACCCGGTGCCAAAAATGATTTGCTGTAAATCTGTATGTGTGTGTTTGTCTGTTAGTAAAATAGCTCATCAACAAGAGGATGGTTTTAATGCCATTTTCAGAACTTAATCACTGGTTGCACATCTACATTTGATTAACTATAGGAGTCACCTCTATCTATCTGTCTGTCTGTCTTTCTGTTTGTATGTATCAGGCATTCTAAAATTGTGACATAAATCACCACACACCCACACAMAATGTGTATTACAAATCAATGCATAATTTGAAAAGACAGTATTTCAGTAAGTCTTTCAGTAAATCATTGACATTGATTAACTAAAACCTACACAAAAATATTGAGTGGAATTAAAAACATTAAACTTCTCAATGTGTAAATAGTGCAGGTGGGCACCAGTCCGCTAAAGCGCAAATCCGCTAATTGTGGACCTAAACATTTTGTTTTCACTTTTGCGGTCTTTCTTATTTTTATAATTCATAAGCGGATTTGCACTTTTTAAATTTAAATTGCAGTTCCGCTAATAACTAATTATCTACCAGTCATCCTTATCTTGAACAGCAGAAGGTATGACTGTCAGGACTCACAACACGTGATCCATCCAACAGCTCCCCTTCCAGCTAAACACTGTATATGGGAAGGTACAGTATATGTCCTTCCTGACTGTCGCTTTGGGTCACAGTTCAGTTGGTTTTCATTTTAGTAGGCCAGCTTTGCAAAGTATTTTTGCTGGCAGCAATCTAAATTACTCATATGGCTTCTGTTAAATTACAATAAACACAGTACAAAAGACAAAATTCGGTAGCCAGCAGGGATCCACATTTTACAGACATTTCCCACAATGCTTTGTGTCTGTCTGCTTACATAGCAGGAAGGCAATGTTTAGAACTCCCTTTCCCAGCAAAAACAGTAAACGTTTGTAATCCATACTAAAATTTTGAATGTATTGTTTTATTTTATTTTACAATCGGAGCTCCCTTTTAAAAAAATAAAGTTTAAACGCTGGAGCTCACTAATTGATGTAAATGGTTGAAGCAACGGGAAAACCAGTTACATTTTGATACATGATCAGTGGAAGAAATGTTTTGTCATCTCTCCTCAAATGTCTTGTGGCTGGCTGTTCACATTTTTCAAAAAGGAAAGAGAAAGTGCACTTTGACGGGAAGTGCTATTTAAATGAAAATTATCTGATCACATTAATTTGAAATCACTCAATATTATTTTTATTTAGAATTACATAAACATAACGTTTATGTTTTATTTAACTACAATGACTGGATTTTACTCCAAACATTTTTATTTTAAATTTAATTAAATTGTTGCCTCAAAATCAAAAACACAAAAATATTGAATATATTTTACACAATATATTAATTAAAATGTACATAGCCACAGAATCATTTATTTCAGTGCAAGGGGAAATGTGTGACAACAAACAACCAGTGAGACCAAGAGACTAAAAAAGCTGTTGTTGATTAACTTGAGCAGAATAACATGACTTTCCTCCTGTAAGTGTGGAATCAGTTTTTCTTCTACAATAAAATGAAAATAAAATTTCTCATGATTTGGTGAAACATGTCTAAAACACAATTATAACCTCAGTTAAATCATGTTAACGTTGTATTAAAGCTTTAGATGGAAAATGTCAGCAAAACAACAAATATCATCGTCAATGAGTCTAACAAAGCCCAAATCATTTTCATGTGTTTACTTTATTAATAATTTAACAGTGAATTCAGGTGCATTTGCAAAACCCTTATTTATATTTTTACAAAACAAAGAACTGTTTCTTCAGACTCATGTGAAACATATCGGTGACCCATCACATTAACTTAGTTCCAAATCGGWATGTGAAGAAATAGGCATTTATAGTGTTTTGGTTAAAACATTACTTTTGTCAAAATATAATGAATAAATGCTTTTTTCTGCAGATTGTTAAAAATATAAAGTGTATAAATATTTTTA
>NW_013952503.1:1325793-1340422 GCF_001266775.1 Austrofundulus limnaeus | reverse complement strand
CAGCAGAAAAGCCTTATATTTTAGTCATTTTCCCTGCAAGCTTGCAATTTTTTTGCATTTTTAGCTGGTAAATCTTWATATCCAAAATTGTTTTGAGATCTCTTCTTTAAAATAAAATCTAAAAGTATTCATTAGAGTAACCTGAAAATAGGATTCAGACCAAATATCAATGAGTTATCCAGATTATGAAGACAAGAAAAAGTTTTTACACATATTGCTAAATCAGTTCATGCTCTGGTGAACTAAAACACCATATTTCTTTTGATATTTGTGAAATGTGTGTTGTCTTTMCATCTACTTACTGAAATATTTTTGTCTGTCATTTAGGAAAAAAAACACATTACATCATAAAGATAAAATCAGATTTTGTAAAAATCTAACCAGATTCCATAAAGACTATGATGTAATAAACTATTCTGATTATGTTTAATAGTTTGTGTTTTTCATACTTCACAATAGCCTCATATGATCAAATACATTGTTGGGTAAAAAAAAGAGACTTCACTGAGAAAGCATCAAGAAAATCAAGGGTGTTCACATATTTGTGTTCAGTAATTATGATACTGATTTTGTTCCATAGCTGAGCAGCCCTATTCACATCTATGGTCTTTAGAATTGTCGAACTTAACATGAATTGTTTTAGACTATAAACTGAAAAACCCGAAGTCATACTTATACAAGGAGAACATGGAACCTAGCAGAAAGTGAAACCCAGGACTTTCTTGTTGTGAGGCACCAGACCTAACCACCCATACCACTGTACAGCCACAGTCATAGATTTTTTACTTTCTGTGGTCTGTAATCATTTGTTTTTACCCATTTTCATGTAGCTRTGGGAAGAAGATCAGCCCTGTAATTGTTCTTCCAACCACTCTCGCTTACAACTTGCACCACTTTAGGAAAGTGTTAATTTATCTAACAGCATGTGCTAATTGCCCCTTACTTTTGCCATAAAACTTTTTATGTACTTCACATAATGAGGTTCGTTGTTAACTTTGTATCAGAAGGTGTTCTCTGCTTCTTCAAATGTCTTTGTCATACTCAGTTTCCAGGCAAGTGAAGGGCATGGTGATGAGAAAAGCAGAGCATAATACAGGGCTGGCATTGCTGCAGCAGGAACTTGACAAGTTTAATGAAGACAGGCAGGGAAACAAAGAGAAGGGAGAGAAAAGACAGATCCAGCAATGGCTGTGGGTCAAATGAATGATGAGAGACTGGAGAAGCTGCTCAGCAGCAGCTCACAAAAGAGCTTCAAAGCTCCCACAAATTCAAGCACAAGACTGAGGCTTGGCCATGATATACAGGGTAATAAAGTTATTAAAAGCCTCAGAGGCATTTTACATCAAGGGGGTGATTGGACAAAACGACCTCACTTAGGTATGATGTTTTGGGAACGGACCTGACAGTCGTAACCCACAACTCTCCCAAAGATCCTCTGATATCCGTAAACGAGGAATGTTTCTCTTGGAACGCAACCCGGAGCTCTGAATTTATGTAGGTCTTTAAAGTGAGTGAGGTTTTACTGAGTGGGGGCTGCTGTTTGATGCTCAGCTGAGAAGCACCAGGTGGGTTTTGAGGGTTCAGCTTGGAAATAGAGTAATTCAATAAGATGTCTGTGAATACATTCTTGGATATTTTATTGCTTGTTTAACACTGGATTTGCAAGACCCCCTTTCCTTTCTGTCAACAATCAGTTACAAGATTTCATGGTTTGGGGGAATCCGAAGAAGATAATGTTCATTATAAGGAGGAGATGGTTCATTTTTTTTTCCAAGATCTTTTGAACATAAACAGTTTTACTTTGCCCAATAAAATGTAGAGCCCCAAATCTCAAAGTCAGGTGTTCCGAGGAGTAAACTGGGGATCGAGGCTTGCCTTCTCCAAACGTAAATCACAGCTTTTATTAACCTGAAAACACAAGAACACAATGGAGAAAAGTTAATTCAGTGAATACATTCTGTCATCTGGAAGTGAAACGTTTCTGGATCTTTTGTCAGATTACAGGCAAACATTTGTTTCAAACTGATAGTCAAGACTTCTGATTTTTCCCATCCTCCAAATTCAGAATCAACTGCTGATTCTCTCTGGTATTGATTCCATTTTAGTTTGATCCTTTTTCCTGATGACGAGTCACTCTGCGAGCCCCAAGAATCAGTGTTTATCAGGAAGAATGGCTATTTAAAGCAAATGTGTTGAAGGAGACTGTGCTGTTTTTGTCTACATTAATTGCAAAACAACATGAAACAACAGAACCGAACCTCTCTCCACGGATAGCCTCGACTGGCTGGACAGCTTGTCATGGCTTCAAAACCGTATCTCAGCGTTGAGATAAGGTGTGTTTATGTGTGTGTTCTAGCTTGTCAGCTGGGTGCTAATAGAGTCTGTTTGTCAGTGTTTGCCTGATGTAAACTTGTGTGTGTAGTCATTTTGGGTGTACCAGAGCAATTTGTCAATAAACAGATAAATAAAAATGGATGTGTGTTAGTGTGTCCAAACACGTTTTTGCAGCACAGGTGCCCATGAGAAAAAGCTCAAAGATCTTCCAAACAGCATTTTTTAAAAGGTTTTTTTAAGGCTCTTAGTAAAATCTCAGGTCCTGTGTTACCTTTTTTTGGGCTTGATTAAGAAAAAAAAAAGAAAAAACAACTTCAGCCAAAACTACAAATTAACTTTGAGTCAATCGTTTCAGAAAAGAGACATAGGAATTTCTGTCAACTGAAGTGATTCATGCATTTGAGCTTCTGACTCCAAAAGGAGATGTTCTCTGTAGGCCTGAGCCAGGATGGATTACAGAAAAAAAAAATCCAGATAAGTGCTACCTAAAAAAAGATGTACAGTACATTAAACACTAGGAATAAATGCAATTTGAATAATTATGAGAATTAATATGTTTTTAAAGAGGGCATATCATTCAAAATTCACTTTTTTAGTTGTTAAATACGTTTTGAGTCTCTAGGAGTGCAGAAAAGTTTGGTCCCYCTCTTTGTATTCTGTTTGGGTGATATATTTTTAATCTGTTCAGTATTCTCTATTCCCTATTATGTTTTCTGAATAATAACATCACCATACTTGCTGTGGAACTGCTAAACAAAGTAATGGACTTCAGGCTAACSAATTTTGCAAATTCACCATTTTTATTTCTTGCAGCGATTTGTGTTGTCCAAGTTCCACATGCGTGGGCACTAAAGTACAGTAAGTGGTAAATGGCTTGAACTTATTTAGCACTTTATCCCTGCCAACTCCAAAATGCTTTTCACTTCGATCAGTTACTTATTCACACACATTTAAACACAGATGATATTAAGCTACAGCCACAGCTTCCCTGGGGCACACTGACAGAGGTGGGGCTGCCATGCACCACCACCAGTCACTCTGACCACCATCAGTAGGCAAGGTGGGTAAAGTGTCTTGCCCAAAGACACAATGACTGAAACGTTTGGAATGGATCAAATTGGCAACCCACCAACAGGACGACTCCCCTAACCACTCTGCCACAGCCGCCCACAGTAAAACTATGCTCCATATTCATATTGTACTTGGAATGTATGSGGAGTGTGTAAACACAGTAATACCCATTGCGATGCATTCATTTAAAGGTCCAGTTCATCAACTTCATTGTCCTCTGGCTCTGGGTCAGACTCTGGCTCCAACATGTAAGGCTTGACAGACAAGTATTTTGTTGTTGACATCTTTTAATTAGTTTGTAAGAATAAGTATCTGCAACGCTAGATAATCCTATGTCAGCTGTCAAACTACAGATAAATCAAAACAGGATGGGGTGGAAAATGATCTATGTCACTAGGAATGAGACTTGGAGGGGGGCGGGATGAGAAGCACCTCATTTGTACTGTATTAAAAGAGACAGCACCGAAATGAGTTGCTCTCAGAACAGGAGTGAAAGAAGGGCCTGCTGAGCTACGGTAACCAGGAATTCAGACCAAAGCACTGCAGCTCCACTTTATAGACCTCAACTGAATTATTTAAATGTGAAAAAAGAAGGATTCAACATTTTAAAGTTTTTTTTCATTGTTTTCTACAATTTAATTTTAACYCTTCCCAAAAATTAATTAACAAACAGCAAAATAAGTGCAACTCAGTTAAAAAAAAGTCATTTCAGGGTCTAACAAACAAAAACTCTTCCCCCCATTCTACTTTCCCCAACTCTAAAAACCACAAAGAAACCTGCAGTTTGTCAATGAAACTGGAGATTTGTTGCACAAATGTGCAATTAATTTAGTGTGATCAGCCCATTTTCACACCACATCAAAAACGGACTGGGTCTGAACTACCAGACAGTGTCTGCTTCAACAAAACTTAATCACAACCTCATATACAACCCACTTCCCAAAGCCACAAAGGAGAAATGAGACCCCCTTGGTTATGGTTATTTGCTCTAAGTGTCCCAGGCCATAACAGAACAATAATGAAGGATTTCATGGACTAAACAAAGAAGTTAACTTAGTCTAATTCGATTTTCCTACGGTCTGAAAGAAAAAATATTTTGAAGATTTTAGTACTCTACTTGGAGCCCCTCTACTTGCAAATACCCACAATTTTAACCATAACACACCCCTGATACACACTGTATCTCTTGAGACATTTCTATTAAGTTAGCTTAGTCTGGCTAGTTGCTACCATACTTTTCCAGATACTGTATAAAATCCTTGTCCTGGCACATTCCACTGCCTCCTCCACAGTGTGCAGCAAAGTGCTTGTTTGAAACCTTTCAATAAAATCTTTCTCGGCCTGTGTGAATATTTTGAGTGCTTAAGATAAACAGCTATTGGTTTAGGAATATTTCTCTCACACAATTTCTTATCATCTCCAGGTAGAATCATACCTTGAACTTATTTTTTTGAAAGCACAATTTCTCCCTCTCTTTATATGTATATTTATATTCTGTTTGAGTCACGTCTGGAGCCCAGTGACTGACACAATAAGTTTGGTATCTTATTTGATTGAAATGCCTCAGAGCAATAACAATTTGCTACAGCAAACAGCTTGCAAATAAAGCTTGTATCCCTGAGCAATAATAAAAAGTCTCATGTGGGAGAGGTTATATTAAGACTGTGAGAAATCAAGCTGATAGAAGATGCTCAGCTTTACTCAGAGCTTGGGTCCCAGCAAATATTCAAACAGTGCAACAAAGCTAAGCTAACATGGTACAATGTCAAAAACTCCTAAAGCAACATAAGTAATTTGCCCCATCTGAAATTATATATCATAATTTAATGTGTTTGTGTGCACATAACTCTGAGAAATCTAGTCTCATGTTGTTCAAATTCCGTTTTTCCACCACATCACTCTTACTGAAGGAAGGTTTCTTCATATGTGTTTTTCAGGCACTGTTCCATCTTGTGCCTAAGCTGAGGGGTTGGAAAAAGTAGCTTAAGAGGCTTTAGCTATGGCAATTTTTTTCCTTCCTTTTAGCTAAACTTTACCCTGCTTGTTTATACATGAAATGTTCACTATGAATGAATAAAGAAACAACTTTGTTTACTTACACAATGTATTCAGTATTTTTGACAGATTTCAAAGACCATTAAAACAAATCATTGTTTATATTTGGATAGATGGTTTGATCAACCAAACAGATTTTGATTATAGCCAAGGAGCTTACTTTGGACTTGTCATGGTGTTGTATCTGCTGCTTGATTCACAAAAGAGCAGATCCACTTCCTTCAACTACTCTGGAAAAGTCAACAGGTGGGTATGATATTGTTGCAAAAATGTTATCAAAGGCCTGTTCAAGATTACAGCTAAGATGGACTTTGGATATAAAAAGCTGCACATCATTCGAACATTTGGAAATTTCTTAACTTTTGTTTGTTAGTTGTTACATGTACTAGGAATGATACACTGAACTCAGACTGGTTTGGGAGGCTTTATTTATTTATGAATTACTGAATGAAAAGGGTGCAAAAAGACAAAAAAAAATCTTAGAATATCTACCCCTTCCTAAAACAAAGAAAGGAATGAATAGAATAGAATAGAATAGAAATAGAATAGAATATAATATAATATTTTTGTCTATAGGAAGAAAGTGTTAAGTGTTTGTTATACACAACTATTGCTTAAAACTGGAAGGATCAATTGAACTTTGAAGTTTAACTAACATTCACTAAAACTGCAGAAAAATACTAAAACATACAAGGACAGCAACCACCTTACAAATAAAGAAGGCCAAATAAGTATACAAAATTATTAAGAAAGACAGAAGAATGGATGCTGTTTTCACAAGAATTTAAATAATATAAGTGTGAAGATATTTTTGACAGGTTTTGCTGATGTAGTGCTGTAGCCTATTCCATTGGAGCAGTTTATTTCATTGTGTTTTGATACACACAAAACTTACTCCCTGTTTTTTGTAGGATGGTCTTTGTAACAAGTAAAATGTGATGTGTTTAAATAAGTTTCAATTTAAGTGGTCTATTTAGATGTAACTGGAGCAATCTGTGTAGAAATGCCAATGGGCTGTGTTGTTGCAAATATTGTCTTAGATTAAACAAAAGACAAAAAAAAAAAAAAAACACAACTTTCTGCAATAGAGAACTGTTTCTTTATATATGTTTGGCTGTGGGGTAGATGGGGTCAGGCAGGGAAGAAGAGGTCCAAATGTGATAGTCATGCTTTGCCACAGGTTTTAGAAAAAAGCCGATTTCATTGACACGTTCCTAAATTGAATCAGGCCTTCAAAGAAGAGCTGAACATTTGCTTTATCACATGTAAATATAAGTTCCAATGAGTACAAATGTTGTTCATGATTGCCCCTTAAACCCCATTGTCTCTGTATTGGATAAGTTATTATTTGATTACAATCTGGAGTTAGACAATGATGAAGATTCACTTATAAAGCATAAATAAAATGTATGTTTTTCACTCTCAGCATTGAAATTGTTAAAACTGAATGTGTACATTTACATTCCTGCACACTGATGCGTGATAGGATCCATGTTTTAAGGTCAGCAGCTACAAAAACCCCTTTTTATTTTGCTAAGTGTTAAACTTTAACTAGTTGCAGCTTTGAGGTTTGTGCATACAATACTAACAAGGTCACACAAGCTTAGTTTCCTGTTCACATGCTTGCAGGGTCCGAACTCCACTTTTCTTCTGGAGATAACCTTCCCAAAGCAACAGATGTCCCAGGACTGAGGGCCATGTGAGTCACAGATTATCTGTGTTTACAAGGCTCGGCGTCATTACAGGCCTAGACGTGAAGAGTCCACCAGTTTATCTGTTACCTGGCCTCACTGGTCTAACAGGCTCCTGTGTGAAGAGTTCAAATTGGAGCTGACAGTTGGTAAACAAGCTGGAACTCATCTAACCACGCTCAGTGAGATAGCTAATTCAAAAATATTTGTGTATATCTGTGTTTGGGATAATTTGGAGGAAAGATGGAGGTTTTTCTCAGCCCTGAGGACACAATTAGCCTTCCTCATTGCACCTAGTAGAACATGGTGAGGTTCCAACTCCAGGGCTCCATTAAATCTTTTGATTAGCCAGCCACAGTTTGTGGCTGAGCACTGCCTTCATCTTTTTCAACTGTGTGCCTTAGACAGCAGCAAACAAGTACGGAAAATGGTTTTGTTAAAAAAAAATGAATTAAAATAAAACAAAATTCAAATGTTTTAAAAAATGTAAGGCTACATGAAAATTTCTGAGTTTCTTTAATAATAAATTCCTTTGCCAACATTAAAGTTTTCAACCATACCAGCTAATAAATGCTGTTATCATGATGTGTGTGCGATTGTTGGTGTGCGTGTGACTGTGTCGTCGTCTGAATGCACTAGAGGGGTAATTCTGTCAATGCTGCCAACTCTTCAGTACATTAAACCCATTTGCAGCATAATTATGTGCAACTAGCAGCTAAATTGCCATATCATCTGGGCTTTATAAATTCACTGTCTTGGATTCCACTCTTGGTCTCTTTGTTGCAAATAAACACTTAAACACACTCACACACAAACACACTCACACACAAGTGACATCTCTTATCAATCAAACACGTAGGAAACAAAGAGGCATCCACAGGGTGATTGTAATCATCCATGTACGCCTCTTTTATCTTGAGGAGAGGGAAGATAAGATGATCACCTGCCTCAAATAAACAGAGAGATAGTAACCCTTTTTGTCATTGTCATGCAATAACCTGCGACATATGCTAATGGGCAATAAAGACTTGTGAGCAAGCACATACTCAAGTGCAACCTGAGGGCACCACTGAATGTGGGTGAAAATAAACAACRCACAAATTGTAAACTGGATGTAAATGAGTTGTAGGAGGAAACATAAAATAAAGGTCACAATGATGTTAGCACTACAGTGGCTTAGTTGGTTTCAGTTTGAGTCAGAAGGTGATTTATTTGAACAAAAAACTGTAATCTTTGATTTTACAAAAGTTCATTTTTAATTATGGTGGATTGAAAGCACAAAGCAGTTATTTTGTGATGCTAGGTATTCACAAGCAACAAAGTGTAAATGGAAAAAAAACTGTTACTTTTATTGTAGATGACAAACAAGGGTGTCATCTTTTGAAGACTTTTGGGATGTTAAATGGTCTGTTTTAACAAAAAACAAACTAACATTTAAACAAGCATAATCATTGTACATTTTACAATGAAAACCCACTACCACAAAAATTACAAGGTTACCCTACGGAAAAGAAGACCAAAATCCAAATTTACTTTGATGGCTAATTAAAAATTAATTAAAAATTCTTCTTACCATAGTGTTGTATGCATAGTAGGACATAGCTTTTATTATTATTTTTAAAATTTTAAATAAATAAAATTATGTTTATACAAGACCTGAAAGTTAAAATGTTTTATTTTGAGGACAACATCTCCATACCTGTTTCYATTGACCATGAAAATGCGCAAATTAGAATTTTGAAAATAAATTTGCTTAATGGAAACACGTCAGTTTAAAAAAAACATATTTTTTGACAAAATGGTTTTGCACTAGGATGAGGTGGATTTTTGGCCATATCGAAATTATTATATTTCACAAAACCACAATGGAAACACTTTTTTCACACCACAAGGAGTCACGTGATCAACAACTGGATGTTTCTACAGGAAAAACAGACGACAAAGAAGAAGACAACAGGAAGTTGAAGTAGTAGTAAATTCACCGAATACAATTTCCCAAAAGTGCTGTAAAAGTAGCTGCTCCCAATTATAAGGGGCTTGTTGTTTAAAAGCCTCGATGAGATGCCAACATCTCCTCTGATGGCTAATGATGAGCACTAGTGTCGTGGTAGCAATGTTTATGTGTTTACATCCAATGCCGCCATGTTTGTAATGACTTATTATGAGAACAATTGCATTCACACGTGACTTTAACAGCATTTCTTACTTAATAGAAACACAGCAATTGCGAAACTGTTTTTTTAWCATTGACAGAATATCGATAAAGTTTTGCGCACATTTGTAATGGCAATGCAGGTCATGTTACTTTCAAGGACCAAGTCAATTAAATCCCTTGTTTCCTTATTCCAAACATTTATATAAAAAAATTAAAGCCTTAATGTAACCAAAAACAGCATGGACTTCCCTAAGGACCCTAAGGCTCCATAATCTATCTTCACACAGGATGATKACTTTTATGATGCTTTCTATGATCTACAGGCTCTGGTCATAAAATTAGAATATCATGAAAAAGTTTATTTTTTTCTGTAATTCCATTCAAAATGTGAAACTTCTTTATTATAAACATTCATTACACACAGTCTGATATATTTTAACTGTTTATTTCTTTAATTTTGATGATTATAAAAGACAACCAATAAAAATCCAAAATTCAGTACTTCAGAAAATTAGAATATTGTGAAAAGCTTCAACAATGAAGATACCTGGTGCCACACTCTAATCAGCTAATTAACTTAAAACACCTGCAAAGGCCTTTAAATGGTCTYTCAGTCTAGTTCTATAGGCTACACAATCATGGGGAAGACTGCTGACTTGACAGTTGTCCAAAAGACGACCATCGACACCTTGCACAAGGAGGGCAAGACACAAAAGGTCATCGCTAAAGAGGCTGGCTGTTCACAGAGCTCTGCGTGCAAGCACATTAATAGAGAGGCGAAGGGAAGGAAATTATGTTGTAGAAAATAAAAGCGTACAAACAATAAGGATAACCACACCCTGGAGAGGATTTTGAAACAAAACCATTCAAAAATGTGTGGGAGATTCACAAAGAGTGGACTGCAGCTGGAGTCAGTGCTTCAAGAACCACGCACAAACATATGCAAGCATGTGAAAGACAGTTTTAATTCTAAATTGTTATTTTTTACAAAATAGTTTTAAGAACAAACATAACCTAAAATGTTATTTTTTACAAAATAGTTTTAAGAACAAACATAACCTAAAAAACTGCACAGTCTATCCCCAACAAATGAAACAATATAAAACAAATAAAACAGATATTCCAAAAGTCAGGCCTGGACTGTGTTTCCAAACTGTGTCTCACTCTAGATCTCCAAATGTGKCTTGTCGTCAGACCTTATCAACTCTGATAGCAGGATGCCAGGACTTGAGGATAGAAGCAGTCAGAGACATGCAAAGAGGGTGCAATTGTTGTGTAGTCAGGTCAAAACAGGAGTCTGATTCCCATAGAGGGGAACTCACAACAAAAAGGCAAGTTTTCAATGGACAGAGAACCAACAATCACCCGAGATGAGAGAGAGTGCACTGCACAGAAGCCCCCAGGGGCGCAATAAATAGAAGGGCATTTGAGAGGCTATAATCTTGTTACTACTAATACTTCCTATATATAGTTTAGGTTTATTGTCCTCTAGGAACTTTACCAGGGCCTCGACAGATTTAAAGGTCCTCAATAAATGATTAATTTGGTAGTAGCAATGCACCTGGTTTGCAATTTTCTCTTTGTATTGCTCCTTTTCATTTCTCTTCTGGTTTGGGGAATTCTAAAAACAATGCAATGGCAGGTTTGATTTGTCCCTTGGCAATTTGCACAGCCTATTTTCGAGCATGGGGAAACTATTTTGCTGATTTAAGGGGACTTTATCCCACTTTTAATAAGAATCAAACATTTAAACTATGAAAGAAACTAATCGTTCAGCATGCGGGATAAATGTAAATCTTGTGATTCCCTGACATAAACTGCACTCATTCTGTAGCCTTTCCACTGTGATTCAGATAGAATGTTCTAATATACAGAACAGAAATGTTCTAGTGGAACATCACTGTCAATTTGTTTTGCACTATTTTTTCATCAACCACTCCTACCTTATAGCTGGTTGCAGAGGACATTTTGATGAACACATTTCATTTTCTGAACCTGTATGCAAAACAAATGTTTTAAGTGAACATCATCCACTGGCTGGAAGCAATTCTGCCATAAAGCTTTGCACACTTCGATTTGCAATAAACCCAGAACTGTCATTTAGGCTAAGTTCACACTGCAGGTCTTAATGCTTAATTCAGAATTTTTGAAAAAAAAATCCCTTTTTTGTTTGTGTGTTTAGATTACAATTTAAATGTGACCTCCATCAGACTAGTGAGAACTCTCCACAACACTGATGCTACCTGCATGTAGGATTAATACCTACACCTCTTATAACAAGGCTATAAGGATATTATTTTAGCAAGGATCATTTTATTTTCGGTAAAATATTCTTCCTGTGCAAAGTGAAAGGACACATAAAAGTGACTCTCAGTCAGTGAATTTTGATTTGATCCATAAATAAATGCGATCATTTATTTTACACAATCAAACAAAATCACTACCGTACACTTAATTGTGAGCAACCAATTTCCTACAAAAAAGTTTAACAACAAACTTTGAGGTTTAGATGTTAATAAACCATTTGTTTGCTGCACATTTCTTGAGTTTTGGCAGGGCAGGTTTAAGAGGAAAGAAAGGAGGAAGAGTGRTTAGTTTTAACTTTAACCATTAAAGAATGTGGATTTACCCAAAAAGGGCAGATGTCTCTCAACAAATTCAGTTGAACCTCAGGTACGCTTAGCAACAAACAGCCATTATCTTGACCGGGGATCACCACCACCGCTCAAGTCGAAGAAGATCGTCCAACTGATGAAGAACTTCTTGGAACCTCATCCACTCGGACACTTTCGAGGTGTGTTTAGGTTACTCCTTCAGCATTTTCATCTGAGCTGCTGCTCGAAGATCAGAGACGAAGCACTTTTTTGCTATCCGTCCGCTTGGAAGTTTCAAAACAAAAGTTTCTCTGTGAGGAACTTTGGTAAGCAAAAAT
This sequence comes from Austrofundulus limnaeus, assembly GCF_001266775.1. NCBI lineage: Eukaryota > Metazoa > Chordata > Actinopteri > Cyprinodontiformes > Rivulidae > Austrofundulus > Austrofundulus limnaeus. The sequence continues at coordinate 1,328,184 of NW_013952503.1, read as the reverse complement.
AAACAAGACCGAGTGAGGGTCTGTCCAGGCTGAGAGGTTCTCCCTTTGACTCATGGATTAATCCTCACAGCCAGGCTGGTTCTCCTCTGAGCCTGTTGCGTTCTCGAGCATTTGCTTTCCAACAACTCCACAGACTGACTGACAGTTAGAGATGTTAGTTTTAAAAGAAAGGAAGTGTTATTGAGCACTGCCAGGTGTTGTTTGTCTTAAACAAAAATTGTTGACATTTGCACCTGTCGTACAGTCTGTTCTGACCTGCTCTCTGGTGAGAGTGCTTTAAAAAAGAATGATTTACTGAAGACTTAAAAAATGAATTATTTCATATAAAACATTCATTATAATGATTCAGATAAAAATAATTATAAAATGTTTAATAATAAAGCTAAACCATAATGCAAAGTTAAGCAAAATATTTAAATTTAAAAATCTATTAATTACTGTGGTTTCACAGTTAAAGTTCAAGCAGTGATTTACATCAAAGCACAATAAAACATTGTAATACCATTTTTTTGTRTTTTATGTTTTATACATTGATAAAATTATGAATGAAAGAAGATTATTCTGTTTATTATCTGATTAATAAGAAGAAAATGTCTCTTTACTGTTTAAGAAAACATGTTATGACTTTAACTCGAACAGAGTTCTGTCTCTTTAAAGGAGGCCTTCTTAGAGCAAGGTCAAAGACAGGTGGAACTGTTTATTCCACCCCTAGGTGACCACTACACGCATGTGCAGAAAATGACAAGRTGACATTAAGCTCACTTTAGATCATATTTAATAGCATATTTAAAAACATAGAGAACAGTGGGGCAAAGTTWATGGAATAAAATATAGCCTTCAAAACTGAATGATGGGAGYTCCACAGGGTTCAGTCTTAGGTCAGTTGCTTTTTTGTTTATACATCAATGATTTACCGGACAGTTGTAAMTATGCCAAATGGGAGATGCATGCAGATGACACTATTATATATGTATCTACAAAGACTACAACAGGCAGCGGAGCTACTGGACAGGGAGATGGTGGGAGTGTCTCAGTGGTTTAAGAATCACTGTCTGACTCTGCACTGCATTAAAACAGTCTCAATGTGTTTTACAATTTGTSTGTAGCAACTTGTCAATTGTGATTGATCAGAGAAAAATCCAAAAAAGTGGATGAGTTTAACAATCTGGGTGTAATTTTAAGTTCCCACCTTAAYTTTGAGTCTCACATTAGGAAAGTGCCTAAAACCATTAAGACAAACAAACTGTTTTCATCTTATAAGATAATGTCTATGTAGAAAAGCTGATCAAGTGTACCTGCATGTATGATGATTAGTGTTTTCCTGTGGCTTCTCTGTAGCTGATTGACTCACCTGTTGASTGTTCCACTAATGAGCTCCAGGGCTTTATAAGGATCACGTGACAGTTCGGTCGGTGCTGAAGCATCACACCTGTTTGATAGTGTTTTGTAGCCTTAAAGTTAAAAGTCTAAAGTTAATAGTTATTTATACTTACCTCCTTTTTTCAAGGTTCCCATGTCAAGACGTTTTGTGCCCACGGMCAGCTCTTTGGATTTTTGCCACTACGGATCTGCGACAGAGGTTTTTGTTGAATCAAGTTTTTTTGCCTTGCCACTCTGCCTGAAGAAAGTTTACTCACCTTTGGATTCTACCCTTCCTGGAGCCTCACCACTTCCTGGAACCTGTAAGAATCAAACAAACAAAGAGAGAGTGAGAGAGAGAGAGAGTGAGGGGACTGTTTCTATTTTAAAAGTCCAACCAAGGACTGGGTTTGAAAATWAGCAACAACGGCTGCTTTTTTAAAATAATGTAACATTGTATTTTGTGCTGTCCTTGATCAAACAAAAATGAATGAATGATTTATACAGCATGTGATTGGTATCAACGGGCCTCATGCAAGAACATGTTTGTATTCTTTTTTTGTCACTTCAGTAGAAAACAAAACCAAATATTATTAGTTTATTTAGTTTATTTATTTCTTCATCATCAGTGACTTTTTTTAAAGAGAAGAGAAAATAGAGAGAGAGAGAGACAAACAGAGAGAGAAGTAATTAGAAAGATTGAAATAGCGATTAGAAGTATATTAAATATACACCAACAAAACACAGGACCACACACCCAACATCTGTCCGCTCACATGAAAAATAAATGGATAAATACATGGAGGGCATATATAAATATTTACACATACCCATACATTTATAAATATATGCATACATACAGTACATGCCTACTTTCATAAATATTGTCAGTATATACACACATACATATATACACACTCAGTGACCAGTCAGAACCCCCCGGATCAGAACACCTGTTTGAGCGGTTGTGAACATGCGTGTATATACACGATTTCTTCAATGGAATATTTAATAGTGACTATGGAGGACCGA
>NW_013952503.1:1317945-1325738 GCF_001266775.1 Austrofundulus limnaeus | reverse complement strand
ACGAAAACATTGGTGAATGCCACAAATTCTCCTAAATCACTCGTACACACAACTTAAGAACAAATCTGTGCGTACAAATGGTTTTTGCATGAGGTCCAATGTTCTAAATACTTGGATTGATCCGCTTACCTCTACCTCACTGAAGGAAACATTGATTAAAATGTGGCATGATCATTCAGACTGGGGTCACTATAAAAACATCAGACATGTCTCCAATGTAGTACCACTTACTGAAAAAGCCTGGGTTGGTTTAGAAAAAAATCAGAGTTGTCACGTTCAGACTGTCATGAAAAAAGCTAATACGAGTCCCAGTGGCAAAAAAATTAAAAATTAAAAAAAAGATTCAGATTTGAGATCATTTGCCTGAAGTGTGAACACTTCAGGCAAACTTCTTTCTGGATTCACCTTTTAGCCAGCTAACTCATCAACCTGTGATGATTTCAGAACCATGTCAGGACATTGCTGCCTGTCTGCTCAGGTAGCTATAGTATCTATAATGTCTTTAAAGAATGGCAAAAAGAAGGGCCTTGTTTGGAAGTAACAGTAGGAAYGGAGAAGCACTGTGAATGTCTGAGTGGCTGGTTGATGGATTTGGAATGGTTAAAGATTTCTGTGTGTAATGCAACATGCAACACTGTGARGGATGTGATATGGTGGCTGGATGCCCAGCAATAACTTGATGAGCCACTTTCCTGCCAACCCCCCCTGCTGCTTTGGCTAACACTCTAGCTTCATGACTAACATTTTGTCTTTTTTATGACTATTCCGTCATTTTTTCTTACTTTCATCTGGTCTATATTAAGGCATTTCAAGGAAATTATCCCCTCTATACTGATTGCCTCTCCAMTGGTTGAAGGGATAATGTGCATGGGAGGTGGGGACGGGAAGCTTTTCTCTGTGTTTCTCGTCGGTGGTTTAATGCTGGCTGTCTGCTTGAATCCTTCTCTCAGACAGGGGGACTTGCGGTGATGAAGATGCTCATCTCTCTCCCCTCCAGAGGGCTAAATTACAGTGTTGTGTCATTAACCAGAAGTTGTGCTCGTGCCTTGGCAGCTTATTAACATATTTCATCTGCAAGCGCCACYCTTCCTTTACAATTTAGCTGCACTTCTTATTTTTCTTGCGGTGATGTGCAAGTTATAAGTTAAAATAACTGATTTTGGTYATCCAAGTGAAATAATCACTGTTTCCAGACAGGAACAGAGGCAAACAATTTAGCATGTAATTACAAATGTGGAAGAAAAAAAAAGAAACCCCAAAAGTTGGATTACAAGACCATCTGTAATGTTTTGGCTAACAAAGACAAGACACTGTGGCCACACAGATCTGCAGARGGAGAACAAACACTTGGCCACACACTGACAGACAGTATAACCACACACATCTGTCAAACATGCTCATGAAAGTATGACAGAATGTGAGTGAGTCTATGGTAGGAGACTGGTTGAGCATCWACACCACTATCTCAAACAATGGAGTTCAGTGACTTCACATGCATGGATAGACAAAAATACACACACAGTCATATAAACGCACCTGCCTGCACTTTGCTCACTCAACCTGTCATCGTCTTTTGTTTGYTTCCTTTGTTCTGAGCTAATGATCCATAGTAGTCTCTGGWCATCTAGAAATACAGGGAATATACAAAGCAGCAAGCAAGGGAGTTAAGTGCTCACAACTACAGTGGTTTACACTTTAACCCAAAGGGTGAAGCGCTAAAAGTGCAAGAATGACTGCTGAAGACTGAGAAAGCGTGTTTGTTGATTCAGTGTAAAGGCTAACATAGAGTGTGAAGGGAAAATGTTCCCTCCCATCTGGACTTTCCATGAAACAGTGAAAATGACACGTTGTTAACCATGACTTTAAATACCCTGAAATGTAACATTTGTGACTTTAGCTACCTGTTAAACTAACATTTTTCACATATTACTCTAATCACAAAAAAAGTTGGGATGATATGAAAGTGTTATTGTCTGTAGATTTATTCAAACTTTTGTTTCATAAAAAGTGAAGTAGGTGCGAGCCTAAGATAATTCATACAAAATTTCCTTTAATTCATGTGATTTTGTCAAGTCAAACTTTTATTTTACACATTTTATGCATAACAACCCAACTAGGGTTTGGCATCGAGTATTAATTGTAACTGGGATTAATGTTTCGATTCTTTAGGAATAATTCAATTTTATTTCGATTCCTAGTTTTGATATCCAGACAAAGCAACTGGAAGAAGTTGCCGAAAACCAATTATCCATCCATCCAGTTTCTTCCGCTTATCTGGAGTTGGTCATGGGGGCAGCAGCCTAAGAAGAGAAACTAGACTTACTTAGCTCTCCTCCAGCTCCTCTGGGGGAATCCCAAGGCATTACCAAACCAGCCGAGAAACATAGTCCCTCCAACGTGTCCTGGGTCTTCCTCTGGGTCTCTTTCTAGTGGGACRTGACTGGAACACCTCACCAAGGCTCCTTTTGATGTGGAGGAACAGCGGCTCTTTTCTGAGACCAAGCTTCTCACCCTATCTCTAAGAGAGAGCCCAGACAACCTGCGGAGGAAACTCATTTTGGCTGCTTGTATCTGCTTTCTTGTTCTTTTGGTCACTACCCAAAGCTTGTTTCCATTGATGAGGCTAGGAACGTAGATCAACCACTAAATCAAGAGCTTCACCTTTTGGGTCAGCTCTTGCTTCACCACTGCAGGCACAGCACCAATTTGCCTATCAATCTCCTGCTCCATTCTTCCCTTATTTGTGAACAAGACATTGGGAACCCTGGGTTGGGCTCTCCAATCTCTGGTGCTAAGGTCACTGAGGTGGTTAAAATATTCCTGGGTTGCAAGACCGCTAGGGCCCCTCAACACTACAGAAGAGTATGTGAGTCGCCAAAGACCAAAAAAAGACTCCTCAGATGTGCTGCCCAATCATCAACAAAGAAAAGCCACAGGTAGTGTGTGTGCTAATCGCCAGTGTGACTTACTTTGATAAAAAAACAAGATTATGTTGTGCAAAGGAGGGTTTGCAACCAACATGATTAAAGACTGCTTAGTGCTCTATCTTTGACTTGCTGCATAAGCCTTTGCTGACACTTCTAGTAAAATTGTAAAATAGGTCTAATACCAACAATGAGTCAGCTAACAATTATACTAGACCTTAAAACTGTAACATCAGCTCAGTAACATGTTTAAGTTATGGCAGAATCAGACACTGGGTATGTGTCATTGTGTTTCATGAGGTTAAAGTCTGAATCTTCTCAAATTAAGTGGAATAATCTGGCAGTGAAATGAGACAAATGGAGTTTAAACGAAAGTTAAACTCTGGAAGACTGATGGCCTCACCTGCTCCTGCAGACCTCCACGTCTCAAGCTCAGCTGCGTCTAATCATCACAATCCCAGCCACATCCAATCAGCTCCTGTCTGCCAGTGCATTAAAAACCAGTCGTCTCAATCGCCCCATCTGCATGCCAGCTGACCGTCAACCTACCACCACCCCTCCTCCACCCTTCATCTTCTGAAGGGGGTGCACCTGGTCCAGTTCTTCATGTCTCTTTCCAGTCCTCCAACCCAGCTGGTCAAGGCAGATGGCTGCCTGCCCTGAGCTTGGTTCTGCCGGAGGTTTCTTCCTGTTAACAGGGAGTTTTTCTTCTCCACCGTCGCTCAGGATGGGAGTCTGTGGTGAAGTGATTCAACACAACCTGTTAGCTTCCTCTTTCTTTTTTTTGACCACCACCACCAGTGTCAGGCCCCGGGGGGGATTAAATCTCCTACCCCTAACTTAAAGCATCTCGTATGAGATGTCAGCTTTACTCAGGGCTCTCGTCCTCTGCCAGGGTCCAAGCGCCAAACTCTAATGCTGTTCATGTCAATAATCACGTTGGTCCAGTCATGTCAATAAACCTCCTAATTTCAGTCTGTCTTTGTGAGTCTTTCCAGGTTGAATTGCACTTGGTTAGACTTCTTGAAATCAGAAAAGTTTCCAGGCTAACAACATTAAGTAACCTAACACATTCTGCTCTTGTTTAGTCTACTAGTCTCATAGCAATATCAAAAATACTTTTGGCTTGATATAAGATTGTAAAACTTGGTTATGGACAACGTTTGCAGCTACCTCATTTAAATCCTGTAAACTCTTTTGACCATGCTTTAAAAATAATGAACATCAGGAATCGCTGGAAACTGGAATCAAAACAAGGAACCAGAATTGTTCAAAATAAAATGATGCCCAACCCTAAGCAATGACTTTCCAATGTAAACAAAAAAATCATATTTGAAAATACATAAAAGTACATGTGTACACAAAAAAGTCCAATTTAGTTTTTAAAACAATACAAATTCTTACAGACAAATTCACACTCACTCAGATCAGGTGACAGGCTGTTTGAAAGACTGTTACAATTGTCCAACATTTTTAGGGATAAATTAGTATGTCACATTTGGATTTTGATGCATCTTTTCAACTGTTTGAACAATTAAAGGCCAATTTAGTAATATGATTGACATATTGCTATAAATTTACATCACTTGTATTACACAAATGTTTTGAGATCATTTTGTGCAAAAGATCAAATTTGTATCAAATTGGAGTTTTTCAGTTTATCTGTGTTTAGTTGAAAAATCATGTTTATACATTTCATTTGCAAGTGTAGAAGAGCTAAGTTGTTAGTCGCCGATGAATTATCATGTTCAGATTAGTTCATGGGTAGTGATCATACTTTTWAATATGAACTTAATGAGTTTGTTTTTTCCCCCTCAAATGAACATAGCTTAAAATGGCAACACTAGTCAATTTTGATAGTGAACAGCTGCAGCAAACTTATTTTGAGGACAAACTGTGTGCTGTGTGGTCATTCTGATACSCATGTAAGTCCTCCAAACTTTGTGAGGACCCACTGATAAAACACATGCCCATTTCTTCTTGTTTTACAGCAGTTATAATTTAGGAGTAGAAAGTGAAACTTCTGCTTTAGCTATTAAAAGTTCTGGCTTATATCTGGATGCACCAGATGGAAGTGCTCTCCAGCTGTAGCGGTTCAGTATGTGAAGGYGCAGAGTTCTCTGGCAGCATCCAGGGGTTAATCTATGCATTTTCAAYTTTTCTCTTTGATTACCACACGCGTAAATGTGGCCTAAATAAAACTGCAGGTGTTGTATCTGATGTGCACAAGTGACAGTTTTGTCTAATGTTGGTTTTCAAATATGAATTTTATAAATGGAACTTTAAACCTCATTTTGCTTTGACTGCAGTTGCAAAGAGTAGCATATTTGTCTATTTTAGGTTCTAATTTCAGACTGTTCTGCTTTTGGAGAACAATAACAGAAACTTGTGTGAATAAAAGAGGCTTTAATGCAAATTTAATATTCGAAAAACAAAAAGAGTATGAAGGTTTTTTATTTTATTTTATAGTTCAAAAACAGAAAAATGTACCATATTCATTTATTTATTTATTTATTTTTGCTGAATTGAAGTTTACCTTGGTTGCCATGGCAAATCGAAGCACCTAAATTTTAGATTTTTTGCTTGCTCTCATCAGTTTGCAGATTTCAGCACTTTTAGGATTGCTTTACAAACAAATTCTGTGCGTAAAATGTGAAATGTGTGTAGTGTGAAATGGATTTTCTCCTACAGCAATCTCTGCAATTATTTCACATTTTTATGGAGAGGAAATGGGGGTTCTTCCCAAGAAGCATCAGGAGATTTTACTCAGAAAATGTCTTGAGACTGATTTATATCTACTGTAGGTTTTACCTGAAAAAAAAAAATCAACCAAGTTTGTCTGCAGTCATGTCCTCTTTCAGTCACAATCATTTGCTGTTACGTTAAACAAACAAACAAAAAAAAAAAAAACAAACGTTACATTCACTAAATGTGGATGGGAAAAATTCTATGAAAAAAAGTATTTCTGGTATGGCAAAAATAAAAACACGGTCTGTTTTTCAGTTTTTGGAGTAAAAAATAAAAAAGGTTAGTGTATATTTTGTCATTGACAAGGTTTTAAAATATATTCAACTGATGGCGGAACCAGTAAAAAGGTAAGTGCTTTTATTTACAGGTGCAGGTGAATGGGACATCTTGGCTGAAAGGGAAACAATGGAGAGGTGAGTATTTTGTCTTTGAGAGTGATAATAAATAATGAGTCTGTCACTGAATGTCTTTTCTTTTACAGATCTTCTGGAGGCGAGCAGCATGGAGTAGAGGGTGAGTCCAAAACACGGTAGTGTTTTTCCTTTTAGGCAGTGAGGCAGAGGATTGGCAACGAGACTTGAGGTTTCAACTTGAGGATTCACTTGATCATTTATTTGGTTTCCTTTGATTGGCAGGAGGACTGGCTTGGACCGCAGGCAAGGTAATCCACCTTGGAGATAGAGCATAAAAGGGTAAGTACAAATATATTTACTGAGAATGAACTAGAGGCTTAATACTACCGAAGAGGTATGATGTATCAGCATCGGCCTGGCGTTCAGGAACGCCTTATGAAGTCCAGYAGCTCATTAGATGAATCCTCAACAGGTGAGCACAATCAGAATGGCAGCCTATCAGGACAGGATAGCAGAACTGCCAATCTTCACAGTCATTGGATTTTCATTTTAGAAACGGGTATTAAAAATAAGAAACGAGTGGTTATTTGATTTTTGTTTTAAAATACTGAAATTAAAATTAAAATGCAAAGTGTTTTTCATTCTTAGTGTCAAAAAAGGATAAAAGAAATTTTAAAAATGATTAGAGTTTCATTTTCTGTTTCAGATAGCAAAAAAGAAAATTAATTAAAGACAGAAACGAAAAAAGGCTTCTTTGTTTGTATTCTACCACTATACTATATATTCCCCCACCAGAAGGGGCGCTCGCCTGGCAGCTCTGCATAATGAAACACTAATTCCTGTAAATAAAAGGCGGAAACACAGAGAAGTATGCCCATAAATGAGTTGTATGATTACTGTTGCTTTGAGACCAAAAGCCTTGCAGAAGTACTTTGTGTGGCTTTTGGCCAAATGTCTCTTTTACTGAATACATGTTGGCTACTGCCTCCACATCACCTCCATTTCTCTCAATATAAAGCAAAACAAGACAAATTTCATTCCATTTCTGTGTTGTACGATTGTTGTTCTGTGAGCAGAAATATGTTTTTTTCCCTTGTCAGTTCGCGTCCTCGAAGTATTCCTTTAAGTGAGGGGTGGGCGGGTCTACGACTTTGATATCGATCTGATACCAAATAAATACAGTACGTGGCAAATATATTTCAACATCTATGTTGACTTTGTTTTCTTTTCTTTTCATTTCTTTTTTTTTTTTTGTTAACTTTGTTTTAGTTGCAGCAGATACAGTAGGTGCCCTACAATGCTCGGAAATGAGCATCAGAAGATTTTGTGCTCGGCAAGATCTGAGGAGAAAAAGATCTGTGTCAGACGCAGAACTGGAAAGCACTTTGATTCAGTCTATATATGAGGTAACCATCTATAGCTATGCAATGGGATGTTCATTAAATAACTTTGATATTGCATGCACCCCTTCAGGTGAAACAGTTTATTGTAGGGATACAGTAAGTTGCCACAAGCTGTCATGGAATATGAACAAACGAGGCTTTTTTTTATTTCTGTTTTAAAGTAATTTTCTTTTTTGCTGTCTGAAACAGAAAATGAAACTCAAACACTTAAAACATTTTGTTCATCCGTTTTTGACACAAAGATAGAGAAACGCTTTGTATTTTAATTTTAATTTCTATATTTTAGACAAAAATCAAATAATCACTCGTTTCTTGTTTTTTAATACCTGTTTCTAAACTTAAAATCCAATGACCAAAAGCTACAC
>NW_013952503.1:1304905-1315095 GCF_001266775.1 Austrofundulus limnaeus | reverse complement strand
CACATCACTTGAGAACTAGACAACCCAAAAATGTTTGCTTTCAGTGGCCCCAAATGACTTCTCATGAAAAAAAAAAAACATTAGAGGCAATATATGTTTCGTTTCATTAACTGGCACAAGTCAGCTCCATTGAAACTATCACCAGTGGCTCTCCACATTCAAACTAATTATTTCTCATCATATCCAGCAGGTAGTAATTAGCCCTTTGTTACTTGTTATCATACTGTTGATACAATACACAGCTCTTAGGCTACAATTGTTCTCCATAATTGTGACGGGGTAGAAGAGATTATGCATTTTAATGGGAGAGAATTAAAATAATACAAAGCCAAACCAGAGAGAGAAAAAGACCACCCTGTTAGTGTTTACTACTGATGTTTATTCATGGAATTATTGGAGCATAATATCATGATTCCTCACACTCAATCAAGCCTTCTTGACTGCCTCTAATGATCAATATGCAACAGCCAAATGTCTAAGCTGATGTACAGCAGATGCAAAAAAAAAAAAAAAAGCACAAACTGGCTATTTAAAACATCAAGCTGTACATAAATAAATAAATAAATAAATAAAATGCTGATTGCTGAGTGTGTTTTCTGAAGATGTTGTTTGTCATACAAAGAAATGACAAGAGGTGGGCCAGCTAATTGTGAGGAAGAGAACACTCCGAGGACTCTTGGCTGATTGCTGTTACACCCACAATCACCACTGGTAGAGTCCTACTTACATACTTTTATATGTTCATGTATGTATGTATGTGTATGTGTGAGAGTGTGTGACAGATTGAGATGGAACAAGATTGAATCTAATTGTTATAGGACACTTTTTGTCACATTTATTCACTATATTTTGAGTTTGCAGTTAGCAACAATGAATGTTATTGAAACTGACAAAGAATTCATTTTTTCTACTGTTTTTTTTTAAATGTATTTGACCCAAAAATATGAGGCAGTGCAAATGTATCCATCCCCTTACAGATTTCAGAGCTCAGGTAAGCTGGATCACTTTAGTGAGTTATTCAGATGAGCCTTATTAACCACATCTAGTTGTACTGTTTTAAAAATTGGAACTAATTCAGCTTTAGCAAACACACACACATATACATGCACACACACACACACACACACACACATATATATATATATATATATATATATATATATGTGTGTGTGTGTGTGTGTGTGTGTGTATACAATATAATATGACATAATATAGTATAATATGAATTATTTTTTTTAATTGTTTGTGAAAGTCACAAAAAGTGGAGAGTCTAATCACTCTCCTCTTTCTTTTTTTCTTTCAAAAATTCTGGTAAATAATAAAAACCTCATAAATAACTGACCATCTTATGTAGATGTCATGAATTATTGCCAATTTTTAATCCTGTATCTGACAACTGATGGCATACAAATGCTGACAGTCTCACTGCTTGTGATCCAAGTTTATTCTAAAATCATGTACTCAGCTCCATTGCTCATCTCACAAATGAATGTTCCTTACAAATGTGGCCCCACTTAAAACAGAACTTGACTGGCTTTTCGTCAGTATAGGATTTATCACAAAGAAGCATTGTTACAACAAACAAATAATCTATCAAACGCACATGTCCTTACTTTTTGTGCTGCTGTATGTACAGTATAAACTGTGCTTGTTTTCATTTACACCCGTACATGATCCTTGTGTTCACTTCTGCCCTGAGGAATGGAGCCAAAGGGGGACAGTGATTCAATGTCTGACTTCAGACTAAACAAAACAGGTTTGAAAATGTTCAACCTACAGCCAAGGTTGGGTAAGAATTTAGGGATGACCCTCTGTGGGCTTTCACTTCACACAGTCTCTGTGTGAAAAGTCATTCCAGTCCAACCACAAGCTTATACATCAGTTTTAGAATAAACTTGGATCACAAGCTGTGAGACTGTTAACATCTGTGCCTTTCATCATTTGTCAGGTGCAGGTTTAAAAAGTGCCACAAAATGTGTAATGRTTGAAGTATAATGCAGGATTAGATCAGGTGTTGAGTATTTTTTATGCCATGTCATAATTTTTGTTACTTTTATTTATTTCAGGGGAAACTGGACCCTGATCTGTAATTCTTCACAACTCTGACCTTTGTAGAGAGTTGTGTGGTCTTGATGCTGGTACATGCTTACTGCTTAGAGTTGTTGCTCTGRTGTTGGTTCTGTGGGTTATCAGGACATGTGTAAATGATTTGACACTTAGATTGCACACRGATGGATCTTATTCAACTAATTATGTGGCTTCTGATGGAAGCTTCAAAGCAAATGGGATTTTTAGCTGTACATTTTTCAAATGTTACGTTTTCTTCATTGTACTTTGTGYAAGTCTATTATTTTTATCAAATTTTAAGTCTACGTTATATATGACAATAAAAAAATCACCTGTTAACACCTTCAAGTTAACATAATACGCACATCTACACCCCCACCCCCCACACAAAAAACCTCTGTTGCTGCAGAAAACAGTTTTTGATAAGACAAAAAATAGTCCCTTCTTTTCATTTCACACAGTACAGCTGCTTTTAAATCATATCTCAGTAATTGGAAAAATAAGTAAATAAATAAATAAATAATCTCCAAAGCTGATTATTTAATATGAACTGGAGCTATAAAAGAAACATTTCAATTAAAATAAGCTGGACAAGTTTCTTATCGTCGTCCATTTTAATGTTTTATCTATACAATTTTTATTCCTGGTGACAGTAATTAACTCAATTTGAAGATAATTAAAGTATTACAAAATGTGTAATATTACAGCATTAAAGTTAAATTGAACAATTTTACAACAAGTTTTTATTCTATCTTTGAATATACTTGTAAGTTCATAACTCTATATGTAACATACAGTATAACAGTTATTTTAATTAAATCATTAACTTTATCAAAACATTATGCTGCTGCATTAGAAATCTACAGTTTGTTGCATTATTTGGAATGAAAACATGGATAATAATGCCTATAATTTAAAAAAAAATGAAGAATGTTGGCCATCTGAGCAAAGTGAGTCTGGTGAAGCAGATGAAGTTGTGTCTTAGAGTTTAAAAGTAGTAATCAATCTAAAGTATGTCTATTACTGGGGCTGTAACTCAAACTTAACCTTGCTGGAAATTGAAAAGGGTCTGGGTCCAAAATAAGACATCAAATATTTCCTCACGACATTCAATTAGTTTCGAAAGCTTTCTGTCAAACCGAGCCAAGTTCGCTCCACTGATTAAACCACATTCCTTTGTCAAAACGAGTCCCATAAACAGAGGGATTAGGTCAAAGTTCATACGGGTCATTTTTATTCAAGAAAAGAAAAGAAAACTAYAAACTCTTCTGTTTTGTCTATTTAGTTTTTAGCTCCTTTAAGTTGATTTAGGACAAGGTTTCTCAAAAAAGACATTCCAACAAAAGCCATAGCAAAGACTTGATTGAACAACTTGTATGAGTGAGGTAATTAAAATGTCTTTGCAATGGTCAAGGCTAACATTCACAACGGCTTAAAAATATTCCGAGGACAGTRATCTTCAAAACATCGAGATCTGATCTGACCAATAGATACTGCTGTTCCAAGTGCTCAGAGAATCTCAGGTTTAAATGGAATTTGGCTCAGAGTATTAGATTTACATTGTTGGTTTGTTGCGTTGATCAAATGAAACACAGAAGTCTTGTTTTGAGTGTTCATGTTTTATGAGTCATGTACAGCAGGGAGTCAGGCATTRCAGTTTTTGTGTCAGATTTGTATAACAAATCTAAACCAAGAGTTACACCTTTTATATGGACAAATCACTTTTTGTGAATATTTCATTTGCAGTAACTATAATTCAATCCCTTAGGTTTGTTAAAATTCTGTAAAAAAAGACTTTCTTTGACATATTCTGGTTGGTCTATGTTAGTTTAACATATTCTCTTTGCCGGATTTCTTCATCTGCAGTTGCCTAACCCTGTCTTTCTCATCCAACATGTTTCTGAGACCTGAAAATCAATTTTGATATGTAYTGTGAACATATGTTTAACTGTTTGTGGTTCATTTTGTTGAGTGACAGCACAGAAATGTAAATGAACAATTATGTAACAGAACTGTTTWTCTCCTAGAAGCGCTCACCAGAAACACAGGTTCATTTTAAAATACATCTACAACCTTATATATTTCTGAAAATTCACTGGTTTAGATGATGACAATGTTAATTATTTTTGACATCTTGCCATGCTTTTTTTATTTATTTTTTGTACGTAATTAGTAGATTATCCAATGCTTCAGTGAATATTTCATTTCCCTCAGTGGTGAAAGATTTAGATGTACAACAAGTGTTAGCACCTGATAACTTTGTTTAGTTTTCCTTTCATCTTTAATTAAGACATCACAGCTTTTACTGAGATCTACCAGAAGCTCGCACACAAATCAAATCTGATAAGATAACGACTTGGCTGAGCTGCAAAAGCATCACCTTACAATGTGTCTATTGTGTGTAAAAGCTTTTCTCCACAAAAAAATTAAATAAAACTACATTTAAGGGTGGAGGAAATAGGCTTCTGTTTCACCCATTTGGATTCATAGTCTTTTAACTGCCCAAAATGTAATCCTTGTATTCTGTCCAGATATTAGATTAAAAGTTTTAYTAAGCAGCACAAAAGTACCAGCAGTAGCCACACACAATGTAATTGTTTTGTTAGTATATGTCCATTAAACATGTTGTACAATAAACAGATGTGGTGAATCAAGTAATTACACTCTGAAGAAAAAGTAATAGCAAACTGATCTAGATGTCATTCTTGGCACAGAGTCAAGCTCAACCAGGTGTGAGTTGGACTCTGTAAAGCTTTCTAGTGTTTTTTTTTTTCTTTTGTTCCTACTGTGGGTTTTATGGACAAGGTTTCATCTTCTTGTGAATTATTTAGTTTTTATGTGTCTTTATGCTGTGATCTCTGGCAGGGAGCATATTTCCAACAGCTGCTTATAATTCAACTGAAGATGCTCCTTCTTGACTYGGAGTTAGTTGTTGCCTGAGTATCTTGGAGGACTGCTATCGACGGATGGTAGAATGAAGCATTAAACATTAAAGGCTGTAACCGCAAAAGTTTTCTATCATAAAACGAGCTTCTGTGCAGATGTTATAACTCAGTTATAAATTTCTAAAATCAGGGAAACTACATTTAAGAAGAGTCTAAGACAAGTTTGAGACACCTTTGACAAATTGATAACTATTTTGAACATGTCCAAGATTCAGGCGACAAAGCTGCAAGCCTCTGCTGTGTGAGACAACAGAGTTTCTCCTCAAATGTTTCAAGACATTTTAGAGATTCTCATGCAATTTCCTTTTTCAAAGTAGTCTCCGACTGTCAGTGTGATACTACCTTTAGAAATAGAGAGTAAGCTTGGTGGATGAACTTGGTATAGATCCACTGTTCCTCTGAATACAAAGGAGTCATCTGAGGTGATCATCGAATTAGATGACCCCTGCACAACTGAATGGGAGGATACCCTGGAGCAGAACTATAACTCACTGAAGAGATTTTATATCCTCTGACTTGGAAATGCTGTGGTATCCTTCAGGAGGAGTTGGAGAGTGTCACTGGTGAGAAGAACGTCTAAGTTTCCCTATTAATTTTGCAACTCAACCATGGATAAGTAGAAAAAGAAATGAGGATTGGATCAATATCACTCTCTTAAACACATTCCTCTAAGTCAAATCTACTATTTGTTATGACTGTTCCACATTATGCAGCTTCTTAAAAGTTTTCTCAGTGACACAAAGACCATCCAAACTAATGCAAGATTACAGTTTTCCCTAAGATTAAAGAGTTCAGGAGCACCAAAGCTGCTGCCATGATGAATCTATCAGTGTGTTTGTGTTCCTTCTGAACTAATGCGTTTTTTGTGAATGCTCCTCTTGAGCCCTCCTTGTGCAGCTGTATTGTTCTGTCCATGCTGATGCTATCACACACAACAAATGCACAGCCCTGGTGAATTTTCTTTTGGGCTTTCATCTGTGCAAGTCTATCTAAAAGGGAGAAGACAGGGAGTGGGGGGACGTTTATCTCCATGTTGGTAAGTGTGCAAATGCATGTGTACATGTGGCTCCATTCTTTTTATCTCCGAGGAGAGGGTTAGATGCATGTTGTGTTGGAGAGCAGAAAGATAAAGAGTTATGGGAGCTGGAATTCTGGCATGTCATTAGATGACCTGTTAAGTGTTGGTTTGTGCAAACTTCTGCATCTGCTTGTGTTGGGCATGTAAAAGCTTTCCGATTCTGAATCAGGTTTTGGACTGCTATAACTCGTCAGCACAGAATTAGGAAATACAGTAGAAAAAAACTGACACATTTGAAGAATTGACCATGAAGACATTCAACAGTTTTTGATTAGACTCCTGGCAACAGAAAAGATAGAACTTCTGGAAGTGCTTAGGACTTGCCAGATAAGAGCCGTTGTGGTTTGCAGAACGTGCTGTTGGGCACGGTTAACCCCCTTTTGAAGACTGTGAAAGTCAGCAAGTCTCATGCTTATGAGCAAAACGTCTGCTTGAAAGTTTCTGCATTGTACTGACACACATTTGTCATTTGGGCTTCCTGCTCACTCCTTCAGTAATGACAAGATTTGTGCAAGTAAAAGGACAACATATGTCTCTTTGTCAAGTTCTTCCCCAGACTAGACTCACAAGACAGCTTCAAATTAGTTTGTTTAAAAGTTTTTATGTGGTTAGAAGTCTTCTAAGCAAACGTGCTTCATGAAAGCACTCCAATGAAAAAGCAAAAGTGGAAAAGTATGTGTTTCACTTTGAAAAAGATCAGAAACTGAAAACTGATCTTCTGTGTCATTTTAGCCTTTCTTTCATCTCGTCTTTTTAAACGATGGGTACCAAGTCAGAGACAAGATTGAGGAAAGGATTTTAGTTGTTTCTTGTGTCAAATCCTAAACAATGTCTCCTTTGAAAACACAAGTCATTCAGGTGGGCAGAGAGAGAGAGGTGGAGAAAAAGGAGACAATAGCTCCTCTGATGTACTGTCCATGTCGAAGGAGGGTTGGGAAGTAAACAAGCAAATTACAACTGCTCATCTTAGCTGACATCTGAGTTAATGAAATGAAAAGCAAAAAAAAAAAAAAAGGAAAATTAAAGGCTAGAGAAAAGAAAAGACGGTTATACTGATGGACTTTACAACGAAGCGGCTAAAATGCTAATGTCTGCTGAAATGTCATCAGTCAAATCAGCACCTTCATCTTTTGMTCTCAGCGGCTTCAATCGGGTGAGTTGTTTCAGCCCAACATTGATTGACAGAAGGAAGACTGACGTACATTTCTTTATCATCATGTCTGTCCTGCTTTGAGCAGGTGACACAAAGTCACTGGTTGTCTATTTCTGCTCTATTGACGTCCCTCTTTTCTCAAACAGGCAAAGTGACAGTCCGTCTGAGTGCATATAACATTCTCTACATCACTGCCAAGCAGATACTTATTCTAAGCAACTGCAGCATGTTAGCTCATCAGCATCTCTCGGGTTTGATCCTGAGCTAGCAGATAGCACACAGTTGACAAAGAGTAGGTGAGGAGGTGTAGGTGGGTGATCTCGAAGAAGCCGGCCGAACGTGTAAGCGAAGGGACATGTCTTGCAGTCTTGTGGGCGGTCGCAGTGAGAGACTGGCACTGACTGCAGAGTCACCAGATGGCTGGGTGGGGACCTGTGCCAGTAGGGTGAGAGGACCCTGCATCACTCTCTGCATCTGCACTTCTTGTCAGAAATTGTTGGCAGAGCAGTAATGCTCGGCCAGCATCCGTCATTCACATAGGCCGGCAGGACGAAAAATTCAAGTTGGGCAGGGGAYGAGTCGAAAATGAGCCCTGCACCTGATACCGCGTGGACATGCAGGGAATTGGTGGCGGTCATCCAAATAGGATCTGAGAGTATGGAAAGGAGTCAGAGTGAGAATGGCTTTGGCATCTGGGCAGACTACCTGGGCAAAGTAAAAGTTTGAGCTCATCACAAAKTTCAGACTAATTAGGGACCTGGCCAAGTGAGTTGCAGCACCAGGGACAGTCTGTTTTGAATATCAAACATTGTGGAGCATGGCTTAAATTACATGTTTGACAGCATTTTCAGCCTCTTCAAGTTCTTATTTATTCTGAGCAGGTGGTATCTGTGGAATGATCTTCACCTCCTGGGTAGTACACTAAGATATCACAGATATAAATGTTTTACAATTAAAAACATCACAATACCAGTTTTTCTCAAACTGAGTGTGAGAACTTCAGTTTGGATACTTGCCAATACAAGCATCAATACAAAGTACTCACTGAGTTAGAACTTAAATATTACATAATGCCACTTTTTATTTAGAACACAGTGACTCTTCTTCCTTATAGGCCTACAACCCCTCTGACTGGATCAAATCAAACATACAGCATGATATATATTATTGCAACATTCAAAAATGTTCTTTCAACTTGTGGGTTCAACCCCGGTTTGGACCTGGGGTATTTTTCTGTGTGGAGTTTGCATGTTCTCCTCGTGCTTGAGTAGGTTTTCTCCAGGTACTCCGGTTTCCCCCACAGCACAAAAACATGTACAATAGACTGCCGTCAGACTCAGGCATCTATTGAAAAAGAGAACTGTGATCTCATTTGCCTGGTTAAATAATAAAAAATAAATAAATAAACTGTATATTCTACTGGTAGCCCCCAGGTGACTTCTGTCCAGCTTGTATTTTAACAAARTAAATGTACTTAGTTACTGTACACCTCTACTATCTGAGCTGGCCACATCCTGTGATAACAGCTATATGTTTACATTGTCATGTAAACGTCTGAATTGGAATATTCTGATCTGATTCAGATTGATCGGCATTAATTTGTAATTTCAATGAGAGTGGTGGTTTATGCTGATTGATAATTTGAATGGCATGGATGTAAACACTTATTCTCATCAYGTTATTCCAGGTGTGGAAAACTGACCTGACTGTGCTTGTGTACTTTATGCCAACCTAATATATTTTTGCCTGGTTAGATGCTAATGCACTGCCCAGCCAAAACAAGTCACCACCTGGATTTAAGTGCTATGATCTGAGGTTGCTGCAATTRGTCACGTCTAGGTTCAGCAGTAGTATGTGCTCAAAGAATGAGGTCAGATGACTACCTGAATATACTGAATGACCAGGTTATTCCATCAATGGAAGTTTTTCTTCCATAATGGAACAGCCATATTCCAAGATGACAAGGCCAGRATTCATYGGATTGGRGTTATGGAAKAGTGKTTCAARGAGTATGAGACATCATTTTCACACATGGATTGTCACAACAGAATCCATTGAGAATCTTTGGGATGTGCTGGAGAAGGCTTTGTACAGCASTCAGACTCTGCCACATTGATGCARGATCTTGATGAAAAATGAATGCAWCACTGGGTGGAAATAAWTYTTGTGACATTGCAGAAGCTCATTKAAACAATGCCACAGCAAWTGTGTGCCGTATTCAAAGCTAAAGGCGATCCAACAAAATATTAGAAATAAAATTAGTTGGTTAGTCAACATTTCTATTCTAAACTTTGAAAGACCTCAAAATTATGAAATACCTTAATGGTCAAAAGTTTAGGAACACAGAGAGCAGTAACGTATCCACCATTATTAAAGCCTGGCATGGGTCCATTCTGGGCACTCATAAGTTACAGAACGTTTGTTTATGTTCATCACAGAAGTAGAACTTCTGTAATTTTTAGGGAAAGTTCACAACTCTGAACATCAGTACTTCCACTCTGAAAATCTGGTGTATGGAAACACTCGTCATGATTGGATTAATTAATTAAWTATTGTTCCACATTTAATTTATTGTGTTGATGTTTGGGGAAAAGCTTGTAAAACAACAAATCCTGTTTTTTACTTTACAGAAAAAAGCTATAAGAATTATTACCAGAAAACATTACAGTCACCCCTCAAATTCAWTGTTCCATCAGTTGAAGTTATTAAAATTCTCTGATTTGGTTGATTATAGTATTTTGTGAGTTATGTATAGGGCTCATAAAAACACATTACCTTCAAACATCCAATTACGTTTTGTTAAAAGAGAGAGTCGTTACAATCTGGAGGGGATAGAAATGTTTGTGAGACAGAGGAAACAGAGTACTTCAGTCCAGGGAATTAAGATAAGATAAGATAAGATAAGATAAGACTTTATTGATCCCACAGTAGGGAAATTTGCACATTT
>NW_013952503.1:1303052-1304680 GCF_001266775.1 Austrofundulus limnaeus | reverse complement strand
AATTAATTTTGTGCCTATATAAACAATACATTCAGATAATTGAATTTGAATGCATTTCAATCCACTCAAATAATTTTGCTCATGTAAATGTGGCTTGTGTGTGTTTTTAAAAATCTAGCTGTAATTGTGTAACCAGAGGAGTTATGGGCCATTACCATGTGTCCACAAACTATTATGTTGAACATATCCTATTCCAAATGCAGTGCCTGACTGGTTGCAGAAACGGTTAGTCATTACTACATGACATTATTAAGCAGTAATGTTGGTTTACTTATTATATGTTTATGATTATGTCTTTGTTACTACCTGTTTTGGGAGCAGAGAGGTGGAACTTTGACAGGCTGACTTTAAGACCCCATGACACTTTGGTCTTTTTAAAAATCCCACCGAGATGGCCCAGGGAATTTTTTTTCCTGGCTAGAATTTATTTGTGAAAGGAGCYATGGATTCATTGATTGTAGAGATAAAGCTGCAACTCTAATACTGTTTTTTATTTTATTTTATTTTTTACCTTTGATGTTTAATTAATTGACCGGACAAGTACTTTATTTACCAAATATAATGGATGGTTCTTTTTTTCGATACTTTTAGATTAAATTTTGTATTATTGTATCAAAATTTATGCAAAGTCACTTTTTTAAACGGTAAGAACACTGATMAAATGCCCTCACATGGCCTTTTGGCTGTCACTGATTAACTATTCTCCCCTGCTCCAGTATTTGGGGACTTGTCGTTCCTTAGCAGACCTGAACAAAACATCAGTACACTGGTGATGTCTCCCTTTTTTACTGTGATACAAGCAGACACATCTACCAGTGGATTGTGGAAAAACCTTTATCTCTTTTTTTTGTCTCATTCTTTGTTGTGCAGTGTTTTCCAGCTGCCAGACTGAGACTAACCAGCTTATAGACAGCTCTTCTGATCAATATTTGAGCAGCTCAGTGCTGCCTGAGCTCCCCATTCATGTCACCGGGTTCCCCATTACTCTCTCCGGGACAAGATCCAGGGCATGCTGGCCTGTTTGAGGCCTGCTTACTGAAGTGATCTTCTGCTAGCAACTCCTTGATTCATTATAGATGAACTAAAGAATTTGCTGGCAGTGTTGGTGTGCAATTGAAGAATGCAAGGTGGTAAGATTTGTTCACAAAGAACAAACATGTATAGGTGCTGCACATATGCCAAAAACACAAACATTAACACTACAAACTACAGAAGCAGACACCCCACCTGCTCACCAGTCAGTTGCAGGAGGCTCTATCGCTGAGGTTTAAATAAAACAGATACGGGTTCCAGCAGGATTGTGAATCAAGATTTATTTATTTTTATTTATTTTTTTAATTAATGTGATTTGAGATTAAAATCTGTCAAATTTATTCTTCAAATAATGTTGATTAAATCATTAAACAGGTGCTTTTAGGCAGGACACTGAAAATGAAGTTTATCAAAAATAGTTTATCTTTCATGTTTGACTTTTTAAATGAGGAAGTATTGCAGGTTTTCAATATGAGTAAGAGAATGTAAATATAAAATAGAAAAAAAAAACAGAAACCTGTGCTCAGCATGCACAGACATTTTCGGGGGCAGGTGCTCAAATGTAAAAAGAGGGCACCTTGTCCGGTGCACGGAAT
>NW_013952503.1:1299521-1302498 GCF_001266775.1 Austrofundulus limnaeus | reverse complement strand
GCGCTTCATCAGAGCTAAACAACAAAAGAAATCTGAAGCTTTCATGTTGAACAGTTTCTGAGTTATAAGCAGTTTTGCACGTCCAGACACCACCCACTTTGATAGGAGCCTCCCTCCTCAAATATGGGGTCTATCGTAAAATTTTTGGCTCGCGCAGTGTAGGTCGGACTCATCTACAGCCCTGCCAAATTTCATGTTGATCGGTGCAGCAGTTTTTGTGCGACAGTCAAATCACTGAAAAAATCAGTACGAAAACAATATGACTCCCGCTGACACTTCGCTTGTGGGGGTCATAATAACTTGAGGAGAGCATGGAGTAGAACCAGACAAGGTGTGACATAAGCAGACACAATGATAGACTGAAGAGTAGTGCACTGCAAAATTTGTCCATCTAATCAAGTCGTACAATCTCATATCCAGCCAAAACATATCTTGTTTTGACACTGATATACTAAGCAAGAGCAGAATTAGTTAAATACTAATCTTGCTATTCTGATTTTTTTTTTCTAGTTATTTCAAGAAGTCTTAACGCACTGACAGATTGTTTCACTTAATTTGAGAAGATTCAACTTATAGTCCAGTATTTTTAAACTTATTATTAGATAGTTAATTTTTGCAATGTGATAAAAAACAGTAGGACTATCAAGCAAGGTTGCATCTGAGAACAGTGGGAATAAGGAACAGGTGTTGAAGGGTGTGGAAGAACAGAGGGCCAGGAACTGACTACAAAAATGCACTAATGAAAATAAACTGGTGGTTGAGAAAAATACAATAAAATAACAATCAAAAACAGGAAGTAAACCTCACAATTAACACAAAAGGTTATCAAAATAACCAAGAGACACAGATCATGTCAGTTTTGTTGTTTATTATTAGATTTAGCTGAATCGTGACACTGTACCTGCAGGATATGGGCATTACAAATAATATGTTATAAACAAGCTTGGTTCATTTTCCTTCATTAATGAATCTAGTGCTCCTAAAGCCAGTAAATACACGTAAGCTAATRACTGAAAACTAGATCACAAAAACATAAAACACAAAATTGATTTATTTGACTAGAAACTAGTGGTGCAGACTTAGGCAGTAGGTAAAAAGTGACACTWCTTACTTTTACTGTTTGCCTTGACAATTATAACTTGTCTTCATATTTTTTTGTTTTTTACAACACCTGCACAAATGTTTAAATTACAATATGATCCAGTGGTAAAYCACTTCAGAAGAAAGCATGCAGGGAGTCTTTGATCACTTTTGAGCCAGCAGCAAAAAATAGCTGTTCAAAAGAAAAAAAGTCCACCGATAGAAAATAGTTTGTGACAGTCTGAAAATTCTTTGATGCAACATCAGAAGCTACAAAGGAGCACCAAAAATGAGCCTTGAAATGTTCAGAATTTTGTAACCGGAATGTAATCCAGTTATTTATTTATTTTTTGACAAGCTGTAGTTCAGCCATGCATTTATTGTGCTGATTTATACTGGACATGTTTTGCACCTCATCAACTAATCCATTATCACAATCAATGTCTCAGATCACAAAAGTAGAGTTATGTGATGAATGTATCATGATAGGCTAGTTGTCTGCAGGGTGATGATTCATTTCCATGGTCCTTGAAATGCATCTTTAATGAGTGACGAATAGGGAGACCATGCTGGTGGTGGGATTAAGGGCAAGGATGCAACATGTAATGACTATAAATCAAACACACAGAACACAGGCTAATGCTAATAGCTCACTGTTATAAAGTTTGTCACATTTTGTTGGTTTGTTTTGAAATTGWTTTTATGTGAGTTAAAACATGAATGAATTAAATGTTTGTTGAAAAAATGTGTACATTATGTATCCTGAGTATAATATGCATTATGTGYTGRGTTGRAAGGTTGGAGGGTTATAGCRTATGATGTGAGCATGGTATGTACTRCATTGCCATATACTGTAGTGTAAATGAAGCATTTTGTTTTGTTGCAGTCTATTTGTATTACCTGCATTTTGTGGTCGTGAGCCTTTGTAATGCCCAAACTTAAGTCTTCTGTCACCATTAAGCCATTGTCTCACTCACCATATTCTTGGACATTTTCTTCTTCCTATAATYCTTTTTGGAGCTTTATTCCTTCATCTGTCTGATAGTTTGTATT
The DNA here is from genome assembly GCF_001266775.1 of Austrofundulus limnaeus. NCBI lineage: Eukaryota > Metazoa > Chordata > Actinopteri > Cyprinodontiformes > Rivulidae > Austrofundulus > Austrofundulus limnaeus. The sequence continues at coordinate 1,300,365 of NW_013952503.1, read as the reverse complement.
TTGTCCTCCTTGTCTTCAAGTAATGTCCAAACCAGTCACACACCATTTTAAACATTTTTTTCAGGTTCAGGTCAGTGGAATGAATGCATAGAAAATGTTTGTCTTGTATACATCCTGAGACAGAACATAGTTCCCAACTGGTTCCACCTTGAACACTATGTAGATTTGTTCTTTTTCAATAATATACTGTCTGTTATCACAGCAAATTTACACTGCAGCAAACACATGACTACCAAGGAGATGAAGGCTCAGACATAAATGCAGACAGACTCAAGAAATTTGGGAACAAAAACAATTTATTCTAAACAGAAAAKGCAAAACCTACAGAAACTCAGGAGGATTTGAACAGAGCCCAGGAGACAGTGTACAGTAAAGGGGCACTATTACATGTTTCTCAGGCATACATTTAAATTCTTTACCTTAATAAAGTATCTATGTCACCTTTAGTTGTTACTAAAATGTGTTTTTATGTTCAAATAGAAAATAAATTTGTCTTCTCATCATTTCCGTTTCTAAACACCTTGAAATTGGCCTCTGTCTCTTTAAGAACCTCCTTCCAGTTCTGTCCCGCCCATTTCAATACGTCATCACAGCCGCTTTTCTCTACACGATTCTGCTGCCTGTTTTTAACCTGGAGCCTCGTTGCATACGGGGTGCACGCGTGGTGAGGGGGTGTGCTGTGATATCTGGCATCTGAAAATACATTTCCATAAAGGTATTTTGTATCTGAAAAGGGCTGCACTGAGAAATAGTACTGGGAGCTCTGCAGCCAGTTTCAGTTTCACCAGTTGTTTGATTTGTTGTTGTCGAGAGCCTGCAGGAGTCACGGGCGGGGTGCGGGGGG
>NW_013952503.1:1294860-1296695 GCF_001266775.1 Austrofundulus limnaeus | reverse complement strand
TAATAATAATAACTAAAATGTCATAGTTTCTCACCGAGCTTTCTTCTGACTGGTTGTCAAGGTGATGATGTCATATTTTCGTACTGTACTTTCTTTTAATTGGCTGTCATAGTGACGATGTTATRGGTTCTTAGAGAGCTTTATTCTGATTGGTTGTCTAGGTGACAATGTCATAGTTTCTTAACGAGCTCCCAGAATGTTGCGATTTTGATGATGTCATGGATTTTGTTACTGAGCACTCATATGATTGGCKGTTACAGTGATGATGTCACAGAGGTTGTTACTGAGTTCTCACCTGATTTTCTGTCATAGGCTGTGTCCAAGTTTCATTGTTGGGACCTCTGAAGTCTGAGTTCCAGAGGTTGTCCAAATTTGWAGACTTCTCTGATGCGGCCGGCAAATGCGTCCTTTTTTTGCTCCGATACGAAGGACGGGTCCGATGCTTCCTTCTCAGCCCACGCTATCCCATAATTCTTTGCAGGCCGACAGGAGATTTTTTTCTGCCAGTAACGGCGGACTAGGCCAGAGAAAGAAGAACAGTTTTAAATAAAAATCTGGCGGTATAAAAATTAAAAGTTTCAARCAGTTTTGTTGTTAATGCTTTTGTCATTTGTATGGACACATTTTTAAATATAATTCTTGTCAGAAATCAAACGAGTGAAACAACTATGCACCTACAGCGGGTCCATTAGTTCTTCAAATTTCGCCTTTAAGTTAATTATGATATTTTAGTTATTTTGTCATCTTTCACCAACTGATATGAAATTTTCTTTTGTGCACTAATGTGAAAAAAAATGTTCATAAACCTTTCTTCAATACAGGAAGTAAAAGGTATTTTACTWGTCACATTTCATACATAAAACACTACAAACATTGCAAAAGTGTTCATTTGTAAGTAGACAGATCTGCCACAAATGCCAACTTTTATTGGCATGTCTCCTCTTTCTGTTTAGTTTTCTGCCTGTTGAGCCTGACCCACACAAGCTCACCACTGAAAACAAGATGGACCTCGACATCCAGCAGCACAAAGTTTTCCTTTGGAGGTGTTGACTTGTTGATTTGTGCTGTGCAGTGAAGCAGCTATAGGAGAAAGAAAAATAATAAAGATTCACTTTTGTCCACAGCTTTTTAGTCTAAAAATGCTCTAGCAATATCCATTTTATTTATTTTTTCCTAGTCTAAGCTTTTCTCTCCATAGCTGTGCCGGGGAAGTGGGTCAATCCAGAAAACAGAGATGTTGACAGCAATTTTGTCCTTTCAATCTGTATTTCATATTGTTGCGGGGTTATTATAAACTGAAAATAATTCCTAACAAAAACATTTAGAATTACTAAAAACCTTTAAAGACAGAGCATTATGCATTTTCCAAGCACATACAGTAAACAAAAATACCACAATCAACTATGCTGCCACCAGATTTTATGAAAAAGTTGCATGCTAYATGACAAAATATTTTTGACTTTGCATCATAGCCTTGAAATTGGCCTCCGTTTCTCTAAGATCCTCCTACTGTTTCCAACACTCCCACTTCAGCACGTCTTCACAACAATGCTTCGTGGGAGGGGTGCTCTGTGGGGCAGGAGCTTGGCTGGGGATTGAGCTCCAGGGAGATGCTGTATGCAAATAGGAGGGGCTTTGTACCAGCAAGCATTTAGGCAGGTTCACATGGATATGGAGAGATATAACAGGAGATTAGAAGAATTTTCAAACATGCATGAATGAGTAGGCAACACTCTGGGTATGTGTTTGATCAGGTAATGACATTATAACGTGATATGAAGCTAAAACAAAAAGGATTTTGCATAACACCCCTTTTTTTTTTTTTTTTTTTTTTT
>NW_013952503.1:1285148-1292245 GCF_001266775.1 Austrofundulus limnaeus | reverse complement strand
ATATATATATATACTGTATGTTCTTGCAAAACTATTTTCAGTTCAACCCAAACTCAAAAATACTTTATTGATTCCAGAGGGAAATTAGGTAAAATTTATAATGTATGATTATAAACAATCTTTTTTGTCAAAGTTATAAAGTGTATTGTAAAAAAAAAAACAATAAAAGTAAATTTAATTTTGATGTTTATAGTTCTAATCAAAAATTTTCTATATCTCCAAGGAAACAGCCAGCAGGGAAGTTTTGTCATTTAAATGAAATCATGCTGTAGCTGCATTTGCAAAGTGAATATCTGCTAGAACTAAAGTTTGTTTCGACTGGTTTTCATACACAGCTCTTTGCTTAACAAGCATGTGGGTCAAGCAGCTTGTAGGGAATAATTGCACCTACAAAATATATTAACTTTAAATACCGTTCCTCATCTTTAAATGCATTTCAGCACACAATTAATGGAGACACAATTGAGAATTAAGGGGGCATATCATGCAAAATTCACCTTTTTAATGATTAAAAAACATTTTGTTGTGTACTTGAGTCTCAAGGAGTGCTAAAAATTTGAATTTCACCGGGTGCTGCAAAGATAATTTTTTTWAATTTTTTGCATCATATTTTTCAGCCCTTTCAGTTTTCTCTTTTTGCTATAATGTTTTCTGAACTATGTCACAGTATTTTTGGTGGAACTGCCAACTGAGAGCTGGATTTACCAATTATGATTTTGTCATCTTCATTCTCTCTCACTCTGAATCAAACTCTGACTCCAACATGTAAGGCTGGATGAACAAGTCTTCCCTTGTTGAGATCTTTTAATCCTTTTTTTAAAATAAAATATTTTTGAACCACTATATACTTATTTATATTTACTTGCAGTAAAAAGTCCTTCCATGTTTCTCAAAAGCACCATATTTCCTGTCTACACCCCTCACAGTAAATAGTTTTTAATACATATCCCTTATAAAGCATTTTAATTGATTTTTTTCTAATTAAAACATATATAAATATAGAAAAATGACTACAAAAATGTTATTTAGGAATCCTGCAATATGTTTGCATGTTCTCTATTTTTGCTGTTAAGGACCATCTATGAAGCTCTCTTTTTCCACAAATATAAAATATCACCTTGAAAAAACAAACAAACAAACAAACAAACAAAGAGAAACATGAGTGTCAAAACATTGTGATTAAAAAACACCAACCCTTCCTTGACAGAAACACAGCTGTTGTTGGAGCTCTTCTCCTTGACTGACCTTCAGGATTGTCCTGCACCCAATGTCATCGTTGTCTCTGAAAWGGCAACAATTAGTGTCTGGAGCCTTCAGAGTGGTTATTTTGAAAGTGTGCAGGGGCACACAAAGTGAGAAATGAGTGGGGAGGGGGACCAGAGAGAGCCATGGGGGTCCAGAGTGGGAGGTAAAAAGAAAGGGAGCCAGAAGGTCAGGGATAATTAGAAGCCTTTGTGGCCTTCTCAAGAGGTTCAGAAGGAAGTCTACAGATGGCCCCTCAGCTCTCAGATGCTAYAGTACTGGATGCAAACGGCCCCCCACAAACACCTAAAAGATGCTACAGTTAAAGGAGACAAACAAGTGGCAGTGGACACAGGTGTACAGTATTTGAAAGGAAGAAAAATATAACAACAGGGGAAACAAAGCTTGAGGCTGACAATCTTAYCTTTTGGTAATTGTTTCTAAGTCTGTATGTGGAGATAATAATAGGGTTTTAAACACATTAAAAAAACTCTTCACCAATTATACTGGCAGCTGGTTTATCCATTTATATTGTATAATTGTTAGAATGTCATAGTGTTGTGCAAGATGAATGATTTTTCCTCTTTTTTTACATTATTAAATTTGTAGCCACTAGTGCTTGACTTTTAACACCAAATGCCAATTATGTCACCTGCACTCATATTCAGCTCTTATCTTGCTTTTTCAAGTGACCCAGAGGGAAAAGTCATTTATTGTAACCATAACTTGCTTGGCCCCAGGTGTAGGAAGTAATCAAAATAACTATGATAGCCTGACATTTTGGTTCAGGCTATATGCAAATTTTGTGCTGCAGTTTTAGCAGTGAGGGAACAGTAGTACAGGATGTGCAGTGTTGTGGTCTGTGGGTAGATCAACAGCAGTCAGAAACACATACACTCAGTGACAAAAAAATAAAAATAAAAAATAAAAAAAGTTAGGCACCTGGAAAAATAATGGCCCCTATAATGGTATAATGTTTGACCAGCAAACAACATTAAAATGTTTTGATTTGCAAGAAGCTGGTACATCTATAATGGGTACCTGATGGCATAAGTAGTGGCACAACGAGTGTTTTTCACTGATGCACACTCTCAATAATCTAGGTAAGAAAATCTAACAAGATTGAGTCAGGACTAGATTTTTCTACCTGGATTATTGAGTGGTATTGATCATTTTCAATACCGCACTCTACAGTATTACTGGGGGAGGGGGATGCTTTTAAGCTTGAGAGAGGCGTGGGAAAACACTCCACAGCTCTGACGCTGCCTGTCACTCAATCTAAGAGCAGCAGAAGAGGAATCAAAAAATGACCCCTATTATGTTGAACAAAAAAAAATAAGTCTATTTACTTTCTTTTTTGGATTTTAAACTTCAAAATAATCTGACTCCTGCAATATTGTATCCATGCTGTGGCGTCTTTTGAGCCAGTCTTTGTGCAAATAAAGTTTGTAKGTATTCACCAGAGTTTTCCTCATCTGTAGCAAGTTTAATTCCAAATTCAGTCCAGCTATGGTGGTTTGACTTAAAGAACTCATCGCTGAGTCGTCTCCAAATCTGTCAGCACCTCCTACAACCATTTGTCTTCTGAATGAGCTGAGGTGGTCAGAACTCACATCAGTAATGTTACGAAGTGTTATCTGAAAGAGCTTAGAACGTTTTTGTTCCAGTTTTCTTAGCAGCCTTGTTGAAATTGCTGGGAAATTTGGTGCATCACCTCATGTGACTGATGCCATCAGATTTTGTGTATACCACCAATATACAATACCGCTGTGAACCATGATACCATCGTACTGCCCAAGCCTAATCAGGACATTTTGAACCACTTTGGCCAGAATTTCCTTAACTATCGATGAATTATGTATTTTCCAGGCACATAGTTCAATTATACACTGCAACTATGTTATCTTAAGTTGTTATAAAAATGCTGTATATCAAAAAATAAAATTGACTTTGATTTTTTTGTTTTATTGAAACACTAAAATTGTCTTCTATCTTTTTAAGAACCTCCTACCATTTCTGACGCTCTCATCTCAGCATGTCTTCATAACAATGCTTCATGGAGGGGTGCTCTTTGGGGCTGGAGCTCGACTGCAGACTGAGCTTTGTACCAGCAAGCATTTAGGCAGCTCCACATGGCTACAGGAGATTCAAGGGTTTCTCAAAAATGCATGAATGTGTCAAAGCAAAACACACACTATGATTTTGATGAGGGAATGACATTAGAACATGATACAAAGCTTTAAAAAGTCGATTTTGCATACCCCCCTCACCCCAAAACTGCCACAAATGTTTTTGCAGAAGGCACAGACCCAGCTGCTGAATGAACCGACAGGACAGATCAAGTTGTAGAGGCTAAAATAAGAGCATATCCAACAAAAACTAACCACATGTCTAGATCAGACTACATCCCAACCAGGTAATGGAGTTTACAGAATAGTCATGCTTAGCTTCAACAAAGAAGAAACTGTCCAGAGGACCTTATTTCACCTTGTTAGGGTGTTGAGTTATATTTAGTGTTATGTTTACTTGGTCATCCAGATTTCTTGATCACTGGTCTCAAACCACTCAAATATTAGATTTTAACCTGCTGGATCTTGAGCAAGACTGACAACAAATCTGGGCCAACACTATGAGTTAAATCCACACCAAAATCACCTCTTTCATTTAGATTTGAGGGGTGTCAGACCCTTCTTACAAGGGACCAGCAGTGTGCCAATTGTTATAATTTAATCATTTACTGTAAACACTGCAGTACAGTCACAACCTTTTGAACGCAGTTTCATTTCATTTCCACCATTAAATAGGGGTACTTGGCAATTGTTTTGTCGATGAGTGTCGATTACGTTCACCTTGAGATGGTGATTACTAGAGTGACTTATATTCTCCAGGAAAAATGTTGCACCTTTCAGGTATGATCAACACTTCAGTGGACTTTAAAAGGTTGTCTGGATACTAATAAGCTGATATTACTGTTCATCCACCCACTAGTTGTCTATCCGTCATCTCTATTAGTGGATTTAATGGTGGCCCTCACTGTTACTCTCATCTCATTAATGTAAAGAAACAAACAAACAAAAAAACATTAAAACAACATTTACTTGTCCACCTTTCAACTGCCATTTATGAATCAACATTTTGCTTCCACCATTCTTTACTAAGGCTGGTTTTGCTGAAGTGAAACATTTTCTGAAAGGAAGCCCCAAAGAAAAAAAGAGGCAACAATACACACAACCTGAATGCTTTGTATTCTTATGCCAATGGTGCCTCGACATCTTTCAGCATTCCAGAGCCTGCATAGTGGGAAATGTAAATTGTAAACAAATGTATTATGACAGAAGGTCAAAATTTGACTGCAGAGCTGACAGGCGAGGCAGTGGGAAGAAATTATTTCTGATTGATATTTTTGCCTCTTGTCAGCAAAGCAATTTCAACCTGAGCAGATGGACAGGATTGAGAATTTCCCTTGTAGAGATACTGTTCTTCACTTCCCTGCGACTGTATGTAAATAACTACTGTGTGTAACATTTTAATGAAGGAAAAGGGTAGCTGAGACTGAAGTGGATGTTTTGGGTAAGCCGTGCGGGGTCACTTGTAGCAAATCTTTGCATGATAGATGATGTGTAATTGGTAGGCTTTGTTTAATCTGAAGCTTAGTGTTTGGCATGCTAATTCAGCATCATGGATGGCATGTAAATATCAGCTAAATGTCACATTCATTAAGGGGGTGTAGAGCAGTCTGGATGTGGGACAGCCCTTCATTCTGTCGGTGCGGTGGATGCAGATGACTGCACAGGATGCCGCCTCGAGGCCTGGGGCCAGGAGGGGGGAGATGGAGATCCCAGATTAAGGCTGTCCTCAGAGACTGTAGCCTTGTATAGGTGTCTGTGCCAAAAAAGAGCTGCACAAACATGTGTGCCGACTGTCTCCATTATGCATTTTTTCCCAAGCCGTTCCCTCAGCTGTCAATGAACAACGACTTGATTGTTGACTGTGACGTAAAATGCCAGTTATCTGTTTTTTTCTGAATGTTACATGTCACTTTTATTTAGTTTTTTTGATTTATTTATTTATTTTTTTTTTTTTGCATTTCTTGTCTGTTTATTAAGAGGAGAAACTATCGTTCCAAATCAGCCTTTAACCTCAACAGGAACCATTAGAAAAACTCATAGATCATTCAAACCTCCCGTGCTGCACTGCACAGCATTTGCTCCAATTGTTCTTGTTCTCTTGGCAATGATGGATCACATTTTCACATCAATATTTTCGAAAGGTTTTTCCACAGCAAGTCAACTAAACATAACATTTTTACTAAAAATCTATCCATTTTATGTCAGCTTAAATATCTGTACAGGATGTCTAAATTCCCTGGCTCTTTTGAAAAAAAAAACACAAACAAACAAACACAAACAAACAAACAAACAAACAAACAAACAAACAAACAAACAAACAAACAAACAAACAAACAAACAAACAAACAAACAAACAGGTTCAGCTCAGTTTAAAACACAAACTCCAAGCAGTCTTTCAATAGAAGGTCAAACAAAACGTCAATATCTCTTTACTTCCTGTTGGCATCATTATCCATCCTGGAGTCCTCTAATCTCCCTCTAGAAAGGAAGAAGCTCCCTGTGGTATCCCACTGATTCCCACCAGCAGAGCTGCAGCTCTGGCCTTTTCCTCCTCGGGGATCCGCCGAAAGTAAAATGGTGTGTGTAAGTGTGTGGGTTTGACAGTGATCAGGAGGTGTAGACATGGGTGCCGCCCTGATAATTAGCTAAATAGCACTTTAGTCAGGGGACTAAGCCATCTGTCCATGGAGGCGGGGCACAGAAAAGGCCTTACACGTTTTTAATGAGGCTTAAAATTCACACTGAGCAACTGTAGGGCTCATTATGTGACCCATGCTTTGGCTTTTTTTTTCCAATCTGTGTAGAGGTTGGGTCGCCCACCATAATTTATGTTTATACAAGCATATCCAATTTTTTTGTTTTCATTTAGCTTGTTAAGAAGAAAGTAACAGCTCATACACAAACACAACCAGCTTGTTTCATAAACAAGATTATGATTAAATAAATGATCCAAAAGACTGGCAGTGTGCAGTGAAGTGTTTGGAAAGAAAAGGCTTTTAGTAATGTGAACAATTGCACATTATTTACATTGTTGCTCAACTTCAGATTTACAAACACATACTTTACACCAACTTTGCAGAACAAACAGTGGTGATAACAAAAGAATTTGATGTTTTACCAAATTCTTGCAWAAAGAAAACCTAGGTCATTCTGTTTTTTCTTTCTACAACCTTTACTTCTCAACTTTACTTGTTTTATTTTATTTATGAGTCACAGGAAAACAGCTTCTTCTGACTGTGGGCCTCTACACTATAATTGGTGATTGGTGATGGCTGGGAACCTCTTTGGAGGTGGGAGCAATTGTGTGCACAGCCTGAAGCAGAGGAAAATACTGGCAGGGTACAAGGAGAGGACAGAAAAATAGCCAACCTCACAAACACAAAAATGCACACACAGTYACACATGTTTGCCTAGCTATACATTTGGGGACATTCCATTGACTTCCCTTACATTTATACAGCCTAACCCTGACCACAAACCCTAAGGCGAACCTCACAGGTACCTACCTGACCCTAAAACTAACCTAAACTCAATTCACACCTTGGTCCTAAATCCAACCCCCAAACCACCAATGGCGAAACGAAATGGGGACTTGACTTTTGTCCCCAAATGCACCAGTTGTCCCCAAATGTAGGTGTTTTGTCTTAAAATTGCCCCCAAATGTCACCAAAAACAAACAAACACACACACACACACACACACACACACACACACACACACACACAC
>NW_013952503.1:1273503-1283049 GCF_001266775.1 Austrofundulus limnaeus | reverse complement strand
ATTTCCCCCATCCTGTAATAGAGCAAATGCACAAAAGCAGAGATGGAAACACGTTTGTCGAATAAGTCCTGACATAGAGAACATTTAAGCAGGCTGTATGCACGGAATTTCTTCCCGGTGTCCAATGTGAAAAAAAAAGTCAGACTCGTCGCCCAACATTATTCATCGTCAAACTGGTGTTGGATTAAGCTCCTAAATTTTCATCAGTCACATTTCACCGTGTAAAACATCTGTTTTATTCCCTTTTATGAGTTTGTAATGGTTTGACTCTATAAAGTGCTTCCTGGTATAGTCGGCTGATGAAGCAAATGGGGTTTTTATGTTTCATTAATTAATTTATGTATTTTTGAAGCGAGTGATTGAAGCAAAATACAGCGTTTGAGCGCTTTCAGCACAAGCACTCCCATGAACTTCAGAGCAATCAAACACTAAAGGTCTTATATGGAGGGGGTACCTGACATGGTTGATCAGCTGTTCTGGACAGTGCAGGTTCGGCTCGGCTGCAGCAGGACCCTCCCCCTGCTGTCGGTGTCCAGTTATTCCCATAACGTGAAGAGAATAACATTTCTTTGTCTACATCTCCAGACAGCATGTTACATCGCCAGAAGTAGTTGATAACAGAATAATCAAATATTTTGTGATAGTAGACATCCTGGGATGTGTGGTTCCAGAGAGTTTGAGACTTGTACTTCCTGTTTCATACAGCCTTGCGTCTGATGTAATGACACTGCATAGCCCTACTGATTCGCTCAAATTAAAAGAAAAAAATTCCTGTATCCACATCGTGGTCTGGAACATCACCAAAATTTAATGTTGTGTTCCTTGGGCCAATACCCACATGTGGTTAAAAATGTCATGACAATCCGTCCACAGGTTTCTGAGTAATTTTGTCCACAGACCGACACAACGACAGACAGACCGACAGACAAACATACGCGACCGAAAACATTACCTCCTCCCCTTGGCGGAGGTAGTGAAAAACAAGAGCACAGATTAAGCCTACTCCCATTTGTCTCTGGCTGGCCAAGAGTTTTTAATGAATCAAAAAAGGTTTGGAAAGCATTTTGTGGCTTTCATTTCCTTGCCACAATTTCATTTGGAAGCAAAATGTCCATTTTGCGTCAGACAATCAATGAGAAAAGCTTATTTGGATTGACCCAAGTATTATTTGTGCCTTGGTCAGATTCAAATATTTTAATGCGCAGACACTTTTCACAATCTCATTTGTATGCCAGTAGCTATGTGCCAATATTAGTCTGATTTGATATCTATGATTGAAGTGATCAATGCAGTTGCTGTTTATGGCCTCTGCTTGGACTGGGTTCAAGAACTGGGCACGTTTTGTTGCTCTAGAGTTTCCTGAACCCTCATTTATAATACAAGATGACATGAAATACCTGATAGGTGTTTCAATGACTTTTTTATGTTTTGGATCATTAGTATTTTGAATTCTCAATAGTTTTACGAACAATTTGCATGTTGCATTATCCCCCATGAACCATTCTCCAAGCTGTTTACACTGCCATTTCAGACATCACTCAAATCTATGAGCTGGTTACTCCATGTTGAGAGAAAAAAAAAGTGATTTTACTTTTTTTTAAATTCAAGTTGGTTTGCCACAGCTAATCAGCCTCGGCAAACTCAAAAACTGGCTATAACACAATTAATTTTACAAATATTGAACTAAAACTTGGTGTGATGGTAGCTGAGAGTCATTCCCATCACATTATCTGTACTCAAACAGATCGATTGGAGTCAGGTCATTCAGTTTCTTTGCAAAATATTTCATGAACCAGCAGATTCTAATAAAACTTTCAAAGTCAAAAATAGCTAAAAGCTCATCCAGTTTTACAAGTATTGCGGTAACATTTAGAGTGGAACATGTTTTGAAGGCTAATAGATCATGTGAAGCATTTTGAATCAGCATAATGACTGGTACTTTTATTGTATGGTGAGAAACTTAAGAATGTATCATTTCCCATAAAAACGTGAAAAAATCTTCACAAAAATTAAAATTCCATAGAGTTTTTACATGTCAAAAATTATATATACTTTAAACTGAATCAACAACAGTACCCTTATGGTGACATTGGTAATCTTGAAATGTAACAGATTACACTGGAAGCCACRCCTAAATATGTTCATTAAATGAACACAGTGGCAAAGCTGTTTGTGTGACAACAGAAAGTTATGGGTCCTCGGAGACTGAGCCCGAGTGATAAGCTGAGTGTCATCATCAGGTTTTCTTCTAAAGCTCTCCTGGGACTTCCTCCCCAAAGACAACAGTTTCCCTGATGAGACAGCACCAGAAAAATAACTATATGTGAGTTGTAACAATGGAGTCTTTTATAGAATCATGGTAATTATTGGCATAAACTGATAACTCATTGAACACATGGCAATAGTGTAGTTTGGCTATGACTTTCAATACACAGGCTTTCTAAAACTGATATTTGTTTTAAGAAAGATGTAACTTTTCCAAGATTTTTCTTGCTTTCTTGGATGAAAAAGAAAAACTAAAGGTGCTGAACTCCCTTGAGCAGCTGATTTGGAACAAGAACCTGCTGTACCTTAAAACCCAACACATCCTCACTCCCAACTTGTCATATATTGACACTTGGTCAGGTACCTTTTAAGTCAAGTACCCCACTCGGATCAGTTATTGTCAAGAAGAGAAYAAGGAGGAGGAGCCTGTTGTCATATTTTTGAAAAATATAGAAAATGTGGAACAGATAACTAAACTTAACTTCTATTAGCCCTAAACATCCAGTTCCTGACTTTACTACCTAAACTTAAACGGTAACCTTGAACCCTAAACTTTTCCATGGATTCCAAAACAAAGACCCTATCTGGCGCATCAATAACAGAYGTGAGGGAGGTACCCGACGCCTCAAAACCAGACACAGCGTCTGACCAAGCGTCAACATGTGACAAGTAGGAATTCGGAACATGTTGTATAACCAGTTAAATGTTTATTTATTTATTTATTTATTTATTTATTTATTTATTTATTTATTGGCTTTATGTTCAGAAAAAATGGTGTAGTGGCTCAGTCATTTTGTTTCTGGGCTACATTTACAATCTATTTTCAGACAATGTACTATAAACATTAGTTYAAAGTGCATTTATTAGCACTGAACACCAAAAATGGAAAGCCAAAAAGACGTATCAAAATGCAAGTTTATTCTTAAAAGCATTTGGGAAACATTTACACATATGTCAAATGTGAYGAAAAAGTTGATATTTCATGACTAAAATAACGTGCCAAACTTTACCTCTTATAATAGCCTCTCTAAATGCTTTCATGTACACATATAAAAGTTTATACATCTGCTACAGTCCAATATCTATAAAATTCTATTGAAAGCATGGTCCAAACCCAACAAAATGTCAATTATTTTAKATCTAAGATGCTAATTTGACATTTTACAAATACATTTAACTAAATCTTCTGAAAGTCTGGTATTTTGACTTCAGCCTTGGTCAGCATGGTCTTCAGGCATGTGYGATTAAAAGTTAACAACAACTTGATGTTTTTGTCTCAAGCTGTGATGATGCATGGCTAGACTGAAAAACTCAGACTATTCATTTACTCAAATGTGTTCTTACTTGAACATAAACCAAATCCACAAACTGACTCCATAAATCAGATGGATCCAAATCCAGATCCAAATTCACATTTAATCAAAATGCATGCCCTCAGAGCAGTTTGCAACAGTGTTCGCAAATACCTGGCTAAAAATTTCAGCAGAGGATACTCTGGAGGCAGATTTTTTAAAAAAATGAAAAATGATGTTTAACATTATGGAGTAACATGGCTCTGGGATTGCTGTGGAAGACAAGTTTTTACAGCATTTTCTAAAWTTTACCCAGTAACAAACTGGCTCAAAATCTAGCCTAGGTTAGCCACTGATGAAACCAAGTCTTCTGYAACCTTGTATTAGTTCTAGTTTCACTAATCGACAGTTCTAAACGATGCAATTTTTTGGTGTAAACAACATCTTAGCTTTCAGTCCTCTCTGTCTTAAGTATATGTGTCCCTTCATGTGTGTATCTCCAACTATCCCAAGCCTCAATGGGCCATCTATCCATTGTGGCCACAAAACAGCAGATAACGTTCCTCTCTCTTTCTTCCAGCTGTTCCGCCAGGACCACAGAGGTGTGAACACATCGCATTCCTTTTTCATTTAACAGCAGTGAGACATTTCTGAGAAAGGAATAATATATAAAGTATCAGAAGGTAGAAATGATCCTCCCATTTCTTGTCTGAGGCCAAAAAAAGGGTAACGTGATAAATGACTGTGCAAAACCTCTTTTCAGTCAGCCTTTTTTTGTATTTTAACATTTATTATGCTTTTTTTCTCCTTTCTCCGTTGTCCCCTTTACTTTCATTCCCTGATTTTCTAACTAAGTGAATGCATGGGTTTCTGCCTTCATTTTTCATTATTCCTCAAATGAGGCCAAGCCTGATCCACCCTGCTATAAGAGACACTTCATTTTCCATTTGGCCTTTTTTAATAGCATACCTGAGAGTCCTGAAGCTCACAAACCTAATTGGAAAACTAAAAATATGATGTAAGTGCACATTCAGGGGCCTTCCAATCACCACTAATAAGCTCCTTGTAAAGCAGATAGCTTTGAGAGAGAGGCAGAGAGTTTCGGATCAACTCTCGTTACCCTCCCAACACCTGTGTGTGCTGCCRTAGTTTGCAATTAGATGCCTTGCCCAGCCATTTTTCTCCCAGCGCTTTTATTGCATCTGCTGCCCAAGACAAACAGCAATAAAGCCGGGGGTAACCATGGATACATAAAGGACTGTGTCGTTTTTGTTTTATTTTTTTCCTTCTTCCATGTCAATGCCATTGAAACATGCTTTTTTAATTTAAGTAGTCAGAGGCTCTTATTTCTCCCTCGTTCCTCAAGAAGATGAATGATGTGTARGAAGAAAACAATTTTGCTTGGGCGTCAATAAAAAAAAAACAAAGTCTCAAAGGTGAAGTTAGAGAAGTTAAAAAGAGAAAAGAAATGACATTTTGGCCTTGAGTTACTTTTAACAGAGTTGTTGGTATTGGAAGCAGTGAATCAACAACAATGATCACAAGGACATGTTTGGTTTGTTGTACAACTAAAACTGATGAGAAAAAAGCAACATTAGCAGGAAGGTTGCAGTCTGCCGCCATGACTGACAGAACATCTAATCTCCTAATGGAGGTAATGAACACATTGGATAATTAGCAGCAAGAAATGAGTGTCTTTTCAAGTCGTTTAGACCACACACACAACAAACAAAAGCCTCCGAACAGCACCGTCTTTGTCGCCTCACTCAATTGTCGTAGAGCCGACAGACCAAGTATGTACAGTATCATGTATTTTCTCTTGCTGCTGTTGTTTTTCTCGCTCGTAGTTATTGTCAAGATGGCAGGTTGGTGTAGTGAATTGGGCTTTCCAGTGCCCCAACCACACCGGATTGAATCCCTTGTCTAAAAAAGATGATATTTTAGTGTTTCCTCCTATCCCCCCCCACCCCCCATTTTTCTGACACTTCAAAAGTGAGCATTGAACGGTGAAAGAAAAATGAGAGCAGTGACGTGTACGAGTGAGAAGAAGTGTGGTAGGCAATGCAACAAAAGTGTACAATAAAATGTGAGAAAAACAATTTAAATATTAAAAAAATGAAATAAAAAACACGGAAGAGGAGTTTATGCGAGCCTGAGAGGCAGAGGAAATCAAGAAAGGGTCAGAGTCTATGATTGTCCCTAAGAGGGAACATGACAGTGGCTCTAATAGATTCTTCTCACACCTTTCCTGGAGATGACCCACCTGTGGGAGAAGRCCTCTTCACTAATAGCAGGCGAGAACGCAGAGGAGGCAGCCATCAGAGACTTATCTTGTGTTCAAATCCATTCTCACCAYGGCCCCTTGTCACTGCAGCACTGTGACTCCCATAGATCCATTCTTTTTTTAATATTTAACAAAACATGCTTGTCTCTCTATTTGGGTTATAAAGYGATCAGTTCAAAATACCAACAACAAAACATTGTTGTTTTTGATGATTCTTCCTCTACTGCAATGAATTTTTATTGTTTAATTGTGAATATTTGTTGTAAAGCACTTTGTGTTACTCTTTGATTGATTGATTGATTGATTGATTGATTGATTGATTGATTGATTGATTGATTCATTGATTGATTGATTGATTGATTGATTGATTGATTGATTGATTTCACCGGTTCAACTTCAGGCTGTAGTCTTATTTTACAATTTTCTTTGGGCACTTATGGACGTTCTCCAGATACGCTGGTTTGGCAGTGACAGTGTGAATAGTTTTCTGTCTTGTTTGTCCAAATGTTAGCTCTCTGCTATTATTTCTTGCTKTTGGAGCACACTAATAATGTTAAGATCTCACTGGGCTGCAACCAGTTGGTGAACAGCGGGCATTTACGTAGGTAGAGGAGCATTGATACGCCACAATGGCCCTTATGCAAGAACCGTTCATAGGAACAGATTTGTTCTTAAGTTGTGCGTATGAGTGATTTAGGAGAATTTGTGGCATTCACCAATTTTCTTGTATTCTAAGATTTTTTTCAGATACAAACAAAATTCACGAGTGGTCCAGACCTGTCGTATAATTTACAAGCAGTCAGTCTGCTGTTATACAGATAGATTTTCTTCACTAACAACTTTATATTTCATTAATTTGAAAATATTTTGAGTTGAAAATAAATTCCACTCCATAATTATGTTGACAATAAGTTATTCTGTTTGAATTGGAATTAGATTTTAAATGTAACTAACAACATAAATTGGTTAGATTAAATTAAATTGGCTTTTAATGCTGTTGTATAACACTGCAATATTATTATGAAGATCTCCAACTAAAAAAAACCAACTTAAATTATAATTGAAGTTTGGAGAATTTTAAAATGTTTTTTTTTT
The DNA here is from genome assembly GCF_001266775.1 of Austrofundulus limnaeus. NCBI lineage: Eukaryota > Metazoa > Chordata > Actinopteri > Cyprinodontiformes > Rivulidae > Austrofundulus > Austrofundulus limnaeus. The sequence continues at coordinate 1,276,113 of NW_013952503.1, read as the reverse complement.
CTGAACCGCATCTGACACTTGCGACAGTCAGGAGGGGGGAGACGGCCATGTCGGGGTGAGGTTGCGGTGCACAACTGCTCTTCTTCTGAATAAATGAACACTATGTAACACAGTTGTTTACACTTAAATTAAAAATATTTGATCAAAGAAAAACCAGAGCAGGACTAGAGAGAGATGAATATGATTTAGATTTTTATTTCTGTGACTGTAACGACCCACGGGAGACACAACATTAACAGCAGTCGTCATTTCATTCCTCATCTTTAGCAGGTCTGACGCTGTAAAAAAAAGACAATTTTTCTGGATCTCTGAGAGCAGGACTTCAATCTCCGAACACATAAATTTCTAATTTTTACTTTGTGATGTCATTTATGAATGGACACTTCCTGGTATGTGGGGCAGGAAACATAGCCTTATATGGTGTTTTTGGGGTGGTAGATTAGCCTATGCTAATCACCTCTCCCTGCGCACGAGCTCCTGATACGCATTTATCAAGATAGAAGTTTGTTGAATCTGACGTGACATGTTCATACGAACCCTTCGTAGGAACAAAAGTGAGAGACATTTAGGATAAGAATATGAACATGTTCTTGTATGAGGCCCAATGACTCTATTTGGTTTTACAGTACTCTCTTTCTGCTCGCAGTACCTCAGAACCCCATGCCAATCTATGGGTTTGCCAAGAGTTTTTTTTTATATACTCTTCCACAAACTATGTAAGCAGTGGAGGGGATGACTGCAATTATTTTATGAAGCCAGGGGAAGACTCATAATACATTGCACTGGCTTGGAAAGAGGAGGTGGATAGTTACATATTTTTTGTTAGCTTCCAGCAGCAGACAGGGTCTGGCTTAAAGCGTCAACACCCTCCTCCAAAATTCTACCTAAAAGCCTGGTGAACAAGGTTCACATGAGTCTCTAAAATAAAAATAAAAAAAAGTTTTGCAATGTGTTGTGGTCCTTTGTTTCCTTATTTGGRTGAGTTGTTTGAGTTTTGAACATGTTAACTTTTCATCCATAAATTTTCTCACAAATTAGCCACAAAGCTGACAAGGGCACATGTCTTGAATGCATTTGAATTTTAACTCAACTCATCTTAAGAGGGCTAATTCTCCTTTGACTGAATACATTCAAGGGTTATGTTCAAATCTAAACACCATACAGCCGAGAAATATGCATCATGATTGAAAAACTGGTCCAAATCTGCCTATATTTATTTTAAAGTGTATTCTAACATGTTAGATCATAAAAGTGGGTACAAAGCCATGTGGATGTGGGTATGATGTGGTCAGGGGTGAGAAAAAATCATGGGCATGCCCAAGATTACACTTTTACAAGCTGCACACACAAAACTAGTGTGTGATTGAAAAACAATTAAATAAACATAAATTTAAAAGTTTACACAAAAATATACTAGTTTCTGTCAGTCAAAGCCTGGTAATGAACATTTTTTTGTTTTGTTTTGTTTGTTTTTTGGACAGATAATCTGCAGTATAAGACTGATCTTTAAAATATACAAACTACAAGGGTAGAAATAAGAAACCATTGTTGAGGGAACAAAAAATAAATAGTGTTGATGGTACCACACCAGTAACACGACTCTGTACCCCCTAAAAGCACAATTAAATGTCTTTTTTTGTTTAAGAGTAGAAATCAAAGAGAAGCCAGTGGAARAAAGTCCCTCTTCCTGCACATATACTTTTTAAGTCATTACTCCTTCATAGAGAAAAGCTTTCATTAAGTCAGTAGTAATCCAAAAAGCTGCAAAGAGCTGAAGAGTGTTTTCATCCTTCCCTCTGTTTGTGATGTGGCCTTGAGAGCTGGAACAGCAAGAGATTTCATTATCCTATTGTGTCGCCAGTGTGACTAGCAACAGAGTCACCAGGCAACACGCACCACAATCCCTGTGCTGGGTCTCCTTCTAAAGAGTCACAGTGTTTGCTTGGCACTTTTACAGCAACAGTTTCTGTACACAAGCACACACACATACACCAGCTCTCCCACACTCCCCAAATCCCTCTCTTTYTCTAGTCTCTAAATTAGTCCTAATCCTTCTGGGTTCGACCAAAGTCCTCCAAACAAACGTAATGGGCAATAATCAGCTCTGCAGCAGCCAGTGTATTGGCTTTTTTTCTCATGCTCAGATGACCAAACACAATGATACTGTTTTCTTAATAAAAGAGGAGGTTAATAATCTGCTGATCTCCAGTCCCTGTGTGCAAGGAAAAAAAATCCCTTCCCTACTTCTCCTTTTTTCCATTCCCCTTTTTGTGGAAATGTGTGTGTGTCCTTGTTTTTCCTACATTGTGGGGCCCAATTTTAAGGAAAACACAGCCTCTTGGGGTCTGGGTGCTCCTTTGGGCCCCACAACTTCAGAGGCTGATTTTGGTTGTGAGGGTTGGGTTTAGGATAAAGGTGTGAATTGAGTTTAGGTTAGTTTTAGGGTCAGGAAGGTACCTGTGAGGCTAGGGTTTGTGGTCAGGGTTAGGAAATAAAATCACAAAAAAATGAATGATAGTCAATGGACGGGCCCCACAAAGATATAAGAACAAGTTTGTGTGTGTGTGTGTGTGTGTGTGTGTGTGCGTGCGTGCGTGCGTGCGTGCGTGC
>NW_013952503.1:1262800-1272174 GCF_001266775.1 Austrofundulus limnaeus | reverse complement strand
GGGCTCAGTTTTAAGGAAAACACAGCCTCGTGGGGTCTGGGTGCTGCTTTGGGCCCCACAACTTCAGAGGCTGATTTTGGTTGTGAGGGTTGGGTTTAGGATAAATGTGTGAACTGAGACTAGCCTTAGGGTTTGTGGTCAGGGTTAGGAAATAAAATTACAAAAAAAAAGAATGATAGTCAATGGACGGGCCCCACAAAGATATAAGAACAAGTTTGTGTGTGTGTGTGCGTGCGTGCGTGCGTGCGTGCGTGCGTGCGTGCGTGCGTGTGTGTGTGTGTGTGTTTTAATGGTCCATAAAAATACACCAGCAAACCAATTTTTAAATTTGAATTCGCTGTCTAAAGATCTTTCATTTAATCTGGAAAGCTGGATTGTAAGTCTTGATGTGTTACTTTAAATGGCCAGTTTGAGATCTGACTTCAGCAAGTTTTAACCTTGGAAGTTTAATTAAATTCAAACTGCTCCCTGGAAATGAGAGTCAGAGAATGCCTGCCAAATGCTATGTTGTATGAAATGGCAGAAGACCAGAAGAAATGATTTGCAAATGTTGACAGTTGAAAAGTCCTTCCTGTTTTCAACCACATCTCAATTTTTGCTCAGAATTCCATTTTTATTTACATACACCTACTTTCTGTTTATGTCTGTTTTTCTTTTGTGTGTCCTTGGGGGTCTTTGCAAACACTGTAGCCTACAGCGGSGCCCCAGCCCCAACAATAAAAAGCTCATCAAATTCAGTCTGGCATGTGGTCCTGCCTTTTCGAATGGAGAAGGGAACAGCACCTGGTATCTCTTGTGCCTCCATTACGCACTGCCAAGATTGGAGAAGATTGCTCTGCCAGAACAATAATGTGGACATCCAGCAAAAACGTCCATTACCCCCACAGCCCATCTTGTCTCCTTGTCACCCACTGCTCACTTTCAACCACTTGCCAAATGTAATGCATGTGTGTTCATGGATTCTCCCTCCTCCAAGCAGAATAAGTCATCACAGGTCTTTATCTCTCTTATACGCTGCCTCAGTCTCATGGTTGGCTATTGGCTTTCCTTATCATGGTTGAACAAACTGTTTCCTTCTATCCATTCCTTCATTTCTTCACCCTTTGTTTCTTAGTTCTAGTCTACATCCAGATTTTCTTGCCTGCACACAGGTGTTCCAGTGTTGTGCAAAATGGAATACAGTTTTACAATTGTTGGAGCAGCATAAAAAAACACTTAAATGTTTTACTGGCACAAATATTTTTGAACAAAATATTTAATTTCTTCCAATTGCAGCAACATTCACTCATTTGGTCTACTCTATCTTCTGTTGCCTTGCAAAATAAATAAATAAATAAGTTTTTATGTCGATGGTAAACTTTAAATATATGATTCAACAAAATAAACATGTCTAAAAGTTGAAAGATAATACTTGTCTTGGCCCTGAGCTGTAGACTTTGAGTAACCGTGCCCCACTGAGCAATTTAGTTAATTATCCCTGTATTAATGAATCAAAATAAGCTGCTTTAAAGCCAGCACTGCCATTAACTACATCTCCCATGATATATTTCCTTTTGGAAAGTGGGAGAATTCAAAATTTAAGACTGCAGCTACTTACTACAACTCACRGTGAGTAAAACTCTCTTTTAATTGTATTTTTTATTACTTATTTCACATTTAGTCAGATGTACATTTCGTACATTTCAGTGTTAATAAGAGAACGTGTTAAAACACTGTTTCTATCCAGGAAATACCATGTATAGCTGAGTTTTTTTTTGTTAGCAGTGTTCAGCCATTGCAATGAGACAAGGAATGTGACATTTTCTGTTTAGTCRAAGTTAAACACGAAACATCAACGTTGTTACAACTGTAGTGCTTATTTGACCCTCAGAAAATAGTTTTGACACCCCTAGTTTAAATCCTTAACCATTACTTTGCATAATTAGTTAAAAAATAACTACCTGTCCATCCATTCATCCATGCATCCATCCATTTCAACTTATCCTCTTCGTCCTGTTCAGGGTTGTAGAGGAGCTTAGACTTGATAGTTCACTAAACTACAATGGCAAAAGTACATGATACAAACATTTATGCATGCAAATTCCACAACAAAATATCCAAAACAATTCTAATCACAAACCTTTGATGACCCAAAAATGCTTGCTGTTTTCCTAAATCTACACATAAGAAACAATGCACTACTTGTTTACAACTGGTTTCATCCATCCCATGATCCTAATCTGTTACAGTTTATTTCAGGGCCTATACATGGCAAAATAATAAATAAATAAAGCAGATGTATGCCTTTTTTCTAATCAAATGCCTCGTCTTAAACATACACCCTTTAACACCATCTCCTAACCCACTCACAAATTCTTCTCTTTGCTCCATCTGTCAAGTCTTGGATAAGTTGTTGCTAGGCAGAATAGTTGGTGAGCTGTTAAACATGACATGAGCTTGTTAGTTTTCYTTGCAGCCCTCGAGCTGTAATGAAGGGTGAAGCTGGTGTTCACGCAGAGGGTGAAATTATTATCAACCTGCTCTGTTCACAAATCAACCAAATTAATCTTTGTAGCACTGGCTAACTGAAACGGCTTGTCATTTTGGAGGAAGTGTGAGAGATGTATAAACCTGTAAATACAGCATGTAAAAATCTACATGGAGACTCCTCTTACAGTGCATGTCCCAGTTAATCTGAACACACACTACTTGGTTGTCCACCACACTGGGTAATTACATCAACACTAAAATGAAGCGGTGGCAATAATGTAGTGCAAATTGCAGCATAGTTGGTTTGCAGCACTGCCACTAATGGCTTTGAGCAGCCTCTTCATTGCACAGTAAAGTTTAATGGCATTATTAAATAAGGCCAGATATATATTATTGCATGCATGTAATGTAAAAGCAGATTTGTTTTCATGGGCCAGAAGATAATGTCTTTATAAATATAATAGTATTATCAACAGGTCTGTCAATGAAACAGCAGGCTGGAAATTATGTCACAAATAGGCTCAAAGCAAACAATCAATATTCAGAACAGAGGGCTACCAGAAAGTATTGACCCTGATTGTATAATGGAACATAAATGGTGACAGTACTTATCACCATATTGAAAAAATGATTAACAAAGAAATAAAAAAAGCATTCTTCAGCAGCAAAGCAACATAACTGAAAATTTTGGATAGAAAACAAAATATCAGTTTTGTTGGATTTATGTGCAGCTGGACACAGCTTTAGTCTGAGGACTAGAATGGTCATCAGTGTAGAAACGATATGGAACCAGGATCATTTCAAAGGCCAGGGATGATCTCATCAGCCAAAAGAACACATAGTTCCAGTCAAAAAAGAAAAAACAGCACAAAATCTCAAGAGACGATTCAATGCCTCATATGAGACACAAAGGTTCAGAGACGGTTCACTCACTGGCACCCAATAATCAATGTGCTTTAGCTTGACAGCAGCAGATGAGTTTCAGGGGTGCATCACAGAAGATCCACACTGTCAATAAAACAACTGCTCTCATCGTCACAAGTTCTGACATAGGTCAGTCGAGAGCAGTACATCAAAGGTTTGATTACGATCGATTCTTTCAGATAATGCTGCAGCTGAACATCTTTTGGCAGCCATCTTTTGCAACCTTTTCAAATGGAGGAGTTTCTACTTTGGACGTAAGCTTAATCTAAAACTGGAAATTTTTAAAATAATGCCAATGCAGCTGCTGTATGTGTAGTTAAAACATAAATTTTATTATATAAAGCCAAATAGTGATTTTGGACTCAGGTTTGCTTGCCATTGGAAGGACACTTGTGTGTCTGTCACTCCCTGACATAATTTTAAATTAGAAAGTAAGCCTTAAACCAGTGGTTCCCAAAGTTGGGGCGCACCCACTGTGGGGGGGCACTGAAGCAAAAAATAATAATTTTGGACACTGCTGGCATAATGGACAGGTTTTTGATGGGGGTCCCACWGTAACCCAAACAAGTGAAAATTAAGTGTCTGTTTCGCTCAACAAAACAATTTATTTATTTATTCCTTCAGATTTTAAACCTATTTTGCACAAAGTGGCATTTTTWAAAAAAAAGCTTTTTGATAGCAATGTTGAAAATAATCACACAATAAAAATGTTTACACTTAAAATAATGACATTATGAGGGTGGTCAGTTGTTAAAAGCATTTTTTTTTTTACTTTGTGGCAACCTGTAACCTTTTTCAGTTTACTTTTATTAGTTAAATTGCTCAAAAAAAGTTTGATGTGTGAAATAAACTGTAATGGGGCTTGAAAACAAAACATCTGTGTCTCCAGTTGGGGACTGTGTGTTCTGGGGGTGAAGATTTTCTTATAAATCAAATGGGGTCACGGCAGAAACAGTTTGAGAGTCATTGCCTCAAACAAATAATCACTGTACAAAAGCCCTAAAACTTATTGGGGAAATATTGTATCCTATGTAGCAGAAACATAAAAAATGATACATAAAGACTTAAAAAAATCTGTAACCATAATTTTAGTTCTACCTCCTCCAAGCAGTGCAGTTTGTTGTAACCAAGCACTCATCTGACTTCACCTCAGCTTACACACAGAAAAAAATAAAATAAAATAAAATGTATAAAATGACTCCAATGTTACAGCTTTATGGTGAAATTGATGATCATATCCTGAAGGCTCTTCTCTATCCTAGAGATGTCCTGTCCCATTATCTATCAACTCACCCACTCACAATTTATTACACACATTATATGGAAACTAATGTATTGCTGGGTTGCAGTCAACGTATTGACGTCATGAAATGCAGATGGGGGGCAGGAAGTAAATGCAATCCCATTTCCTGTTGATTCAGCGTCATCAAAATGCCTAAATTCTGTACTGTGTGCGATTGTTACAGCAGCTCAGGAATTGTGGAAACGAACAATGCGAGAGTTTGCAGCGACCAATTTCTGACAGGTAAGAATTGTATCATTTAAATCATATTTTCAGATATTTTCCTGGATAGTTCCTTGGATTTTGGTTTACAGAAGCTAAATAAATTATTTACAAGTAGATCCAAGCACATATAAATAACGGGTAAACTGGATTCTAGCATTAGCAATAGCATTGGTATCATAGGTTAACTTCTTAAAATAGCACAACTCACTACGACAATTTGGATCATAATAAATTAAAGCATATTTTTTTGCGATATATTGTCTGCGCCTGTTATGATCCTGTTCCTGTCTGTCATGCTTGTCATCACCCTGCTCCTGTCAGTCTTGTCYTGCTCATTGCCTCTGCCCCTCCCGTCACTGAAAACTCAATCAGCTCATTTTACTCACCTGTTCCTGTCAGTATAAAACTCAGCTCCAGCCTCCAGTCCCTTGCCAGATTTTCATTAGCCCCGTCTATGAACTTCCAGCGATCTTGTTCCATGTCCTACTCTTGCCTTGTGATCCTGACCCTTTTCATGTCTCTTGGTTTAACGAATCCTGCCTCAGTCCTTGTCGGTTCCTGCCTGCCATCTGCTCTCACGGTAACGACTTTGTTTCTGTCTCTCGGACTCATCTCTCTCGTCTCACCCCTGAATGGTACCACGCCACATCGGACTTCCTGGATCTCGACCACGGAACCCTTCTCTGGACCAACGACTCTGTCTGTCCCATCCAACCTGGTAACACTCTCTGATTATCCGTGTATGACCTTGGCTTTGTTTGTGACAAAGAGAAACCCCCGCAACATAATTCCTGTGGCTACCGCTCCCCGGAACCAAAACCACACGGCTGTTGTTTCCGCCCGGACCCAGTCCCGCATCAGAAGGTTGGTTGCTTGTATTATTTTCACCAATAATATATTCTTGTTGAACCAACCTGACCCAGTCTCTTTGTGTCCAGACCAGCCGTTTCCGGGTTCCTGGCTCCCATCGTCAACAGCACTTTTTCATAATAAACTTGTTAAATTGCTGTGTGTGTTCGGATCTCATTCAGAGTTCAAAGACCCATTCTTAACAGCGCCAGCCCATTTATGGCATTAGCATACTCGCTGTGATCCATTTYGCTGTGTTTTGAACCACTTCCTGCCTCCCATCTGACATTCACCTCATCCAGGTCACGTGACTGCAACCCAGCAATATTATAATATATCTGACTGACCTTGACTAAACAAAAAAATAATAGTAACTTTGTGTGAGTGTGTGTGTGTGTGTGTGTGTGTGTGTGCTGATAGTGCTTCCTGTCAGTAAGTGATTTGACTGTTGAGTCGTGTTTTTACAGGCTTCACAGAGTTACGTGCTCAGCAGTTGAGAGACTTAAAGACAAGATAGCGGGGGTGGAAGGAAAAGAGAGAGAGGGGTGGGTGCAAGTTACCTATCATTTGATGCTGCCTCTCTTGCATAATCCCATGCTTTCAAATGAAGAGAAAATGCTGATGAAGCCTTGAAACAGAACAATAGTAGAAGAAAAGAGGAGAAAAAGAAGTCAAGAGAGGAAAGAATGTCCTCTTCTTTGGTGCATGGGTGTGAATTTCTGACAAGGCGAGCTTCTCCTTCTTCACAAAGTTTGTGTTTTCTCATCCTGCGTTTTGACTGGATCAGCATTCTAATGAAAGACCGCATTGCCTCAAAAGCTCAGTTTGAATCCCTCAATAACCAGTCAGCAATTGTCTCTTTTGTTAATATGCAACTTCTGCTGCACCTGTGGAAAAAAAAAAAAACCTCATGGAATAAAGAGGATGTTTTCATCTTTACAGCACAGAAAAAAAGAATAAAATAAAATTATATATATATATATATATGAAAAAAATAGTTGAACAAGTGCATCCAATACCTTTCTAATGAAGAACTCATTCATTAGAAACTGACCTCACTTATGAGGTAAATTAATGAGTTATGTTTCATACACATTTTGTCTAAAAAGTCCAAATCCCATTAAACTTTTCCTTCCTTTCATACTTGCTTAGCTTTATCACCTGGGTTCTAAATGAGCCCCAGAATCCTTTGGATCAGGACCAGAATCATTCAGAGCAATGCAAAGTTCTCCAGGCTAACATGGTTACACCCCATATCAGTCTGGTAAACATTAACATCTCAAAACCTGCATAGCTTCAAAACTGTTCCTCTCAGATGGATAGAGTAAAACAGCCTTGGGCTCCTTTGTATGTACTTGCATGTGTGTGTGTGTGTGTGTGTGTGTGTGTGTGTGTGTGTGTGTTTGTGTGTCCATGCATTTCAATTGGTAAGATGAAAGTATTTACCATTTTTAAATTACTTCTGTGGAAACGGGTGCTGTCCAGCTGGTGCTGTTTTTGTTGGCGCTTTGGCTCGATACACAATGAACAGCAGGAAACTCTGGCAAGTGTTTACGCTGGTAAATTAGCGAGCAACAATAGTAAGCCAAAATCTTCCCTATGTTTCAGGAAAACTATTTAAACAGCAYGCAGCATGCTTGAGCAGGAGCTGTGATGGTGCATATTTTAGGCGCTGCTTTATTAACATTGCGGTAATCATAAATATTGCGAGCTGTKTAATTAGAAGGGAATGTCTAAAACATCCTGACGTACTTGGTCAGTGGTACACACAGGTGCTATAGATGTGAAGGCTGCAAACCAAACTGAGTGCAATAGAATTGCTGCTTAAGACAGATTTTAACTTTAACAGTCTTAAACCATTAAAACTACAACCTGTTTTAAAAACCTCATTCAAAACTGAGTTATCCAGACTTTTGATTTGATTTGTGCTTTAAGTAATAATATAAACCTCTAACTGGTAATAGAATAACTTTGGAAACAATCAATATTGCATCCACATTTGCTGCTCYACAACTCTACATCTCAATGTTCCTTTAATTCTGAAAGTCATATCTTGGTTTGCATGAGGATTGGTGGTCGGATTAGGCCTTGCATGTAGGGTGTTATTGCCTTGGKGTTTGAACCAGTGAGTATACATGGKGGCACCCACTCATRTTGGTGAGGTTCTTCTCACCCAAAACAAAAGTCATAATTCATTATAGAATCTCATCAAATCTGTGCATGGTGTCCAATTACATTTGTTGGACATTTTTAAACACCGCTTGACAGTTGGCATTAGCCAGACTCCAAAGTCCACAATTCTATAAAGAGGCTGTCATTAATATCATATCAGAGATGGCTGTCTCTGGTTTGGTGTAGTAATTGGGAGATGCAGTATGACAACGAGTCACACTATATCATGATCCATGATAAATCTTGGTCCTGTAAGGGTTCAGCTTACACTTCTTATAACAAGGTTATAAGAGTAATTTAATTAGCAAGGGATCACTTTTTTATTTTGGGTAAACATTCCTTCAGTGCAAAATGAATGGACACAAGAAGTGACACTCAGTCAGTGAATGTTGATTTGAACCATAATATGCGATCATTTATTTCACAAATCATACTAAATCACTAGAGTACACTTGATTGTGAACAGTCAATTTCCTGTAAAAGTTTTGGGACCAACAATAACAAGCTTTTAACTTCTTAATTGTTAACCCCACTTCAATAGAAACACAAATGTCAGCTTAGATGTTAAATACCAGACATTTGAGGCTGTAGCTTAGAGTTGGCAAAGAGGAGTTTAAGAAAAAGGAGGAAGAACGATGTTAGCTTTCTTATACTTTTTATCTTAAATAAGGTGGGTTTTAACCAGAAGGGCGTGGCATTCTGTGCTCAGCTTCAGTCAGACCTCGACGTCACACACACATCCAGCTTTTTACCTTGAGATGATGCTCTGTCACCAGCCAGGTAGGTGGGTGTGCGGCTGGAGAACCTGTCTTCAAGATCGTCGAACAGGGAATCCCAAGGCATGTTTTTCAGACTCACTTAGGTCCACGTCAGCCATGGAAGAAGGCAAAGCCTCTACTGGGACCCAGGTTTCAAGAAAAAACTTCTGTCTGGAGAGTTTCTAAAGGTGGATAAACCAGGCATTGGTTTTCCACACTGTGAGGTTTCCCGGTTGGCGTGAAGGGGCCAAACCTGACACAGTTTTCAGCTTTTGATTCCCCGGAGAGAATCTAGCTGTCAAAAGTGACTGACGGCGGTCCGTCACCTTACTGTGGGCCGGGCAGAAACTATTAGTTACTAAAAGCTTAGAGAATCTAAGTTCCACCCTCCGGAAGCTTAGATTGGAAAAGAAGTTATCAAGGAAATTGTTAGTTTTAGAACTTGCCGTGCCTCCTGAAACTAAAACAAAGATTATTGCTGCTGTGTGGTTCAGAACAAAACCTTTTATGACCCATTTAATTATCTGATGAGCACTTATTTAAAAACATAGAAAGAAAAATGAATTGCTTCAAGTTCAAACATTTGCAAATATGATTCAGACAAGTAAAACATTGGGCCTCATGCAGGAAGATTTTCGTATTCTTATCCTAAATTTCTCTTACTTTTGTTCGTATGAAGGGTTCGTACGAACGTC
>NW_013952503.1:1260947-1262790 GCF_001266775.1 Austrofundulus limnaeus | reverse complement strand
TTGTGTTTTGTTTTGTTTTTTGTTGTAAATTTTAAAACATCAAAAATAAATAAATAAATAAACAAATAAACAAATAAATAAATAAATAAATAAATAAATACTAGTACCGTTGGACTACCTGCACTGTCATGAGATCCTCTAGTGATCAGCTGTGGGATCTGCTTCGTGTCAACTGCAGTCCAGTGTTGATCTGCCAAATCTTGAGGGTCATTTACAACAGCTGTATATTCCATACAGACACAAGGAGGGCCAGCATCCTACTGACATGCACCCTGTTGACATGGCAACATGCCTTGGTTCAGCATCCTGTWTCAGCGTTGGCACCGCAGCAAACTGACCATAAAAGTGGTTCAATCAGCTTTCCAGATGTTGTGCTGTYGTTTGGTATTGTAGCTGAGAATGATTCAGACATGCTTTGGTTCATTTATGTTCATTGCAAAACAGTCATATGACCTTTCAACATAAACAGTTTTTCCATCCCCCCCATTACTTGAAGAGGGCTGGTTCTCACTGGTACTCAGTCCCAGTCCTGGCACTTGTTAAATCTTAAATTGTTTTGGTCAGTAAGTGTATCACACCAAATGAGCTCATGCTTCATTTATGGGAGGCACATCAAAACATTATGAAAAAAACAGTTTTTTTCATCATCAGGCCTGAATGATGTGAAAAACTTCATCAAACTTTTACATAGATGTTAATTCCTAATCAAAATGATAAATTTGCAACATACATACTACTTATTTTGACTCATGCAGCCAGAAGCAAGATAGAAAATTAAAAAGCAGTTGCTCGGAATCTAAAAAAATAAAAAATAATAAAAATTCTCCACAATTTTGAATTAACCYTGATTTGTCTGTATGCCTTTGACCCCAACTCTTTTCAAGCTTATTATTTCATAGTTTCAATCATGGCAGCTCTAAAGATGCCATCACAATATTGACCTTGAAAACACTTCAGATATTGTAAGGCAATGAATGAATGAGCCTGAAGAAAAGACAGAAAAAACACAGTGGTTATGAAAATGTTTATTAGGAAGCAAAATTGAGAATAAATCTGGCCCAGTGACAGAAAACACAATTTTACAAAACTCTCTAACTCATAGGCAAAGTTGAATCTAGAACTGAGCCCATGAATGCAATTAAAGATGAGAGTTAACTCTCAGCTGGAATATGTATTGTGTACTTGATTTCAATGGGCAGACTGGGACAGAGCACAGAGCTGTCTGTCTGTACAGAAATTCGGCTTGCAGCCAACAAAATCAAAGTTTTTATTCGAACCTCCTGGCAAGAACCCAAGACAGGTAGGGATGAGGCAGGGCCCTGATAAGTGAAGWTGGCATTCGTTTGAACATTTGCCCACTGCCTACAACAGCTGAATTTCAACACTGGCTGAGAGAAATGACTCAAGTGGATCCACAGTCAACCAGCTCCACACCTGTTCCCTTCAATGAATTCATGGGTTTTTCAAACAAATGCAAATCAAAGTGACTGTCTTTTCAACAAATYGATGTTATCAAAAGCTGGTGACAAAGGGAATCAGTCGAAATCAGGGTCTGTGGTTCTTTTGCTCAAAAGATGGGGCAAAAAATAAAATAAAAAAACATGGCTTTTTTTCTGAGGCTTTTGCTTGCCAGAGTTTTAGATTAAGACAATCTTATGTTGAGAAATGTCAGAGTTGTAACTAGGGATGGGTACCTTTGGCATTTGAAACGATTCGGTATCATTATCCGGCACCTGAGAATCGGTACAGGTACTTAACGGTACCAATTTTCTGTACTTTGTGTGTGTTGTATTTTTTAAATAATAAACTTTTATTTTTTTTACATATTTCTCAACATATAAAA
>NW_013952503.1:1255449-1258376 GCF_001266775.1 Austrofundulus limnaeus | reverse complement strand
GCTGCGTTCAGGATAAGCATGGAAAACTCACCACTCTTACATCAATATGGTCACAATGATGCATTTAGGTACCAAAACATGGTACCGTTTGATGCTACGTGAAAAGGTTCTCGGTAGTACCGACAGAATTTGGTCTGTACTTAAAAAAGTATCGAATTCGGTACCCATCCCTAGTTGTAACAGTTGTATCTTTTAAAATGATATCAGGAGCTAGGTACATGCAAAATGTGTAAATTTTGTGAATTGTACCCATTTTCATTTATTTATTTTTTGTTTTGTTTTCTAAAGTCAGTTGGCTGTGACRGCCTTCTTGTATTAGGTTAACTCTAAAAAAGTAAATTAAACAAATATGTATTTTCTGATGTCTCATAAAAATCCCTTCACTGACTTATGAGATGAGGATCATCAGTCGGAAAAGAGTGGACACTTTCAGGTTGGGGGTGAGGTTCTGCCTTGAGTAGAGGAGTTCTAGTATCTTGGTGTTTTTGTTCACGAGTGATGGAAGATTGGAGCATGGGATTGGCCGAAAAATCGGTGCGGCTTCCATGGACTCTGTACTGGTCTGTTGTGGTGAAGAGGAAGKTGAGCTGCAAGGTAAAGCTCACAGTTTACCAGTCGGTTTACATTCCTACCCTCACCTATAACCTCAAACTATGAGTAGTGACCAAAAGAATGAAGTAGCTGGTCTCTTCCTTAGAGAAAGGGTGAAAAATTCAGTTATCCATGAGAGGCTTTGAGTGGAGCCACTGCTCCTTCACATTGGATTTAGGGGGTTTGTGCATCTGGTAAGGATGCCTGCCTAAGGAGGTGCATGTCTTGACTGGGTGGAAAGTCTGGGGAGGACCACACTGGAAAGATTACGTCTGTCGTTAGGCCTRGGAATACCTTAGAATCCTTCTAGAAGAGTTGGAAGATGTGAGCGAGGACATATATGTCTGAGCATCCCTACATAAGCTGCTGCCCCCGCAATCCAACTCTGGAACAAGTGGTTAAGAATAGATGAATGGGTTAAGAAAAAATTTGCTAAAAGGAAGAGCTGATTCCAAGTAGGAATTGGTAAACATTTTACACATGGATCTTGTAAAAACTGGTAACTTTTCAAATATGTTTTGCAGATCAGTCTCAGCTACCACCAAACTAAAATGTAAATAAATACTGTATGTTTAAAACAATATAACAATTTCCACATTTAACAAGTTGAGTTGGCTGTAGTGGCCACCTTCTATTGAGTGGATTTTTAGTTTATCAGATGTAGATGTACATTCAATGATTACCTCCTGCACGTGTCATAGACATTTGTCAAATAGTACGTGAGGTTTAATTTAATTTAATTAGTTTTTTTTTTGCTAACAGACACCCAACCAAAATATTACCAGTAGCCTTTATTTCTCAGTTGCATAAGAAACTACCTACAATGAATTATCAGCTCTTTTTCTTGTATTTTTATGAGATGAGAGATTAACAAACACACTTGACTATATTCCAATTTTACAGGCAAAATTTGGATTAAACATTCCTCCTCTGTGCTGTACTTTTTTTTTCCAAATGACTTTTTCTTTCTTTCATTTTATTTYCTAATTCCTTTCATTTATTCTTTCTGATTGCCAGAGGTTTGGAAACAGCAGTGGAAGCAAAAATCAAATTGTTTTTTTTTATGTGTGACTATTTCCTTTGTAAATATGGAGAAGTGGAGTGGAAACTGAACTCGGCAGCTGGTCGTCACAGAGAACTTACACAGAGCTGGTGAATGCTGCTGGGAAACAGCACAATCCTGTATTCACTCCCGGTTAGGTTTTCCTGCCATTCAAAAGGTAAAAAAAAAAAAAAAAAAACAGAACAGAAAACAACAACAAAAAAAGCACTCAACAGGAACAGGACTGGTGTTGTGTCATTTCTCTTTACAGCTTTTAACCTGTTGAACAAAACCAACATTTATGGTATAGTAGGCACTTTTTCAACACTAAAATGAGATATTTTGTTTCTGTCTATAGTCTTTTTTGTCTGAGTAAATCAGCTTCGTATGTTAATTACCGATATGAAGATAGCAAACAGCTTCTTTATAATGACCTCCCCTGGGCCACTACATGCTTATCATGTTGTAATGGGGTTAGTCCCAGTCCTCTGTGGATTTCCACCCACCATCTATGAAAGCAAATAAGCATTATCAGAGTAAACATTAAACATTTGCATATTCATCGTTAAAAAAACATAACCTAATATAATTTTTTGAAGCAAGATGAAAGACAGATTTTTTAACAGTTGGAAGTGTCCAAAAAGACAGAATGAGCCCATAAGAGATTGTCTCACATATTAATCTTATTCCACATACGTAACAATTGATAGTTCAGATATTTTTGAAGTGGGGATCTGTGCAAAAGTTGAATTTATTATTTAATGACAACACAGAGGGGAATTCAAAATACAGAACACACACAAAAAATAAAATAAAAATAAAAATAAAAACAACACTGCCATGAAGTACCGACAATTCTGGTGGATATTCGACATAATATTTTATGTTATTTTTCTCTCTGTTAAATATAATCCAAAAATTTTTGCGATTGCTTCTTGCTCGTCTGCCATGTTTGTTTACTTTGAACTCATGTTCGATCTTGACAGGTCTCACAAGATTTCCCATCTGACATATTAATGTTGGTGAGTGAGTATGTTCATGTGTAGTGGGTTGTTTTTGCCATGTGCCTGTACACCACACACTGCAAAGCCAAACCTAGATGTTTTATCATCATAAGTGGGATCTGAAAAGTTAGAAAAGTGTTTAAGTTTGTCAAAATTGACKAACTCTAATCTGAGGGAGATTAAGACCAGAGTGCTTTGCTGCAGTAATATATATACAGTGGTTTGCAAAAGTATTCATACCCCTTGAACTTTTCCATATTTTGTCACATTACAACCACAAACATAAATAT
>NW_013952503.1:1252533-1254856 GCF_001266775.1 Austrofundulus limnaeus | reverse complement strand
ATTCATGTGGCACAATTTACAGCAGCTTTTCAAAAATCCTGAGAACCCAGAAAACAGATCATTTGAGCTCCTGATGTCAGGTGTCTTTAAATAAATGCTGTTACAAGGGTATGCATTTGTGAAGGTTTTATAATACTGACTCTCATTAAAAAATGTCAATATGACAACGCTGAATCTTTGCAAACTCTGCATGTAAACACAACTTGTCTTTAGTGGTGCATCAGACAGCCTCCAATGAACTACAGACCATTGGTAAAGTGGTGATACTGAGGCACTGAAAATGAAATAAAATTATTATAATCATTTTAAAGTGCTTTTTTAAATTAATTTTATAGATCAGGCAGATATATATGTAGAGATAAAAATGAGCCCTCATTTTAACCTCGCATAGGACTGTCAATACAATAATGCACCCTAATTACTATTCAGTTAATTGTTGTTACTCAAACTACAAAACACGAACAAAACAAAGAAAAACATGTGTTCCGACCAGAAAATGCAGGCTATGATTTTTTTTTGTAGTACACCATATGGCATGTACAAAAATAATAAAAAAATGCAACAGCCATCTGTAAATATCCATCTATCCATTCATTACCTTTTACCTGCTTCTTCCTCTCAGGGTCATATCCAGCAGTCACTGTGCGAGGGGCGGTGTACACTCTGGACAGGTTGCAAATCCATCACAGGTCCACATAGAGACAAATGAGACAAACTCTCATTTACTTCTGTTGTAGCATTTCTGAGCTCAAACCTTTCTCTTCAAACTAAAAAAAAGAACTTTTGACATACACCTTCATAAATTTAACTTAACCCCAGTCTGAAAAAAGGCATTATCAAACAGTCTTATTTTTACTTAGATTTTCTCTTTGCCAGTTTAGTTTATTCAGGGAATTACACTCAGGTGTGTGGTTATCATGGTGACAGTAATGAACCATTGGCAGCAGATTTTCATCTTTTAAGTGGTCTTTTAACACTTTTACACTGAAACATCCAAACATACTAACTTTGTCAGTTTTGATTGTGTCAAACTCAAGCCCCTAGGTCAATTGTGGCCCGCAAGAGTTTCAAAGATGTCTAAAAATAAGCATGCTGTTTTAAAGCCAGCATTGATGAACTACATCTCCCATATTGCATATTGATAATTTTACTTTTAATTATGGCATCCCACCACTACATGGGGGGGTGCAAAGGAGTCAAAGGTAGCTGGCAGATGGTGAAATTTGACATRTAAAATCTCCATTATTTTTCATTTACTTTCGCCTTTGCCTCAGAGATGTAAACAGCATCATTTAAGTTATTGTGAGAGCGAGGTGTCTTATTCAAAGAGGCAATTACCCATGATGCATAGCGACCCCATAAGTAGGCTCCCTAGCCTGGCCTCCTTCACTTTTCGTTTGAGAGAGGAGAGCGAGAGGTAAGTATTGTTGTCACGGCACCACGCAGTGGTGGATTTGATATGTGATTGAGACGCTGTCTCTTTCTTTTACAGTGACGTTTGGTGGCGATTCATTGATATTGGTGGAGACGTAGTCTCAGATTGAGTGATGATGAGTGTGAAGCCGGCCCATCTTGGACTCGAGCAGACATGCTTGATCTGTTTGGATCAGATTCGGACAATGGAGGTAGTTTTCAGGGCTTTTCGCCTTTTCAAACTTAGAGTACTCTTGTTTCTGGTCAGATTGACCGGCCAAAGCGTCAGGCTTCCAGTGGTCCGCCACATGTGGCGCAGGCAAAGAAAGCTAAGCTAAGTCTTGGTAAAAGAGGGAGCCATGTTAGCTCCGAACTACTTCCGGGGACGGCAGCCGGTTCAGCTCAACAGTCAAAGAAACACAGTGATGTTGTTAACGTGCAACACAAGGCTGATCTGAATATAAGTGAGTTGAAATCACAGCTTGGACTTAATCAGCTGATGTCTTAGTTCTCGTCGTTGAAGAGTGCGGTTGCTACTTTGGCACAAAATTCTCAGACTAGAAGTTCTGTTAGAGGACCTGTGACCAGGGAGTTTAAAACAGAGGATTTGTCTGATTTAATTGATCCAGCCTATAATGATGATAGCTGGGAGTTGCCAGACACTGCAAGTGCAGGCGAGCAGGATGGCTCTCAGGCTGCATCTTATTTTGATCCCTCAGCATTTGCTGAGAATCTGGATGGGGATCCAGAGGGGGTGTGGAGTATTCCACAGGCTGACTCAGAGGTGAAAACTGGACCTGCTATAGCTAATAATTTAGCCTCTATTGTGGATTTGGGATGTATAAAAAGAAAAAAGTGAGGACTCAGTGAAGAGTCTTACTGATAAATACCCTCGTCCCAATAATTGTAA
>NW_013952503.1:1249530-1251072 GCF_001266775.1 Austrofundulus limnaeus | reverse complement strand
GAATGGGAAAGCATTACAGCAGATCAGTGGGTTTTGAGCTCTGTTTTGGGCTATAAAATAGACTTTGTCACTGAACCACTTCAGCTGACAATACCATCAGAAATTCAGTTTTCAGAGTATGAGTCAGATCTGCTTGATCTGAAGACTCAGAACAWGATAGCCAAAGRTGCTGTTAGGATAGTGGAACCTGTTTCAGGCCAGTTTATCTCTAATATTTTTGTTCGACCAAAAAAGAATGGCAAACTCAGACCTATTCTAAATCTGAAGGGGCTGAAAACATTTGTTAGATATGAGCATTTCAAGATGGAGATGTTTTCACAACTACTAGACATTATCCAACAGAATGATTATTTCACATCTCTGGATCTACGTGATGCATATTTTAGCATTCCGATTCATGCAGACTTCAGAAAATACCTCAGATTTTATTGGAGGGACATTCTGCATGAACATCCAGTGTTACCACTTCGCATTAGCTCAGCACCTCAGATGTTTACAAAAGTAATTAAAGCAGTGTTTGCTTGGTTCACACAACAAGGCATCCGTTGCACTTTTTAAATTGATGATTCGTTGATCATGGATCAGGTGTTATTTCAGAGTGTTACCCAGACTCAGCTTATGGTTACAAAGTTGGAAAAGCTTAGGATTTTATATCAATTTTGAGAAGTCTGTTCAGGTTCCCACTAATAAGATAGTGTTTTTTGATTTTGTTATTGACTCTGTAACATTCAGAGTGTATCTGGCTGACAAACGAATAGATGCCATTTTGACRGAGGCTCATGTTATATTTTCAGCAGACAAGATTACAATCAGAATGCTTGCCAGATTTATTGGTATGATTATCCACACATTCACAGCAGTGCTACCTGGTCCATTACACTACAGACATATGGAGCGGGAGAAAATTCAGGCTCTGGCTTTAGGTAATGATTTTGATATGATTATTAGTTTGTCATCCTCTACTGTGGCTGAGGTCAACTGGTGGGTGAATAACAAAGGTTCACAATGGCAAATTAATCCGACAAGTAGATATTTCAGCCAAGATTCAGACAGATGCCAGCATGGAAGGCTGGGGTGGTGTGTTTGATAACAAAAAAACAGGTGGGCGTTGGTCTACMTCAGAGTCCCACAAACAAATTAATTTTCTGAAATTGTTCAGTGTGTTTCTCTGTCTTAAGGCTTTTTTCAGTCAATCTTGTGATATTCATGTATGCATTCAATCTGACAGTACAGCTGCAGTGGCWTATATTAATGACATGGGGGGCATGGCCTCAGAAGAGTTGGACAACCTGGCTGCACAAATCTGGAATTGGTGCATGGAGAGAAACATTTTTATTACTGCACAGCATGTGCCTGGGAAACATAAYTCAGTGGCAGACACACTATCTAGAGTGTTTTCAGATGGTTCAAATTGGAAATTAAAACCTGAGATATTTTCTAGAATTTGTTGTCAGTTTTTTTTCTCCCAGACATAGATTTGTTTGCTAATAGGCACAATTCTCAACTTGATAAATTTGTGTCTTGGATGTTTGAACCTGGGGC
>NW_013952503.1:1243390-1248515 GCF_001266775.1 Austrofundulus limnaeus | reverse complement strand
GGGAAGGGACTAAGTTCTCGGACAAAATTTTGAGTTGTCATTTCAGATGATCTGCATTTTTCTTTCTTAAAATAAATTTTGTTGGATTGCATCTCCATTGAGGTTGTGTGGTTGGATCCTGTGGAATAGTCCACACAAGCAGTGTGATTGTCATCAGCTTTGAACATGCTGTTTACATCTCTGAGACGAAGGCGAATGAAAATGAAAAATAATGCTCCCTCATCCCAGCAGATGTGCAGGATGAGGGACATTATTTGAATTGTAGTGAGCCTCAGGCTCAGAGAACACCCACCACCTTTTTGAGTTAGATTTAGTGGTTTGCTGAGACCCTCCCTTTTTTTTTAAAAAACTTTGATGACAATCACACATGGCGATGAAAAGTGAAGGAGGCCAGGCTAGGGAGCCTACTTATGGGGTCGCTAGGCATCATGGGTAATTGCCTCTTTGAATAAGAGACCTCGCTCTCACAATAACTCAAATAATGCTGTTTACATCTCTGAGCCTCAGGCTCACTACATTTCAAATAATATCCCTCATCCTGCACATCTACGGGGATGAGGTAGCATTTTACTGTTTTTTCTATGGCCGCTTTTGCTGCCGTGTTGGGGAGTTGAAATTTCCTACTGACAAACTAGTACATTTAAACTGGAATGCCCTTCCAGTGGGGATTCCCTGTTGGAAAATGGGAGCATTCATAAACCAAGACAGCAGCTACTCAACACAACTCAGCAGCATTTAAAATCCTCTTACTTTTAATTTTAATGACATTTCTGTTTAATTTATTATACATTCAGTCTGTCGTACATGTAGTGCTTTTCAGTGTTTTTAAGAGGAGATGTTGAAACCCTGTTTCTATGCAGAAAATACCACATAGAGCTCATTTATTATTTGTTAGTGGTGGACTTTGCAATGAGAGACAATGTTTCATATTTAGTTGAAACACAAAATGTCAACATTAATTACAACTGTCCCTTTGAGGGCTACAAAAATGATCATGTGGCCCTCAATGAAAATGAGTTTGACAGCCCTGGCTTAGATTTTTACAAAATAAAATCTCAAACTAAAACTGAGTTTCCAGAAACAAGAGTTCCAATGGATTCCTGTTTAGTTTCAGTTGCACTCTTCAAATTTTATTCATAAATATTATTTATTTATTTATTTGTTTGTTTGTTTGTTTGTTTGTTTGTTTGTTTGTTTGTTTGTTTGTTTGTTCATTCATTCATTCATTCATTGCTTGGTTTCTTCAGAATGTTTAATACCCCTGTGTCTATTTACACACAAATACCTTCAGGGACCTTCACATCCACCTGCCTGCTCTTTATGCATTCCAATCGACCTGTTTGCTCTTCTCTTTGTCCTTTCTACATGGAGAAAGCCATCTTGACAGTAGCAGATAAGCATCAGCCAGATGCTCCGTAACACAAGAAAGAAACAAGAGAGGGGGAGTTGTTGTGGCACACAGTCTCCMCTTGCAGCCGTGTCTTGTTTGTACACTGGGGATGTGGCAGGAGCTCATGTTTCACCAGCTCTTGTCACGTAGCTTCGCCCGCTACACCGTCTACCGCTGTCATCTCTGCATACCCAGTTGTTGAGAACAGCCTGCAGTGTGTCGTTGGGCTGCTCTGCATCTTTCAGGTGGTGCCACAAACATGAAGCAAAGGGTGGATAAATCAAGCTGGAGGAGTCAGGTGTAGGATCGGCTTTTCCCAGCTCGTTTCATGCAACATTCTTTGTCTTGGGCCTTCTTTTTATTCTCCCAGCCTCTCAGATGATGCAACTTGATGCCAGTCTGATGTGTATTGCAATCATCATTACACCTCTGTTGTCCTTTATTTTAAGCTCACATAGAAGATCATCTGCCTCATTTAGTCTATCTTCCAGTCCCTCACTGGTTCTCTCACAGAAGACTTCTGCTGTAAAAAGATAAGGCAACTTATGCATTTCCAAAGGTCAAGCTTCTGAATTTGAACTACTTACAAGTTGAAAAAATATAGTCCAGTTGTGCTGTAATGACATTTAGGTTCCTGTGATTGGTGAAGCTGTGTCAAGAGCAACTTGTTGGGCAGAGTTGTAAAGTGACTAAGTACAAATACTTTGTTACTGTACTTAAGTAKAAATCTTGGCTATTTGTACTGTACTTGAGTAAAAAAAAAAAAATTCAGCCAACTTTTTACTTCTACTCATTACATTTTTACATACGTATCTGTACTTTCTACTCCCTACATTTTTTTAAAAAAGGTAAGAAGTAGAAAGTCATTATTCCTCCTATGTCATTCCAGCTCGTTATTGTTAAAAAAAATCTATCCCGATAAACTGTGCCTTTGAATTTTATTGTGGTTGGACGACAAGTATAAATATATACCATTCAAACCCATTCTCACTCCCATGTCGTCACATATTGACGCTTTTCCAAGGTTCCCTCTACGTCCGATTTTGACGCGCCGGGTACCCCCGTCACGTCAGTTAGTGACGAGATGGGGCAAAATCTGTTGTCATATTTTCAGAAAGTGTAGAAAATGCGCAAAAACTACCGTTTCGAAGCCTGAAATTACCTTTGTTCACTTTAGACATCCTGTCCCTGACCCTAGTACCTAAAATTAACCATTTTTAGAAAATGTAGGAAATTCACGTCAACATGTTCCAAAGCCTGAAATTACCTAATATTCACCATGGACATCCTACCCCTGATCCCAGTACCTAAACTTAACCATTAATCCTGATCCCTCATGTTAACCTCAGACCCCCGACCCAAAGACCCCTGGTGGCGCAACCCGGAAAAGCCGCGGGCGTCAAGGACTGACGCGAGGGGGGTACCCGGCRCGTCAAAATCGGACGTAGAGGGAACCTTGGAAAAGCGTCAATATGTGACGACATGGGAGTGAGAATGTGTAGACCATTCTGGCACATATTAGTTTGTACACAATCCATCACAGTTGCATGCCTTTAAAAAATGTATTTGGAAAATCTAACCTCTCATTTTTACTCAGTACTTTTACTTTCAATACTTAAGTACATTTTATGTCAGAAATTTACTTTTGATACTTAAGTACAAAACGAATCAGATACTTTAAGACTTTTACTAAAGTAATATTCTTAGAGGAGGCTAAATTTTACCAAAGTAATTTTATGATAAGACACTTGTACTTTTACTCAAGTATCACTTTGTGGTACTTACACACTGTTGTTGGGAAAGAACAGAAATCTTCCCCTGGAAGCTGAATAGTGGGAAAGAAAAAAAATGGATGTGAAACATTGAAACCTCTTGTAAAAAGACAAAGACACTGTGACAGGATTTAATGTTAGAAGTGATGTCTCTGAAAAGCAATGCAGAAACACTTCAGTGGTGAGAACTTGATCTGGTAAAGCAGGCACCAATGGCACTTTATTCAAATGACCCAAAAGAAATCAGGAAATAAATAAATAAAATTAAGATAGAACAAATCCCATTCATGACAATAAATTCCTTTGTGCAAACAGGAAAACAGAGGCAATTTGCAACTCTCAGACAACTAGGTTCTCAAAGACATTCTTCTCAAACTCTTTGAGCTGGGGGTRGGGGTGCAAATGGAAGTGCTCTTCCCATGGCAATCAAACCCCTCCCCCACCCTTACCCCCCTCCCTGAAGTCTGAATGGCTGATTAGTTGACCAWGTTGTGAGGAGCGGAGGAGTGGATGCAGATGCGGCTAATTCCAGTGGTTCACAAAATGCTGATTGCGTGGCACAAAKTGCTAACAGCAAATCAATACAGCCAGCATCACTAGCCTCTTGCATCTATATTTGAGGGCTTAGCACCTGTGACTGCAGCTTTGTGCTAATTTCAGCTTGATTACCATCAAAGCTCGTCTGTTTCCTTACACTGAAAAACTCCASAATTACGTAAAAGACTTGGGTTAATTAGAGTAAACAAATGTAGTGTTTTCACTTGACAAATGCAGTGAAGTAAATAATATCACATTGCATATGGAGYGCAGGCACCAATAATGCATTGGCAAGGTTTTATTTCATAATTACAAAACTTTCTAATCATGGAAAAACACCTGGAACTTGTAGGCAGCTAMATTAAATGTGTGATTTCCTTTTGTACTCATTTTCATACAAGCTTATGATTACAATAAATAGCTTCCTATCATCTAAATAATGCTTTGAGTTTGGCATAGGGATATCATTTGCATTGCAAAATGAGTACCTCCGTATCATGCAAGCAGGCCTATATTCATGTTCTGTATAACTGTCACATGCTGCCTGTGCAAAGAAAGTGCTCGCGGCTATTATTTCCCAGCCTTTGTTTTTTTTTTTTCTTTCTTTTGAAGCAGAAGATGGGCCGTAGAATGACTCTATTAATGCAGAACCTATTTCTTCCATATCAAAAGAAACACCCAAACCAATGTAATGACAACCTCTTCCCTCCTTGCCTCTGGTTGTTCTCATTCACCCATCACAAGAAAAGAGGTCATGAAGGCACAACTGTACAGTAGAGTCTTGCAGGGAGTCAACGTGCATATGTTTCATCATGTTCCTTAGAACTAAACTGCGAAAACGGTACAGAGCTTATTTACAGAGAATTGATAATGATCACATTATTGTCACACATCATGAATTCACAGGATGTTGTTGCTGTGATTAAGACGTGTTGGTGAAGTCTATAGAATTTTTGAGTTTTAATTGATGTTATGTCATTCCCCCTCTTCTAGATAGATCTATAGTAAAAAGTAGGATCTGTGTTATTATAAACCAAGGTCACATGACATGGACTTAACCCTGGAGTGTTTTAATTCCGCCAAGTCTTTAGTGCCTCTTCGCTAATGGTCACCTGTTGTGGGATTTTCTTGTCCAACCCGCGATGGTTACCTTCTGTGGCCCGAGTTCTAATTATTCCTGTGTGGAAATATCACGAGCAAGCATCACAGTGATACTAATTTACTGTAGCTCAGACAAGGTGGAAACAATATGGATCTTTAGTTTTACCCCAAAGGAATATGAGTGAAAGAAATCTTTTTCACTGTTGGTTGTGTATGTCTGTATGTATGTATGTATGTACTGTATGTATGTGTGTATGTATGTATGTATGTACTGTATGTATGTGTGTATGTATGTATGTATGTACTGTATGTATGTGTGTATGTA
>NW_013952503.1:1239036-1241921 GCF_001266775.1 Austrofundulus limnaeus | reverse complement strand
ACACACACACACACACACACACACCCCTCACATTTGGTTGAGAGTTTAAAGAACTGGCCGAGACAAACAACTCTTTCCAACACTTCTGTAAATCAGTAATAAGTGACTATGGTAGTTTTTTTTTTCTCCCGCCTTCCTTTTTCGGCCGAACATTCTCACGTTAAAAAGGCCACTGAAGGTGAGGAGTGTCTTTCCTGTCGTGTCTGTGTGCTGCACCAGCAGTTTCAGAAAGAAGACATCTTATCTGGCAAAATTCCAAACCTGGAAACATCAGTATTCCATCTCACAAGGTTGGAAACCTCTGGAGACACTGGGTCTGTGCTGCAGTGCAGAGCTTTTCATTAAGACCGAACAATGCGAGGGATCAGTCACATGGAAAAAAAAAATTAAACCATCTCTAGTGCCCGCTGAAAAGCTGCAAATAATTTTTCAAATGTGTCTCCATTGAAGTGTGTAATCATATCTCGTTTCTCTCTAACAATTAAACAGCTATGGGAAAACTGAGTGGCAACAGTGGACCCAAACAAAACACTTGGCAAACTACAGCAAAGCCCCAGTCCTCCCACTGAAATCCCAGTATGTGGGAACTATGCTAACCACAGTGGGAGAGCTCTCACCTTTCTTCCCATCTATCCAGCCACTGCCTGATATGGTTTCTCATTTTGTTTTCATAAAGCAGTAGGAGGAAGATGGAACTCTTCCTGCTGTGGGGTCCTTTTGTTGTCTTGTTAGCTGTGGTTCAGCCATATATATATAAAAAAAGTGCTAAAACATCATCACTCTCATCTCTCCTGGAAATAGTGGTCATACTCTGATCTGACAGCACATTGATTTGTTCCACAAACAAAGCCCTAAACAATACAACTCTAAAGCCCCAAATTCTGTCACTTGGCAGTTCTCCACACCTCAAAGTGATAGTTTGGACATTTTGAAATCCTTTTTTTTTTTTTTTTGTGCACAGGTTATAAATGAGTAATAACGTATTTGTTGTGGACAACTTCTTGAACAACTTCAGTTTGAAGAAATAAAGTTTATGTCCAACAGAACAGACAGTCTGACAGCAGCTAAGGCCAAAATGATGCCATCTTAAACTGGAAATATGCAAAATCCACTTTTTTTTTAGTCATTAAATATATTTTGTTGTGTACTAGGAGTGCAGAAAAGTTGAATTTAATCTCTCCCGGTGCTGCAAAGATATATTTATATTATGTTTGGGTCATGTTTTTATTTTCTATTACATCACAGTAACAGACCTCCAAAAAGGGGTAACAGAGGTGTTTGTGGAGTTACAATAAAGGAGGAAATCAGACAAAAGCATTGCCGTTCCACTTTATGTAGACCCCAACTGAAAGAAATGTGAAAAAAGAAAATGATAACAAGGCATCCAGGTTACACATTCAACAGGAATTACTTACTAATTCTGCTGATATAGTGGCAGAATGTGCAACTGACAGCATAGAAAAAATTCAAAGAATAGCTTTAACATAAAGTACTACAAATTTAGAAAATGTGTTTTAATAAATCAATCTGATTTAGTAGTTGGTTAGCTTTGCACAGCAACACGATCTGACTTGCAAAGCAAATATCTGCCGTCTTAATGACATTAAAACCTTTTTTAAATGATTTAAATCTGCAAACTTTCTTATTGGTTCAAGCAAATGCTTTTTATTAAACCTGTACACCACTTGCATACATATATTCTGGTCATAGTGACATTCATACAGGAAGAGCACCAGACTGCTACTGTATTTGTGTGTGGTAATAATGATACAACTCAATGTAATTAACCCCCTAATTGGAAACTGGAAGATGATGTAAAAGTGAATGAAAAGAGCAGATTTTGGAGACTGAAGTTACATTATAAGATTGTTTTCTTCTKCTGCTGCCTTTCATTTATTTCATGATTTGTGTTGTGTATTGAATTTCAGTTGTTTTTAAAGAAAGTAATAAACTTTATATAAGTCAAAATAAAGTGGCAACAACTCACTGTGGTATTTAGCTCACTCAGACTAGCTATTAGCTCGTCRGTTCTGATAGACAACCACTGTTTTTCCAAAATGAGGTAGTTTAACAAGCTATGTACATCAGGTAATATAGGAATTATTTAGAGGTTTTACTAAAAAAACACTAATGACTGAACTATTCATTTATTATTCACCAGAAATGTGCAAATCCTCTTCTCTGTGCGGGACTTTAAACTTCAGTATTTTGTGGGTATATTTGTTTTTTTTACCCTACAACAAAACCTCCTTCTGATTTCTGTGTCTGTCTCCAGCTTTGGCAGACATCCTTCACGTTTG
The DNA here is from genome assembly GCF_001266775.1 of Austrofundulus limnaeus. NCBI lineage: Eukaryota > Metazoa > Chordata > Actinopteri > Cyprinodontiformes > Rivulidae > Austrofundulus > Austrofundulus limnaeus. The sequence goes on along the minus strand of NW_013952503.1, from coordinate 1,239,621 downwards.
CACATCAAAGTGGCCCACCTGTTCTGTGTTTGTCAAAATGTGACAGACGGATACACTGTCTTTATATAGGACTTGAAATTTGATTAAAAGATTACCAAATCATCTTTACAAAGCTCGGGTTTCTTCATGACTCCATGTTTCCGATTTGATAAAGATCTTAAATTCTTGTCCCCGTAGAAGTGAGCAGATATGTAAATAAAGCTAAGCTATCTGTGTAAACAGTAGACTTTTCAGGAGAAGGATTCAGGGAAGCACAAGGCAAACATTGTAATAACTTTCAAATAAACTCACTCCAAGTTATGGAAAGGTCTCCATTAACTCCGGGTTTTTTTTTCTTTTTTTTATTATTTGGATCTTCTTCTTGGAATATATAAACACTTGTGATAATGTTAAACACGAGACTCATTGTCAGTGTTTTTCATCATAATTTTGCATGTGCACCCCTGGCTAGCAACACACACTCACATGCATGACAAGCARACACTCACACGCAGTTCCTCTGGCTTTATGAAACATTTCCCAGGAGGCTTAGGAAGTGTCACGTAGATCATTTTCTCATTTCTCCCCCTGATGAAAGCTTGTTTT
>NW_013952503.1:1235300-1237348 GCF_001266775.1 Austrofundulus limnaeus | reverse complement strand
GAACAGGAAAGATGAGCAATTTATTGAGCTGGAGAAGTATTACTGTTTCCTGAAACATTTACGTGGAAGTTGGGGCGGGGGAAGGAATGATGCTAGTTTTGCTATTTGATGGCAAAAATCACATTTCCCATGAAACGTTCACTGCAAATAGGAGTCATTATTTCCACCAAAAGACAGATGGATATTAGAAGATGCATGTGTTAGCAGCAGATGYTCAATTCCTATAATGATCAAGGCTTCTGCTCTGCTCTTTACATCAATTTCCAATGCCTGACTCTACTTGTATGTGTAACCAGCTATTTAAAATCCAATAGGTTGAAGAAACTTTGACAATATGATAGGATAAAGGGAAAAAAAAACTTATGCAATAAAATAATGTCTGTTTTATTCAAACATATCGTATATAGTATATTTAAAAACAACAAAAATCAATGGAAACCAGAGAATACAGAGACAAAAAAATGAAACTAAAATTTCAAATCCTGATCAGTTGACTGCAAAGTACATTTGCAGCCTTAATATATTTTTCATTTGTTGCCTTATAATGTGTGAATGAAATAGATTTTGACACACTTTAAGTTAATTAACCTTCACTAAAACTTGATTGTGATGTTAAAAGGGGGAGGAGGGGGATTTGTTGAGTTGCAAAGTATTTGTATTCAGCTCTTTTGAAGCCCCACCCATTACCATTAGAGGCTATTTAATAAGTTAAATAAGATTCACATGAGAATAAACCAGGTGTTAAATGATCTCAGAGTCAGTACATACAATATAAACCTGCACCGAACAGCAGCCCAATCAGGACTCTGAGCTACCATAGAGACAGCCTGAAGGCAAAGAGCTCTTTAAACAGGAAAGAGGCAATGTTTTGGAGAATTACAGAGCAGGGAAGTTACTAATAAAATATCCCAAACCCTGAACAGCTCATGTAGTACAATTAATTTTATTATTTGGTCGTCAAAATATGAGACCACCACTCCTTGAAGATGTGACAGAAGATGCTGTGGTCAGATGAGAATAAAATTAACCTTTTTGTCCATTAAGGAMAAGACCATGCCTGGCACAATCCTAAAACTTCTCATAATGTCTGACCCCACCCCCACCTCAAAGTGAAAGCATGGTGGTGGCAGCATCATGCTGTGTGAATATTGTGAGCTGTCTGCAATAATTATTTTAGATTTCCTCCTTGTCCTGTCAGAGGTGAATCCCATACTTTACAGTTTTTCCACTATTTTTCTTGCCATTGTCACAATTATTTTGTTTTGTGTTTCCAATTCAAATAGCCTAAACATGCAGAAAGATGAAACAATAACACACTCAGTTTCAATGATGTGTGCACTCACAACCAGACAGTTCATTCGTCTGAGAAGGTGAAGTCATTGTAAGCGTTTCCTAAAAATAAAAAGTATTTTCAAGAAAGCTCAGCCAAATGAACTGTTCCTAAATATTTTAAAGATTCCACAGTTTCAACAACTTGACCATTAAGTGAAACAATCCAGATGAACCAGAGACAGTGGGGGTGTGTCTAGATTTTTTTYCCTTGGGGAGCCAGGCAGGGGCACAGACTGTAGAAGGGTGGCACTGTAAATATGCTATTTTATCTAAATTCCCTGCAGTCTTAGATTACACAGCATACCCAAATTTGAATAATGTTTATTTACTCTAATAAAACACTTGGGTGTGTTTTGTATGCTAGAACTAAGCAGATTTAAAATATTGGACATCCAGAACACAAATAAAATTTGGATGCATCACAGTCTCAGTATACACATAAATGTATTCAAAGCAATGGATCATGGAGTCCATCAGTGTGGTCAATAGTGACTGTTAGACTAATACAGACATATATACTCAACGAGATATAAAGAAAAAAAATGTGTGTAGTGATGTTTAAGCAGCAGTGAAACTTTTAACATCCACCAAGATGTAATTTAATATGTTTCACCTTTGTCTTCTTACTCAGGACGTTCTGAGGAGGCCCAATGGGGCCCGGCTCAGACCATCTCTGCTCCAGCTGATAACCTGTTACCAAAGCAGAACCCCAGGAT
>NW_013952503.1:1221901-1234664 GCF_001266775.1 Austrofundulus limnaeus | reverse complement strand
TATATATATATTCTGGTGGAATGAGAAAGGATAAAAAATGAGCGGGATGACAGTGGGGAGATGTATGAAGCTGCTTTCACTGATGGAAGGTGAGATTTTGAGGACTGGGGGTGGGTGGGCTTGGGCTCTGGGGTGTACAGTGTCTTTTCTTTCRAAGCATAAATGTCAAATCTGTCTTTTTTGCTCAGATCAAATGTTATTTTTTTAAATCAAATATAGTACAGTACTATCCACTCTTGGTTGTCTTCCAATCACTGTCCTCAATTCAATCATACTTTTTTTTCTGTCTGGTTTCTAGCTTCAATTCCATATCTCCTGTCTCCTGTCTGTTTGTATTGTAGTATGTCCAACATATTTGCCTCTCTCTATACATATCCAGTGACATTTAGATTCAAATGTATAGTTGGGCAAATGGAAGAAAACAGTATTTATCYATGATGTTTAACATCATCCATGATGGTCATTGATCAATTATAATTATAAACAAATGGGTAATGTACTAAATATTATAAAATAAATATCTAACTGCAGAGGCTTTATATTTAAAATGATGTACATGTGAAATATGAAAACACAATTATTTGGTACAACCATTTWAAAACCTCTTTGTTTCCTAAAAGACAAAAATATAATTAATGTAAAATACTCCAATACTCATTTGGATTTTTTATGTTGAATAGATTTTCCCAGATGAGTATCATCAAAAACAACTGAAATAATGTTTCATTTCACGGCCTTTACATGGTACATTTAAATATTTACCTCTCATCTCTGAATGAAACAAACAGATTTACAYCCAATAATGAGCATGAATCAGTCCAGTTTGAGTAAAACTCTTTTCCTTCTCATTTTTTTTTTGTTTTCAAAGTTATTTCCTTCTTGGGGTATTGCTTTCTCAGAAATTTTACCTCTCCATTGGTTGACCTGTCTCTGCAGAGAGAGAGTAAATCAGAGGAAAACTGTGAGCCAGGCCATGAGAAAATACCATAATCCTTCATAGGTACACTTTTACAACAAAAGAGCATGAACAAAAGAAAAAGTACAAAGTAAAAAAAAACAAAAAAAAAGTTTATACTATTAAATGTTCATAATATATCTGGGTATAGACTAGGTCTAGATAAGACTGGGTCACAAAATTTGCATTTAGGGACCCTCAGTAGCCATGTTTTTTTTTTAATTTCCCAAAAAAAGAAAAAAAAAGAAATGCGAATCAGACGTGTTTCCATCAACTGGCTTGAAGTGACTCAATTACGTCAGACACATGTGTGTAGTAAACAGGAAGCAAAAGTCACATCTCAGGAAAATGGAGAGAAGTTATCAGGAACATGTTGTTACTATTGGGAAAGCTGTAATTATTCTGTCATATCAGCTAGTTCTGGCGATGTTACGTGCTGTCTGGAGATGTAGAGAAAGAAATGCAATTCTTTTCACATTACAGGAATAACTGAGTATATGCCGACAGCTGGCTGTGGAAAAGCGGCTGCAGTCGCGCTTGTATCATTACTGTTCAGACAGCAAGAACAGCTGATCAGCATGTGAGGTAAATGTTCGCTACATRAGAACTGATTCAGCAAATGTGTTTCCATCTGTCCTTTTGCGCATTAACTCTTTTTCGAAAAAAAAAACAACTTAAGCGAGCTTATTAACTTCTATGCGTATTAGAGGAACTTTTTTTTCCGTATCATGCCGTCAATCATTCACCTTTTCTGATGTGATACTTCAAAATGTGCATTAAAAAAAATGTTGATGGAAACACGGCTAGTGTTGGACATAAGTTTTAAGTTACTGACATGTTATCATGAAAAAGGTTTTCCTGAAATGGAATTATGAGCTCAGGACTGTTCTGATTGATGTTATTTGTATCTTTCCTAAACACTAGTCAACTCTTTGGGATAGCAGTGTGCTTTAGATTACTTTATACTGGAAAAAAAAAACCCACAAAACCTACGTCAATAAATTACAACTTTTTTCATCCTATATTTTATCAGATAGACAGAGGAAAACCAATCTTCTCCTTTTTCACAGAAATGTGACATGGCATTTGTCTGGCAGCRATGGACAGRAATAAATGAAACAATAAGAATGTCCAGACCAATTTACCCTACTTGTCAAGGGAAAGGGCGGCACAGTGGCTCAGTTGGTAGAGCTGGTGCATCTCAGCAAGAAGGTCCATGAATCAAATCCTGGCCTGGGGACCTTTCTAGTTAGAGTTTGCATGTTTTTTCAATGCATGTGTGGGTTTTCTCCAGGTACTTCGGCTTCCTCTCACAGACCGGAAACAGGACTGTTAGAGTAACTCTAAATTGTCCCTAGGTGAGAGTGTGAATGGTTGTGTGTCCCTGTGATGGACTTGCAACCTGTCCAGGGTGTACCCTTCCCCTTGCACTGTGACTGCAGAATATGGGCACCAGTGACTCTGAAATGAAGAAACAGGTATAAATAATAGATGGATTGTCACAAGAATACCAACATGACAAAACATACAGTTAACATTTTTTATCATAATACCACAGCAAGAGTCAAAGGTTTAGCTTTCCTGATATTGAGTTTTTTTCTATTTATTTTCAGAAGCTGAGTAAAAAAAGAGTTGTTAGAATTGTGTTTTGGGCATCTATTTTCAAGCATTGATTTTTTTATRCTTGAGTTGACACAAAGGGTTGGGTCACAATGAGTTAAGAAGAACAGAATGCCAGCTCCCAATTAGTACTTTGTTTTCTCCTGAAAGTTTCTCACAGGCTGGGTTCATACAGTGTTCTCATAAGGCATCCAGCTGTACTGGTTCAGAGCTGGTGGGTCGGAGACTTCCTGTGGTTGAAACTTCCTGGATGTTTTACTGTTTGCCTCCAAATTTTATTGAAATCAAATGGATCTAAATCTGTTCATTAGAGGAGCCATTTTCTGTTCATGCTGTAGAAAAGCTCCTTACATTTAACACAGACTGTTTTAATGGTTGCACAGCAACTCCTTTCCAACAAGTTTTGTTCAGCCACAAAAAGCATGCTAGTCCCAATAATATGTTCTTTAGTTATACAATGACTTGTATTTTTAGTGTTACTCTATACCAGGGCTATTCATCTAAAATGCTCTGGGGGCCACAGTTACTGCAGGTCAACAGCTGAGGGACCGAACATCCAGCTAAAGTTATAATGTAAATAAACCAAGTATTACAAAGATCTGTTATCTTTGAATTAGTTTATTCTGCTGTATTTAATCATGAATACAATGTRCAGAACCCTATAAAAGTAGTGAAAGTTAAACAATATAAAAAAGAACACATTATGCCTCTTATTTCACACAATTATTATTTTGACAACTCTGACTTGCCAAATTTTTAAACCAATTGTATTTTCACTTTCATAGTTCTATTTTCAACTGCTTGTAGTTTTAACTGTCTTGAGTGTTTATAGAAATGGTTTTTACCAGCTTGTAGCCACAATTCTGATGTTTCTGTAGACACCAAACATGTCTATGTTTAACTAAAATAACTAAGAGTACTTAAAGTAGAAAACCGGGGGGTTGGGCTGAAGAGATGAATGAACCAATTGGTGGGCCGAACTTTGGTCACTTGTGGGCCGGATGTGGTCCGTGGGCTGCTAGTTGAATAGCCCTTCTTAATGCCATAAACTTTGGGTTCAGTACCATGCATTACTTAGAATTCTATCCATTTTATGCATGTTTAAAAGCTTTAACATGAAAGCAAATACAATATGCACTAAAATAAATTTTGTTCTACAGTATTATGAGCTTGTAGCAGTAATGTAATGTTGTACTACCTTAATTTGTAATACTAGGCGAGATTGTTACATACTGAAGTTCAAGGGCAAAACATAACTAGCTCCTAAACCACTCAGATTTCAGCTTTGTGTGATAACAAAAAATGCATCTTCTAAGAAATAAATATCCCTGAATGCCACCTTTAACTCAACATTTGCCTGTTGTTAGCTGTGCAGCTTTAGTAGTGGCATATTATCAAAGTAAAGATTTCCATGGGTTAATTTTGCTCCAAAGTAAATGGTCTGTTCCATGCATGGACTGCAAAACTGGTAGGATTAGAAGGGTTGGAAAAGTCCTAAACTTTAGGTGCCACATTTAGAATGAAAAATAGGATACTGGTGTCCATAGCCACAGACCATTATAAAAAGCCATAGTTCATTAACATAGCTTAATAAAAGCTACACAAAATATTACCATGGTGTGCATCCTCAAYTGGTGTCTGGTCTTTAGGTTCAAAGTTAGGTTCAAAACTATTGCTAACAAAGTCACACTTTTACTCCACGTGTCTCTAGCTACAAAACAAATACCAGGTGGAACATAAATGTGTTCAGTTACAAACATTCCAGGGATTAATGCATCAGACAAGGACAAAAATGTTCTACATTCATGGCTGCCCTGGTGATTACTGTATTAGTTGTTCTTAGGTTGACAAAGATCCAAAAAACACTGAACAGGTTGATGTATGTACAGGCATACAGRTCTTCGGCAGACATTCTGCACAACAAACACAGTTAATTAAATAATGGGAACTAAACATGTTTTTTTTTTTGTTGGTAGATTAATTATCGTGTCTTAAAAAAATTGTGAAGTGTAACACTATATCATTGTGGAAATGTGTGAGCACCTGGTGGTTCCGATCAATGTTAAACAGGTTCCACTGTCTGTAACATCCACAGGAATGAAGTGGTATTTTGCTGAGAGGTCTGTTCTACACAGCTTTTATATCTTCCTGCTTAACATTTTGACAGTACATTTGTCATAATATGACAACATTAACTGTGACAGCCCCACTGCTCACGATGCCAATGGTTTTAGCTTGCACATTATCTATAACACCTAAAGCACTGATTAATATGTATAACCCCCTAACCCTTCATGCAGGGGGAGATGCTCTCTTCAGCAGAACCAGCACAGTTACAGTGCCGTGAAGAGAGCATGGTTATGAAACGCCACAATGAATTTCAGCATTATGTTGAGACACTAAAGTTGCCATGCTCTGTGAGATTTATAGCGTAATGAAAAAAAAGTGGTCCTCTCTACAGCCTGTCTCACTTAGCCCCCACATTTGTTTCCCATAATGCTGGGCCACAGGGAGTCAAGTGCTCTGAATGGCCCTCTCCCTTGGATATAATGTGTGCCCCACGCTGTTGTCAGAATGACTTAGCCGCTACCTGGTGTGAGGTGCCAAACGTCACTTGGGCTTTTTCACAACAAAGCGAGACAACTGGCTCAGGAAGCTGCCTCCCAGAGAAACATCCCACTTCTGAAAGACAAGRCTTTTCAAAACCGATGCTTACCATTTCTAGTCTGTGAAATAACACAAATGYGCGAACCCAATTCATCTGTCCACCCATGCATCTGTTTTTACGTCCCCATCCTTCTTCGTCTTCCTGTCAGATGCGCTCTCGTGTGCACGTTTCGCTCAATAAAACTCAGAGCCCAAGCTCACTTAAGCCATGCAACATCCTGACTGATGGCTCCCCCAGCAGCACTCTAAATGACTGTGCCCATAACCATTAGAAAATATGGAACATGAGCACTTTGCAAGCATTTAGAAACATACAATACAGATTAATCCTTTCCCCTCATTGACACGAGCTGCTGGGTTACATTGGCGCATGGGACAAGTAAGCGCTGAGGAGTCCAATAAAACTGAAAATTCTCTTGAGGGAACCAAATGCGGCTCGGCTATCCACCATCGCTGAAGCTCGGTGATGTACTGGGTCATTAAAACTCAGCAATACCAAATGGCTGCAAGGAGGCCAACGGTCTGTTGCCAACACAACCTTTACAATCTGGCTTATTTCTTGGGATGAATCTATGCACTGGACTCAATCGTAATCAAGTCAGAAAYGTGTAGGCAGAAAGGCGGGAGAACTGTAACTCTATATCTATATGGGTGCTCACTACAGTGAGCTAATTGGAGAAGGCAAAATGACATCAATTCAAATTAATTTACAGAAYGCTTTACAGCTTTTAGTGCAACTCATTATGCAACGTGATTACCTGTTTGAGCGAAACAGGAGCTCCAGTCAAGGACGGCATTTATATATATATATATATATATATATATATATATATATATTGCTTCCTGCTCTTACTGCAAAAAGAAACAGAAAAAAAAAAACAATTTGTTTTAAGTTTAAAGCATGGACCACTGCCTAACAAGGAGCTTGGGGGAATAGCATGTTAAGTGGAGTTGTGAGCTGGAGTCGGGTGCCGTTGTGTTGTTTATTGCCCAGAAACAACCAGGCGCAGACTGTTTGCTGCAGCCTCCACATGAAAGCCTGGCCCCATTTCAAAGTTTCAAAACACCTGTGAGATAACACTTAGAGAGGATTAAACTGCCATTTGATTCCCGCTCTCCCTTTCTGCTTCTATATCTCTTTGCCTCACTCTCGCTTTTCATGTGTTGAGTCTCGAGAAAAAAAAACTGCGATCATGGCATTCCTGCCGCTCCAAAGGCCAGCCCGCTGATATCATTCAGAAGTGAGCCCCTCGGATTTGTTTTTTTAATCCAATATTTATGCTCTGCGTATGTTTGACGAATGCAAAACAGCTCGTGTTTCACTCCATTCCCCAGATAAAAAAAAGGGAGAAAAATACCAATGGCTCAAAAAGAACATAGAAACGCAAAAATAAGGGTATCGGGGAGTAAATTTTGTAAAGGATGTTTGCAGCTCAAAAATAAAAAAAAGAAAGCTGGAGTCAGCCATGAGGGGAGTTATCACAGGGGTGTACTGAACATTTCCATTCATCATTTGTTGACGAAGTAATGCACATGTCTGGCCAAAGCTTAGTCAAATTGGAACAGAAGTGTGGAAATGATACAAACCTTTTTTTAAATCCTAGCATTGGTAAATATTGGACTTCTTCATATAGAAACATGCCAGAGTGTGACTTCAGTTTCACCCGAATCAACCCAGACTGATAACTTCTTACATCTTTGAACTGGGAGCATACACAGCCCTTGCGGTCAATATAAGGGTGTTGCTGCAGCCCCTCTAGGAAAACATCTTAGATACTCTCGCCTCCTTTGATCTCCTCTGATCTCCTCCAGGGGAGCTATGCTGTCTGTCTGCTCGTGGCATATTCGAGCCAAGCCATGACTTCTCCCAGACGGGAGTATTGAGAACTTCTCCACTCCTCTCTGCACGTCCAGATAAAATCGGTCAAAGGCGTCATCAGCTGATGCTCTCCCCCAGTCCACGCCTTTAGGACCTCTGTGGTCACGATGGCTTGTGGGATGCCTCACATGGCTCCAGAGAGGAAAGCAATGCCCTGTCGGTGATTTACCAACTAAACATTGCACTTTGTTTCATGTAACAGATCTTACGCCAAACTGTGGAAAACATGTTACTGTRAGGTCACGCTCCACTTCCTTAAGTAATCATAAAATGTAATTCTGTCTACTTTTAGGATAATTGGCTTTTTATTGCCCTCAAGCTTCAATAAACATAAGTCTTATCACACAGCATCATGTACGTGACAAATAAAAGGAAAACATAAAGTACACATGTAGTATAACATGCTCAATTCAGTTTATTACATAACTGAATGGAATAATGTAGTTTAAAAATTTTTTTTTCACAGTCTTGCTACACACCTGCCTGTGGTTTATTTCCAAGTTCAACAATTTTCTGTTTTGGTAATGGTCTTGAGTCACCAGCTTTTAGTGCTTAATGTGCAGTAAAATTTAGTCGGCAAACTGTCTTTCAAGACACAATGTTACATTTATTCACAGATCACAATGAGAGCAATTTAACCAGCTCTATGAAAACTGATGACAGAGTGTTCTGCTTAGTCCCAAACAGCTCATTTTTTATTTATTTTTCTTCTCAAAAATGAGCTCTTGTTGCTTCASTGCCTTTGTTTGCAAGACTTTGTACTAAAATAAAAGGGGAAAAATACATTTTGGCATGAGCAGCTCAAAGAATTGGGATATGATAATTTACACAAAAAAGATCAAATAGGGAGTCTAAAGCTAAGGTATTTGCAATGTAAGTGTGTTGTTTAAGATCAAAAAACATTTTAATTACTCCTGATAGTTAAACATGTTGAGAACATTAACAACATGACATTATTACCAGTCTATAACTGAAATTAAGAGTCTCCCATGCACARAATTACTAATCATATAAAAATAATTAGAATATTAATTAAAACCTCTCATCAGTGAGCCTTGTTGTATTAGGAAATTAGTTTACTGATGGGGAGGGCCACTGGTTGTCATCCTTGCTAGCATGTGCCATTTGCCCTGAGAGCAGACGCCACAGCTTAAAGAAAGTAACACAATATGATGAGAATATTGTCAAAAATGAAGAGGTCATTCTGCAAAGTAACAAAAAGCGAACTGAAAATACAAAAAAATAAAAAATAAAAACTAGCAAACACTGTATTTTGAGCATTTGTGTTACTTTTGTAACCAACAGTCTTAGTTTTAATAAAAACTTTAAAAATAAATAAATAAAATAAAACATTTACTCTGATCTCCCTTTTGCCTGTTTGCCATGCATATTTATGGAGTAGTGAAATACATGGTTGTAAGAAAAGAACCCCATGACATAGCCGTTAMATACAGTATCTGATATTGTAGCATACGCACCATGTCTTCCAGCAACACCAAACTGACACAAGTCACARTTACAAAACACTTCCATCCAGGACTGAGGCCTCCTCTGGCCATCTTAGGGAGATTTCTTAATGAACTTCAAGCAGCATGGGGGCTTGAAGCTAACCCACAGCTGCTGCACCTTTGTRGCATCAAGCCTGGTACTAATGGTAACAGAGCTGTGAGAGTTKAGGTGCAAAAAGGTTAGCTGGATTTGAGGCTTGAGAATGTGTTGGAGTCTGCAATAACAGATGCCCAAACAAGATTTACAACATTTTGCAATAAGTTTAAAAGTCTGGTTTATAGTACAAGTTATTAAATTTAGCTAATTTGTCATATTTTTTAARAAGGTATGAGGTAGACATCCATCACACATTTAATGCATAGCGCTCCACATCAATGCAGCCGAGATCGTCTCCATGCCTCTATTATTTCCATGATGCTTACTTCACTTTGTGGCCAGCTTGATTAGTTATTTATGAACGGTCAGAGACAGCTCAAAGATAGACTGGTCATTATGGGCATTTCGCGGAACTGTTTTGCCAAAGTGCCTACGTATTTATTGATTATGTGGAAAAATCATGACACTTGTAGGAACTTTGAAACATAACATTTGTCTCACATATATCCCTCTAAGAAACATTAGTGACACAAATATAACATTACACACAATCATGCAAAACTAGGCAAAGCTGTCTACACTGCTACAGTGCTTGTGTGTCTTTTTTATTAATCTTTTTAGAGCTGCACGAGTGACCTATTCCTGTGTTCTCATCATATGTACTGCATAAATACATTGTTCATAATGTGATGTGGTTGATGTTACCTATATAATTATTGTTGGAGTATGTGGTGATGTAATAGTAGTACAGACAACATCTACACATTTTTTTTCTCCAGTTGTGTATGTCCAGTTGCAAGATGGGTACATACATTGTATAAGACCAACATTTTAATTTCATTCATTCCACAGTCTTTGAAGACATGGAAGAAACTGATATTCAAGTTACTGGAGATGGSATAAATGGCTCTTTGAAGGGATCCAGATCTTGGGGAGCTGTTTGTTTCATAGAGCCATTCAAAAGAGCTGTTCGATTTTGAACGTGTTACGTCATCAYGTAGTCGTACATAATGACGTCATCACGTCACGTGGGTGGAACAATGTGTTTGTCAAGCGGAAACCCCCCTCCCCCTTTCACCGTGGGCTTCTATACTCCACAACTTTACCTGTTTTCCATGAAAAGCAAAGCAAGAGTGATTTAAGTATGAACAAAATAAAGATTATATGATGAATAAAATAAATAAAACTACAAACGGCTTGTTACTGCCTGCGACTCGGCTCCTATCGTTCGTTGTAAAGTGCCAATCAAAAGATTCGGATCGTTCGTGAACGTCACATCGCTACGTTACTTTAGGGTTTAGATTGGATTTTACTTGAAGACAAGGAAAACAGAAGATAAATCACCAGACTGATATACGCCAGAGGCACAAAGTGCATGAGCAAGAAGAGGAMATCCCAGAAGTTGGTGGATGAGACCACAGCTAGATGCTGACAGAAGAGTGACATTCTGACATTACATAAGTCAAAAATAAGTACWAAATGACACACCAGCAAAAACAAGATGGTTACACCACAGCAATGTWGCGTACGCCTCGCCTACATACACTACATTGTAAATCTCCTAGGTTAACCGAAAATATACATAGAAACATCATGAACGTCACTTGTACATCAAACACACCATAAGACCTTTTTTATGACGTGTTTTATTTCTTTCCATTTGGACCCAGAAGAGAGTTAAAAAAATTGCCACATGCATTACAAAATAAAAACAATGTGACTCAGCTCACTTTCTTCCAGCTCAATACTTTCATTTTCTATACTCATGTTGGTCATACAGTTTTTATACTGAGCCTTCCACTGTTTTCATTCTGTGAAATATGTCCAACTATTGTCACTACAACGGGAGGAATGTTGTCTTCCCCTCAAAGCAGACATACAACAAGGCAAACAGCTAAARCCAGAGACCTTTGTTTCCCTCTTGACAGGCAGGTTAGTGAAAAATCAGCATAAGCTCACCATGATACCGAATTGCACTGGGGACTAGGCCAGGTGCTCTGGTTCACAAAGGTACTTATTAACCAAGATCAGGATTCAAATTTATTCTGCCACCACAGCTGCCATTCCCACGGTCATCTCACAGTTGCCGCATGGATACCCTGTATGTTTATCATCTCTGTCTCRCTCAGTCTTTATCTCTCACTGCTTCACTTGTCCTCATCCATGATTTCTCCTCTCCTGCCCCCAACCCCATTCTCTCTTTGTTTCRTTTGCACAGATTGCAATTCCCAAATAAACGAAAGTGACAAAATTTAGAAGCTAAGCAACTATTCTGACACCGTGAGTTTGTGAGATTGTTTGCATATTAAAATATTGTGCTGACAGRTGTAGTTGTGGGACATGAGCCCTAGATTTGCAAAATGTCTTCATTCTAATACATAATTTGTTAACTTGAAATTCTAGTGTTGATTTAGAAATGAAGTCTCAGCCACAATTGGGACAATGTGTACAAAAGCTTTCAGTGCAAAGCAGTATTACCACTGCCTTATGAAACAAGCCAGATTTCAAATAGGTGATTTGCCCACTCTTGGATAGGAATGAACCTACACACAACAAYAACATGCAGCACAAGAACGTGTCAAGCTTGTCAGGCTTCAAAGTAATCCCACTGGCGATCCAAAGAACCCATTTCATTTTAAATAAGCCTGTAYACATTCATTTCCAAACCTTTCTATTTGACTCCCTTTGAAAAATAWATCATCATTTTGACAAATATCCCACAGGTAAACAGGCAAACTCTTCGCTTTTGTGTGAAAACACAACCAAAGCAATTTAAATGAGTGACTTGTGGTATCTACACCAGAAAGAATTAAAGAGCTGCTTRTAAATCTGAACCACGGATGCTGCAGCTTCATGTGTATCCTCTGAGATTAAGGAAGCACCTTTCATCTATTGGCAAGTCTCACAATACTATTCACATTGTGATGCTTTTCTTCAGGAGAAAAGCTGAAATGGTGGTGTGTTTTGATGTGCCGTTGTCTGTTGTTCATCAACTTTTCATATGTAGTTGACAAATACCAACATGARGCCCGTGCCAAAAGGCTACTTTATGGAATTTCTGTTTTCACAAATCCATGGCATCTCTACTGATGCCAGAATAAATGACAATGCCTTGAGCTAATCTGATCTCTACTTTCACAGTGTGTATCACAAACTACTGAGCTGTTTGAGCTGGGGAAACAAAAGGGCAGCAACCAAAATAAAAAAAAAGATAATGTTCACCGTCTTCTCTCACATTTCACAGAAAATGTCTGTTTGAGACAATGCCAACAGATAATTCTGGGCAAACAAAGCTGAGTCAAAAAGGAATGGCTCAGACATGAGCTACCAGTGTGAACTATACATGTGTGTTGCATTGCTAATCTTGCATTAGCCAACACATATATATCCAAACTACAGTAGCACAATATCAGTGCTCAAGGGATGCCAATAGTTTAGCAGCAGAGAGGAAGCAGATACTCCTGAAGTGGAGTTACAAGGTAAGTGAATCTTTATTTTCAAAATGTACAGTWGGCAGGTCCAGGTAGGTTTTCAGGGAGGACGGGGAGCAGATAAGGCACGTAAGTGATATTTACTGATGAAATGCACAACAGAGGGTGGTGAGTCACAGGTGAGTAGGAACTCCAGAACAAAGGTTTTKCTCCAAAGGCAATTTGACTCTCACAGAAGGCAAACAGAAGTTCACTATAAAACAGAAAAAAACAAGTAAGTACTTCTGGGAGAACTGGGAAAGTGTGTGGAGCCTTATAAAGCCCCAGGAGTTATCAGGTAGAGTGGACTCAGCTGTGCCCAATCGTGTTGCAGACCAATCAGAGAAGTGCAGGAACTACAGGTACCAACACACTGACGAGTTTGCCTGTTTACCTGTGGGATATTTGTGTGTAGGCCCTGGTGGACAAGTTTCCTACACACACAACATTAGGCATTCTACTACTTTAAAATAATAACAAATTAACAAAAACAATCAAACCATGTCTCTCAACACTTGTATGAGTCAAAAAATAACAGACATGAAATTAAAGGTTTATATATATATA
>NW_013952503.1:1220526-1221636 GCF_001266775.1 Austrofundulus limnaeus | reverse complement strand
GTGTGTGTGTGTGTGTGTGTGTGTGTGTGTGTGTGTGCAAACCCACTGTGTGCAGGTGTCAAGTCCTGGTGGAAAATGAAATCTGCATCTCCATAAAGTTGGTCAGCAGCAAGAAGCATGAAGTGCTCTAAAACTTCCTGGTAGATGGCTGCTTTGCTCTTGGACTTCAGAAAACACAGTGGACCAACACCAGATGACATGGCACCCCAAACCATCACTGACTGTGGAAACATTACTCTGGTCCTCAAGAAACGTGAATCATGTGCCTCTACTCTCTTCCTCCAGACTCTGGGACCTTGATTTCCAAAGGAAATGCAAACTTTACTTTCATCAKAGAAYRTAACTTTGGACCACTCAGCAGCAGTCCAGTCCTTTTTGTCTTTAGCCCAGGTGAGATGCTTCTGACACWGTCTTTTGTTCAAGAGTGGCTTGACACAAGGAATGCGACAGCTGAAACCCATGTTTTGCACACGTCTGTACGTGGTGGTTCTCTTCAACTGACTCCAGCTGCAGTCCACTCTTTGTGAATGCCCCCCACATTTTTGAAAGGGTTTTGTTTCACAATCTTCTCCAGGGTGTGGTTATCCCTATTGCTTGTAGACTTTTTTTCTACCTCACTGTTTCCTTACTTTCACCTCTCGATTATTGTGCTTGGACACAGAGCTCTGTCAACAGTCAGCATCTTTAGCAATGACCTGTTGTGTCTTGCTYTCCTTGTGCAAGGTGTCAATAGTCATCATTTGTTTAACTGTCAAGTCAGCAGTCTTCCCCRTGATTKTGTAGCCTACAGAACTAGACTGTGAGACTATTTAAAGTCGTTTGCARGTGTTTTGAGTTAATTAGCTGATTAGAGTGTGGCACCAGGTGTCTTCAATATTGAATCTTTTCACAATATTCTAATTTTATGAGACAGTGAATTCAGGTTTTTTATTATAGTTGCCAGTTATAATCATCAAAATTAAAAGAAATAAAAATGTAAAATATATCAGACTGTGTGTAATGAATGAATATAATATACAAGTTTCACATTTTAATTGGAATTACTGAAATAAATCATATTTTTCATGAAATTCTAATTGTAGGACCAACAACTGTAAAACACATATGATA
>NW_013952503.1:1212617-1219267 GCF_001266775.1 Austrofundulus limnaeus | reverse complement strand
TGGATGGATGGATGGATGGATGGATGGATGGATGGATGGATGGATGGATGGATGGATGGATGGATGGATGGATCTTCTCTCAGGGTTGAGATTCACATCATGAAATCATAAAACCAAGTAAGCTGTCAATCAATGTTTATTAAATCTCCATCGACTGTCAATTTTGAGTCCATTGTTTAATTATGAAGTAAAAAGTCTGCAACATAATAATGATAAAGTTAAAGTTGTGTGTTGTGTGTTCTTGGTTTCAGAAATAGGTATAGCAGTTTGAGAAGAACTTTAAAACATTCAGKATAAGTATTTATCAAAGCCCAGACTCAAACAGCAGATCAGTTCTGTTTTTACTGTACACATTCATAGAAATAAATAAATACATATTTTTGTAAAGCTATCATTCAACTCAGTAAAAATGGAAAAAACAAAAAAATTTGTTTGTTGAATTTGTTTGTTTGCTGTTTAACAGTTTTCACAAAATCACTGCTGTGAGAAATCATTTATGCTTTTAATGATTTTGTGGCCAAAGGGGAAAAAAAAAATCACCACTCGAAAGACTTTGAAGTGCATTAATAGGTTAAAATAAATTGCTAAAAAATTGCCACAAATAATCACTTTTTAAAACTAATAATGACATACAAGCATTAATATGTTGCAGCAAAAACTTCTTTTTGGCACTAATTTGTATGAAAAATAGAAGCTTCGAGTTATTTAAYATCAAAATCAAGAGCATATTTGTTGATAGGAAACACTTTTTAATTAAATTAAGCAGTAAACAATACTGCCTTTTTTAATTCCCATTAAACATTACAACAGGGGGTCTAAAATATATACAATTGTAGGAAATCATTTAGTTTTTGAAATCTTCACCTCTCCCTCCTTTTCATAAGTAGTTTTAGTAACTGTTACAGTTGGCTCCTATTGTCCCCAAACAGGAAATAATAATCAGCATCTGTTCATAGTTTCTGTGCTCCTCTGGTTTTACATCCAACAAAGGTACCTAATGATTCATGTTTTATTCCCTTCTTTTGCCCAACTACAAATTCTGGCAAATAGGGCGAGTGTACAGGTAATTTCTCGAGAAAAAAAAAGAAATCCTTCAAAGAATCTCCCATACATTAAGGTTTTATCAGTTTCTCAACTCAAAAATGTCTTAAAAAAACAAGTTGTTAATCTGAAACAGTCCTTAGCTGTACCTGTGCAAGACTTAAGATACTTTGGCAAAAATAAAAATGACAAAATAGAACAAAAATGATACACTTCGTTTGCAAAAATGTTCTTGAAAACGCTAAACAACTAATCATACGTAAGAGTTGCCTAGTTACATGCACTCATGCTATTTCAAGCATCAAGTGTCTTTTTTTCTCCTTCTATCTCCTAATAACTAAGCTCTGTTGATTTTCCCTCCAAACATCGGTGCTGTTAGTATGTTCTCATCAAACCTCTAATGATGAAGATGAGGCTGAGCAAACCGTACAACCATAACAGCAGAGCCCCATTATTGTGACCCTGAAAAGATGCATACAAGTAGATGACAGAGGATGAAGGGAGCAAACAGACCACAGGAAATAATGAAATCCCCATAAAAAGGGGGAMTTCAAATCATAGCCAATGTTGCTTCTGAATTTTGAGTGGTTTATCTATTAAGGCCATCATTTGTCATTTTGTCTGCTCATACTGAACCAGGAAAGGCCCTACAAGGTAACTCATTTCCATTAGTTTCTCTCATGGAAAGTAGACCATCGGGGCTCAGAAAAAGAGTAAGGGTGGGGCAAGACATTGTTTGAGCCATAACCTTGTTACTGGACTAAAAAAATAGTTTTTTTAAAAAAAAGTAAAAGGCTGTTGCTTCTTCCTGTTCCCTTTTCGAACATGAGTCATGTTTATGTTATATTGCTGGAAATTTTATGTTGTAACTAATACTGTATTATTTTATTTGTTGTGGTGTTTTTCTTCTGTATTTGTAACATGTATGTACATGTTTGTTTTATTTTACTGTTTTATTATTATTATTGTTTCTTTTTAATTGTTCAAAATAAAAACGAATGAAAAATAATAAAAAAGTACCATTTGGTCAAATCTAATATGTCTTGGTGTTAATTATCAAATAAGAGTAAAATGATCCTGATAAGACCTAACACTATCGTAATAAGGACAGTCAAATGCATAAATTCAGGTTGTAAATTGATAGCTAAATATATGTATATATACTGTATATTTAAAAGCAATATATGAGTTGAAGCAGCTAAAATTACATTACAAATACATAATAAAGTTAAATAAAACAGATCAACTTAATGCAAGAGAAAGAAAGTTTGAATGGATGGACTAACAAAGGATGATGGGAATACAACAACCTTCAAAACACACTTAGGCTGATATAACACATGCAAAAAGAATCAAGACAGAGACAGAGCGGCAWTGTAAGAAAGAAAAAATACAAGATGCAGGGACAGAAACTAGAAAAACAAGATAGGCGAGAAATAAAAAGGGAGAAATGCAACAATTGGGTTTAACAACCTACTGAACAAAACACTCCATTTCAACATTGTCTTGTTGTAGTTCTCATTTAGACCTGACTCGCTCAGATAAATTAGGATGGCAACCAGCAATTTCAGTTCATATGACTCCCTTTCTTTAGCACACAAACTACTGAAAATGCATAAAACTCACAAGTTTGTGAATCAAGCTAACCTAGTACATGTCCTGATGCATCTCAGTAATCCAGGTAGAAAAAATCAAAAAGAAAAAAATAAGTAGGTCCTCTGGATGGGTTCTTCTTTAGTGAAACGTTTCGTCTCTCCTCCAAGAGACTTCTTCAGTCTGATGAGTTTCAGATGAACTCAGCCTTCTAAGCACTGCCTCCACATGTTGGACAAAGAGGTCAGTCACATGCAAAATAGGGCCATCGCTTAACAATGGGCTTGATTAACTCYATTGTTCATAGAGGGTCATGTGCCCCATCACCTGACTTATTGGTTTGGATGCTGTGGTTCTTTGATGTCGTGTTATGTGTATGAACTGAATGCAGGCGAGGCTCAAAGTCCCCTTGCTTTTGTTTTTCCCTCTTTGTGTTGGTATCATTGGGGCCCTGATTCATACCTTTTGCTCAGAGGGGGCTGAGTCATACTTGCAATAACAGCATTGTAGGAGGAGGACAACTGGACACGAAGGCCTCCACCTCTGTTTAATGGTGGACGGTTTTTTATCACAAAGATGGCTTCCTTTACTCCTCTCTCAAACCAACGTTCCTCTCTATCAAGGATGAGAACATCTTCATCCCTGAAAGAGTGAYCACTGGCCTGTAGATGAGTGTAAACTGCAAAGTCCTGAYCTGACGAAGTAGCTTGTCTGTGCTGGCTCATTCTTTTGAACAGTGGCTGTTTTGTTTCCCCAATGTATGAAATGTATGTTAGCCTTTGTGCTAATGCCAATGCAATATTGCCTTATATGTATTAGCTTGGCGCTAGTACAACAAGCTAAGCTGAGGTCCTCCATCCATATTTTCAGTTGGAGGCTGAGTCATTTTTGCGTTCCCCTCTCTGTCATGTGGATGGAGGACCTCAGTGACGAGAGGAGAATGTGTAGTGCTGAGCTAATACATATATAGAGACAGAGTCGGGGCTAATGCTAAAGCTAACAGGGTAAGCTGAGGTTCTTCTTCCATGAATCAGCTCTGTTGTCCTCCATCTATATTGTCAGTTACAGACTGAGTCATTTCTACCTTCTCTCTGTCAACGCTCTCTGGTTTCATTTAAAAGAGACAATCGTCAGATATTGTCCAAGATTAATCTTCAGGGTGGATATAGCTCGCTAGCAGCCTCGCACTGAGGACCTATCCACATCATCATTTACCCAGAATGCTTTGCATGTAAATAAAATGGCCTCGTCTGTGTAATATATTTTTAAACTTTTAGTTTAAAAATTATAAAAAACTAAACAGCCTACAGTATTTTTTACAGTTTTTATTTGACAGTTAAAATAAATGTTTATCAAACAAAGTCTAATGCAACAACTAATCATGGATCCCTTCAAACTTTACTAGAAATGATTTTGGGATTGTTTTTTTTATATAACAGAGGCAGAGATGGAAAAGAAACAAAAACGGAGAAAGATGAAGAAAGAGATTAAAGGGGAAATGAGGAAAGAAGCATTGAGAAAACACAAGACAACACATACTCTTGCCTCTACACCTGCAAAAAGAGAGAAAACAAAACAGAAATAAATTGAATTCAATACTGATGGTTCACTACCACTCTGCAATTTATTTATTTATTTATTTATTTATTTATTTATTTATTTATTTATTTATTTATTTATTCAAGTGAGTGACTGAATTTAATCAGTGTTTTCGTCTCCAGTTTAAATCTTACTTTGGCTTATTTTCACTTAGGTTCTGCACGCTTTAGAATGCCACCCAAAGCACTGGCTTCACAGGGAAGAGCACAAACACAGTGAGACCATCGTCCACATTGTGGTTCGCCGGTTAAAAAGAAGGTCAGTAAATGTTCGATCCCCTTTGAATTGCCACAGAGCTCCAATGGTAATGGAAAGTACAAGAGTTGGCTGTTAAAGAGGTTAGGTGACGGGAGAGGCATGAATCCTACAGAAAATGTTTATCTGGTGGAACCTGAAACATCTGTACAGCTCCACATTAAAGCACTGTGAAGGCAGGTGCTCCCTAACACAGAAGTGTGATCTCTGCACATACTGTCCTGAGTGAGTCAGTTCACAATTCATTTCTACTGACCCTCTGTCCTTCAAGAAGATTTGCTTGAGCACATCAAAGTTTGAACAAAAATGGACAATGCACTGACTGTAGATGTCTGGTTTGATCCCTTTCTGGTGGGTAATGTAATCAACTGAGAAAACAGAGCTGTGAAGCAGTAGAAGAGGCACTGATGTGTATAACTGGATACTGAAGCCTTCAGCATCTTTAACAGCTCTTCAGTCAAACTGACAAAACTGCCCTTTTTATAATGCACTGCAATGACAGGCCCCAGTCACAGAGTTCAACCCCCACATTTAAWTTTTTTAAATGAATTTAACTGTAAATTTAGGAAAGTTTAGTAAGAACCTAAAACTGCAGGTTTAATGAGAAAAACTTGTTCTTCCTTTTTAGTCTTCATGGTTTTCTTCCAAGTCTGCCTTGTTCTTCTGCAATTGAACATATTCCACACCTTCCACATGACTGAACGTAGAGAAAAATAAGGTTTTGCCRCTGCAGCACAGAGACAGGTACAAACAAACAGGTGACAAAAATTAAAGAAGAAACCTGATTAAATGAGAGGAGGAAAAGAACAAATGCAGATGCAGGTGCACAGCGCAACACAATTAACCAATTAGCATTCGATCATGCTTCAAGGCACGTCGACAGAGAAAAGGAATGCTGAGCAGGTTCAGCTAATTTTCATTTTGTACCAAGACAATAAGGCAGAAAATAGTTTCATTCACTCATTTGTGACAAAAAATTGCTTGAAATTTCTAGAAATTATGGGAGAAAGTAAAGCCAAAGTGTGACTTGATGGTTTTGTGAAAAATGTGCAGGAAAGGTTTTGGGATTTTGTTCAGAACACTTCTCTCCATGCACTTCCATTCTTAAGATGAKAAATTTTGACTGATCCTTCTACATTGTGATTTGTCAATCAATGCCTACACATACTGAACAATAAAAGGCATTTTTACAAAGTAAGGCTTGGCTCGGCCTGCCCCATCTTCTGATTGTGTTAGCAGAGAGTCACCTTGATGTGGGCAGGGTCGTCATATTAAACATGTGCAAATCTTATGTTTTATTTACAATACAACAATAATGGACTACATCAAACTCTAAAGTAAAATACAGAATGCTGAACCTGACAATCCAGCAGAATGACGCTGAAGAGAGAACAGGACGACAGACAACTATAAGCTAACAGTAGCTAATGTTAGCTCATTACTGTTGTCAATGAGCAACATTTGCTGAAGTCAAATCGGGTTGCTAATGTGTAGGTTACCAGCATTAAGATCATTTGAATATCCAATGTGTGTTAATTTTTTTTTCCTGTTTCTGAATTTGACATAACTGACTCTTTCCACAGAAAAAGCATGTGAGGGAGGAGCCGGTTTTGACTGTTGAGCTCCAAATAAAATAGATTTTAACTGCAGTCATTACCTGTCTCATAGCTGCAATGTACTGTATAACACTCAGAATTACTTCATTCCCAACTGCAAGTATCTGAAGTATGTTAGTCACTCCTAAAATAAAACAAAATTAATTCAAACTTATCYATGTAAACAATCAGCAGTCTTTGAATAGAAATGAYTGCAAGAATATCATATCAACGCGTTAATCTTATGGCCATGCATAACGTTTTTGTATTCAGAATTACTCAATGGGCTCCGTACATTGTAACAAACATWTCAAAGGAAAACTATAAACTATAATGTTGTTAAATAAATAACTAGTGGTAATGTAAGGACTAGCCTTTATACTGTAGATCTGTATATACAATATTTATTTATTGGTACAATATACAATACTGTGAAAAACACATGCCTGAGCAATGCACAGTCATTTTTGACAGTGACCTTGTTGATTAAAAAAAGGAAAAAGCACTGTTTTTTAACAGAGTCCTTGCATATACTGTATATTTACCTTCTGACACCCTATATATATT
>NW_013952503.1:1206201-1210254 GCF_001266775.1 Austrofundulus limnaeus | reverse complement strand
CCCAATAAGAGTTTGAGTCGTCCAACATTCAACAATAGTGTGATCTTTGTCTCTATGAACCTTCAAGGCAAATTTTAAACAGTCATATTCATTTTTTTATCAATCTGTTGCATTTTGAATAATGGAAATAATGGAAGGAAGATGAAGTGCTTTAAAAATCCCATGCATTTGTAAAATATACAAATTCAATGCAGAAATTGGACAAAGTAACTCACACAAAGAAGAAAAAAACAGTGTTATGAGAATCCCTTGTCTTTTCTCTGAATAACAGCCTTTCACAACATCAGATTTATTTAGACGGATGAAGGTCACATAGAAGTGGAGTCATGAATCACTTTGGAAGTTCCCTGGCTTCACCCTGCTGGGTTAAGAGGTTAGCAGGTTGGTACATGACATACATACCCTGCCAAGTGATGTTATTTCTGTCTGGACACCTGCTCTGAAGCTGGTTGGAGTGGCAAACAAGTACAGACTCTGTCCTCTAACACTTCCAAGCACCTGCACTACTCACAGGTGACAGTTGATGGCATGCTGCAGTGTCTTTTTCCCCACAGAGTGCTGACATGACCTCTGTCTGTCCTGCTATATTTGGCTGATTTGGAATCTTACAAGCATGTGCCTCTACAGGCAAAATAAATACTTCTTTTTTTAACAGTTTAAAAGTTTAAAAAGCTTAAATAATATTAAGCCCTGCATTGAACAGTTGTTAGCATGATTTGTCAGAGTGTAAAACTTCTCCAAATTTACAACTTTTCACTGCATTTAAAGCAACTATTTATGCTTGAATGAAATTTCAGTCTTAAAAAAAACAAACAAAACTAAAACTGGTGGTTCTTTTTACATTGTGAAACTTGTGAGGTAGGAACCAAGAATGCAGGCTGACATTAGGAAATTCAAGAACAACAAATGGAACTTTATTTTAACAAGAACAAACATTGACATGGAAGAAAAAAAACAAAAAAAAAATAACTAGAAACTAGAAAACCACACAGATGTGAAAGAGACAGGTATGGATAACGCACAGCACTGCTCCATTGAAATGAAAAGTGAGGAATTTGATATACAGAGGCCAATATATATAGAGAAAATGCCTGACATGACGGCAACTAGGTACAGGTGAGAGTGGGTGGGGCAGTTTTATAAGTGACTAAAACAAGTGGCACAGTAGATAACTCACAGACTGATCAAATGAAAGACAAGTAACTAAACTGAAAAATTACAAAACACAGGAAGGAAAAAAAATCATGATAACCAAAAAGAGAATAAACCTAACAATAAATACAAAGGTCTACCAAAGAAAGGATCAGAAAAGAAAAGAAAAGAAAAGAAAAGAAAAGAAAAGAAAACATACTGAAAATTTAGGTTTCTAAAGGCCACTATCATTGCTTTTTGCCCTTCAAAGCAGGTAAAGCAGCAAAATTCTGCTGGGCTTTATTTTTTTCTTTTTCAATTTAGGTTTCTAAATTGTTCTATAGGACATTTAATTTTCTGGCCAAAGCACATTTTTTTATATAAAAAAAAAAGTTCTAACAAACCCAATCAGTTTTCTCATTCTTGAGTTCTTATGCCATGAAAGTGGAATCATTTTACCTCAAGTCATAGGCTTGACTACAGATGTCATCCCAAAACTAAAATTTAGGTTTTAATTAAAATCCACTAAACATGGCACATAATTAAAAAGAAATCAGCTGAGGAAAGTTAAAAAAAGAAATTAAGATTCATTCATTCTTTGTAGTGAAATTATGACTTTCTTATTATTGTCAGGTAGAAACAATTGTCACACTTTGTTAAAAAGCTGTCCGAAATGCATGTCCGTTAAGATCTTTAGTAATTTTGTATTAGAATGCTAAGTTTTTCCTTTGAAGTTTCCCTTTTCTAATGGAGCAGCATGATGATGAGAACTAATTATTTGCTGAAAATAACAAGACTTGTAAGTCAAAGTATTCTTTAATGACACATTTAGGCAGCATTAAGGATTACAGCTGTAGCTATGTTATGTGTCACGTGGATTTGAGTCCTAAAGAMGCGRGAAGTAATTTCTTCATATTTCAGTGGTAGTAATGTAAAGCTGTTTCGTTATATCAAACCTACCAATGTCACAGGTCAGTCAATCTGCAYCATGACTGCAGCCAGTCAGCTATCACTGCACTGTGTTGCCAACGACAATGGCATGTGCAGTTTGGCCAATGCTTACTTCTGCATTGGATTAGGAAGCCAATGAGAGAGAAAGGCAATACCTCATAATGATGCGTTGTGGCTGCCTGAGAAGGCCTGGTCTGTGATAAATCGAAAGGTTTGGCTTCATAAATTGTAATTATTTTGTGCCAGCATGGTTTGAGCGAGCTACTTACCATTGCAGCATCTATCAGTCCACCCATATGGCACAGAGATTAACAGTGGACATATTTTTCTCCTACATCAGAAAAAAATGTAATTATGGAGTGGGAGGGGAAAAAAGAGAGTGATGTGGTGAAGGGAGGAGAAAGGCCACAGTGCACGCTGGAACCCCACTTGTTAACATCATTCATATGTAAGATGATGGTAAAACTGAATCAAATGTTATATTGCGAATAAAATTTAATTTTTGAAACATGGACAGCTTTGCTTTCTGACTGTAAGGTTGTTGTCTTAAATAAATAAATAAATAAATAAATAAATAAATAAATAAAGGTGATTTTTGATTCTCAATATTTAGAATAAACATTGTTATGAGAATAAAGTTGAAATACTATTTTAAGAATAAAACTAAAAAAATATTTTGTATCACTTTTTTAACTAACCAAATGTATTAATAGTACTTTCAAAATAAAAGCCAAGTCTAAAAACCATATTGAGTTCCCAAACCTGACTAATTATAACATTTATCACAGTTATCAGAGCCAGAATTTTTTAGTTACTACTTTCCCTGGCTAACTTACTGATTAAAAAATAAAATTTGACTTATTATTCTTGTGGGAGTTTGCCTTAATATCAGTAAGTTTTAGTGTAAGCMTTTCATTGAAAGTTTTGACATAACTTAACTTGGATAGGCAGCAGAAAAATAATGAATAAATGGCTGGATCTTGACATTTTAGCATTTGAAATCCTAATCATCCTCTACATGAAATCTTAAAAATCAGCATTATGACTTATAACCACTAAACAAGTCTCATTCTGGAAATATGCAGTGACTCTATGTAATTCTAACAACTTCATTTACAGTATATGATCCATTGTTTCTACATGAGAATTGCTTTGAGTTCCAGTCTATTGTGTAAGAGCCTGTCTGCTCCCCTCACACGGAATCAAATGAAAAGCCCTGAAATCCCACTTGAGCAGAGCAACACATGCTCAGACAGGCTACCGGAGCCAACACTTGTTCTGGGTTTTGTAATTTCTAATTAGCATGCTATTCCAAGCCCTAACTCAGAACCAGCCAAGCTCATTTGCCAGATCATGCTGTAAGTCATGCCTCACCTAAAGGTAAGCCTCTTAGATTAAAAAAAAAGGAAATTGTCAAGACTGAATGCATGATTATATGAAACCTTAGGATTTTAGAAAAAAGTTGTCAGATCATACAGTCACACAGGGTACAGACTGGGACACTAATGAAGAATAACGGAGAAAAGGAAAAACAATTATTAGGTTCTAATCTGAAATATGAAAGAAGGAAGAAAAAAGCTTGAGTATGTCTTTAGGCTCGTCTGCAGCCTCTACAATGCTTCTACACAAGCAGACATAAAACTGCAGGGCACAACTCGCYCTGACAGCAGGTTTTAACATCCCCTCAGTGGTTTCCCCACCAGGMAGCTATAGCACCGCGAATGGACCCATTATTTGGTGAGAAGAGTTTTTGGCCTTGAAACTATCCAGCTGTGAGTTGATTTCCACCCTAAGAATGATTGAAAACTTGAAACCCAGTGATCATCTTTTATTATCTGCAGGTTTGCACACACAAAAAAAGTAAATAAAACTTTCAGCCTGTTCTAGAAATGGCTGTTTTGTCTGAAGAAAGTGTTCAAACACCATCCACTTAAAGTTTTTCTTATTGTAGTTTTCTACAAATATATATAT
>NW_013952503.1:1203413-1205702 GCF_001266775.1 Austrofundulus limnaeus | reverse complement strand
TCCATCCATCCATCCATCCATCCATCCATCCATCCATCCATCCATCCATCCATCCATCCATCCATCCATCCATCCATCCATCCATTCATTTTCTTTCACTTATCAGGGATCAGTTCATAGGGGCAGCAGCCTATACCAGACTTCCCTCTCCCCAGCCACTTGGGCCAGCTCCTCTGGGGGAATCCCAAGGTGTTCCCAGGCCAGCCGAAGGACATAGGCCCTCCAGCGAGTCCTGGGCCTTCCTCTGAGTCTCATCCCACTGGGAACGGCTCTACTCTGAGTCCMTCCCAGATGACCGAGCTTCTCAACCTATCTCTAAGGGAGAGGCCAGACACCCCGTGGAGGAAACTCATTTTGGCCGCTTGTGCCCACGATCTTATTCTTTCAGTCACCACCTGCCTTCTGTCTAAGCTCTCGCTTCACCACAACAGACCGGTACAACGCTCGCATCACTGCAGACGCAGCACCAATCCACCTATCAATCTCCCTTTCCTTTCTTCCCTCATTCGTGAACAAGACCCTGAGATACTTACATTCCTCCACTTGGGGCAGGACCTCTTCCCTGGCCCAGACAAGGCACCCTACCCTTTTCCAGCTCAAGACCATGGTCTTGGATTTGGAGGCACTGATCCTCATCCCGGCCGCTTCACAGTCTGCTGTGAACCGCTCCAGTGAGAGCTGGAGATCAGGATCTGATGAAGCCAATAGGACCACATCATCGGCAAAAAGCAGAGATGTGATCCTAAGTTCACCAAAAAAGGATCCCCTCAACACCTATGCTACCCCTAGAAATTCTGTCCATTAAAGTTATGAACAGAATCGGTGACAAAGGACAACCTTGGCAGAGTCCAACTCTCACTGGAAATGGACCCGACTTACTACAGGCATTGTTAAACAAGCTCTGACATCAGTTGTACAAGGACCTAGCATCTTTAAAAAAAAAAAAACACTTTATATTATTAGAAAATGCAGTAGACATCTCAGTGTTATGTCTACTTCACAACATACAATATTATATAAACTTAGAAGTTGAGAAAATTATCCTTGCTCACACTGTTTAAGTTCTTCTTGTATCTGTTCCCATCACCATATAAATAAATAAATAAATAAATAAATAAATAACTATCAGTAAAACATCTTGTGTTTTTGTTTCTTGTTTTCTCACATAATTCCTTTTGGTTCACACTGAGCTTTCAAAGACGACAGTGTAGTCCATTTCTAAAGACCAGCAGGCTTTTTCATTGCATTCTGGGATTTGTATTTRTTATGGTTTCTGTACTGTACACCTGTGGCCAGTTATAATAATACATGTAAAATATAAGCTTGTGGCTAAATGCAATTTTAACACAGACCTTGAGTTTGCCATGTTACTTTAAAACTGTGTAGAAATATGTCGTTTTTTAGAAAAAAATGTAATGATGTTTCTTAATAAAAGGCAGCTATTTTACTTTTGTTCTCTACACTAGTGTTCTTGCTGTGAGTCCTTGATATAGAGAGGAATAACAATCAAACTGCTGTATCMGTTTCCACTGGGATATAAAATTAACACAACACACAGTTCATCCTTGCACAGCCTCTCCATGGAGTTAGGAGAGATATAACAGGCCAAGGGAAGAATTTATTCACCTTTGGGCTGTATGGGAATATAAATGAACTCACATCAGATTTAAAAGTGTCTGCTGCAAGTGAAGTGAATATAGAAGAGCTCGGGTTCACAGATGATGTGAGAGTCAGTACATGAGAGACCAGCCTGATATGGATCCACATTATCATAAGCCATATGCCTGCTGCAGCCTGTTGAGTGGATGCAAGGTAAATAATGCTGATGACAAACAACATTGCCCACACTACCAATACCGCCCCCTCACTCCTCTCCTTTCTCATCAGAACAACGCACGCTGCCAAACAAATTAGCGTCAGCTGGCTGATACATTTGTAATCTATTCCGAGCATAGCAAACAATACAAATTGGATTTCTAATTTATCCTGACTCATTGATGCAAAGCGAGAGTAATGGAGTGTTGCCATGGAAACGTTTTTGACATGCTGCAACTTTTATCGGAGGGCTCAAAAATACTTTTATCTTTAGAGTTCTAAAGAATTTGCTTTCGAAGCAGGTGATTTTTTTGAAAAAAAAATGACTTTTTCATGTTTGAATTTCCACAAACACTCACCTCTTATCTTGACGTTCCTGAACACACACATGCAAACTGTGTTGAGCCCACTAAATCCGACACTTATGCCATTTGTTTGTAAAATCCAAAGCCACATACGTAAAAAGAACTATTT
>NW_013952503.1:1199568-1203143 GCF_001266775.1 Austrofundulus limnaeus | reverse complement strand
AATGATACTTGTCCAGTGTTTCACTAACCTGGCCCTCTCCTTCCTACGCAGATCCACTCAATTCTAGTTTCCCTTCACTGCTCCTTCTGGGATTTCTCCCATAGACAAGGATTTCGCTGGCAGATTTTTAGTCGAACCAATCAGAGAACAGAACGACAATTTTCTGCGCAGTGTCTGCTTGTAGTTTATTTTGCCTGGGCCAATCAGCAAACAGAAGGCRGAGTTTTGAAAGATGTCGATTTTCTGCACAGTGTCTGCTACTTAGTTTAGCAATGGCATTGTAGGAAGTGAATGAATTCAGTCCATGTTGATAAGGTTTCCAAATGAAATTAAACTTTTCTGAAAATGCAGCAGCTCTCATTTACAGTCGTCTCGTTTGGCTCGGTACTTTTCTCCTCTCAGTAGGGTTGCTTACAGCACACGCGATTTCYGGTTAGCTTCTTAGCTTAACCTCCTTCACAGTGACACACACACACACTTCAGCTCAGACCATGCCTCCAGCAAGAATCGCTTCTCTACAGCCGCAAGTCCAGACCCTCATATGAAGCAAAGTGAAGGACAAGGGTCTGGTTTTTGCCAGGCTAGTGTTTCACTTACTATAAATGGGCAACATCCCAGCCCACCCAACCCCTGGAAGCTGTTGGCTTTTAGCAGAGCTCTGGCTTTGAGGAACCACGGCCCCATAGGTAGTTTAGTTGAATAGCCCTGGTGTAGATGACCAACATTTCTACCCAGTAACTAAGTATTCGTACTCTGTTACTTTAAAACTGTGCTTATTTGTATGTTACAGTCTTTGCCACTTGTACTGATGTGATCAAATGTTTTTGTGGACTTTTCTGTGTTTAACAAAACAGTCTAAACAAATCTGACTGTATCTGTTGCTCATCCAAACAAAATACATTTTGACAAACTGCACATACACATAACGTTGGTAGGTTTCTGCGGACTATAAGTAAAAAGGAATGAGAAAAGCTGTTGCAACAATAACTAGAAACCTGTCATGGTTTGTGCAATTTGGTTTGTTGGTTTGGTTTGTTTCATATTTTAGCTTCTCTGTTTCTATGATCCATTCATTCATGTTAAGATCAGATACATTTCATTCCATTTGTGTTTTTGTATTATTTAGATCAGTTCTTTTGTCTGCATGGCTTTGTGTCACTTTTTTAGTGCCCTAGGTGTTCTTCACTTAGCTTGTCACTCACAACTGCTCCCAGTTAGCAAGTCCCAGGTGTTGTCTCCACTCTCCCTGTGGATGTAACCATTCTTCTGTCACCACTTCCCCAGCAGATCATTGCACTGGTTTCCATACTGTATGTCTCAGTCATCCTCTTCATGTTATCTTGTGTCGACCTTGAGTTCTTCCCATGTACAGTACATTCTGTTTTGTAAGTTTTTTCACCATGTTGGCTTTTTTTGTTTTGTTTGTTTAATGAAGGTATTTTAATGATTTGGGCTCAAACCACACCAGCAGTTGACAGAAATAGGATGGGTGATCAGAACCAACGCTTTTGTGGAGCTTGTTCAAAGAGTTGTGATTACAGCTGTCAGGAATTTTGCATTTATGTGCTTTATTGTTGGAAGCTGCATGTTCAAATAAAAGATCAAGAGTCCAAATTCATGAAATATTTAATATATCTAATATCCATGTAATCAACTAGAAAATAAAATGCTTATTTTTGTCCATTTGAGCCCACATTTTCTGCATAAAAGCACAATGTGACATGCATTACATCAACCTGCTGCACTAGAGTGCTAATTTAGCTAATTTTTTAGCACAATCAAGTACCCATGGTTGCACGTACCTCAGTCAAAGCTCCAATCAAGTTAAGCAAAGACAGAATTATCACCTTAGAATGTAGCAATGCTCTGCAGCAACTTTGAAGTGGTGGATGCTCTGATGCACTCCTTTGTTCATTGAAGAAAAATGTATTTGGAAATCAGTTCACCAGTTTGTGGGCATGGACTGCATAAGACATGGATATTCCATCTGTGCTAATGGATGGTCTATCCATGTGCTCGCATCCCTCATCCAAGATCCTGTTTAAAAACTATGAGGATGAATTGGACACTTTTAAACACTGACATCTCTCTGTGGCCTGTCTATTTGAAACAAGCCTAACTACTATCAGTAACATGAATCAAACTAGATAATAACTTAATGATTGGCGCTGTAGCATACCAAACATTAAAAATCAACTCGCAATATAATGGAATAATGTAAATTTTTTGAGTATAGCAGGGCTCAAATATGAAATTTCAAGCTGCTATTGCATCACAGAAACCGCAGCACTAATACAGACTGTCTGTGAAACTACTTCAGCAAGTTGTGGCAAGATTGTTTTTAGTCTGCAGCATTTCCACCCATTTTTGAATTATCAGTGGTAGCTTAAGACTAATCTGAAATTTTATTATCTGTTAAGTTTAATATGTTGATAGTGATGTATTGGGGTGAAGAACTAAATGCTATACAAATCTATCTTTGGAGACATCAGGGCCTTTCAGACTAAATAGGTATAACATCTTTAGGGGTGTAAAGAGTTTGAAAGAGTGCTACAAACGTTTCTACAGATGTTAAAGATAAAAGGGTATAGGAGCCAAGACTCATACAACAGACCTGTTTACATCGTGCTGCACACATTCACACCATAACACATGACAAAACTTTACTAGCTTCTACTTTAGCAATGTGACTTTTTTATTAGAGCAAGAGCTGGGAAAGTGTTCAGTTTGTTTAGTGTATCGATCAATCACATCCACTGACGTCCCTCAAGCATTTCCTTCGAGCCAAGAAAGTGCCTGCACTAAAGCAGGAGCCAAAAAAAAAAATAAAACCCTCTAACAAACATAGTTATAAGCACCATAAACAATCACAGTACCAGCAAGTTGGAAAAAGAAAATGGTACGCTGCCTTAAATGGTTATGTGAATTGAGGTGGTCCCATATGGTCAAAAAATCCGTACGCAGTACATTTCGAACTAAGACCATTTAAATCTCAATGCAGTATAAGATTCTCAACAATTTCACGGATCATCACCTGATGCATATTTGTTCTCCATTTCAGGAAATGAATTAGAAAAAGTTTTCTCAACTGTGGTTTTCAGAAGGATCAGATTAAAACATTTCTTGTCTCATCAAAGCAAAGTTCCTTTGTCTTTGATTTCAATAAACAGGCCAATTCAAAACTCTATTTACAAAATTCCAGAAGTATGTAAAGTACTTTAAAAAAGTAGGTAAAAGTAAAAATACATTAAGGGTAGATAACTGAGATAAAAATATTAAAATAAATAGAAACTACTGATAAGGAAAATACTTCAATAAAAGTCATAAAACTGCTCACAATAATCAGGAAAGTAAAAGATGAAGTACCAGTAATTGTACACACTCTAAGAAATGGTGTTGAATTTACAAACTGGTTCCACTGAACTCAAAAACCAGGTGTGGTGGATTTACCTAAATAAATATGCCAACTGGTTCCACGTACTCGATTAAGTAAAGGTAAAACTTTTACTTATGTAAATTAAGTATATTACTTTTACTTAATTGAATTGAGTGGAACTAGATGTCATATATATATG
>NW_013952503.1:1194655-1198628 GCF_001266775.1 Austrofundulus limnaeus | reverse complement strand
CACTACAACTGGGTTTTGAGTAAATTGCTTTACATTTTCTCAGCTCAATTTAGTGGAACCAGTTGACATAATTTGACTAAGTAAATTCAACACTTAGGGTCCTTTCATGACTAGTTTTGGTCATATTTAGATGTTTGGAATGTAACAAAATAAAAGTAAAATTTACAATAAAAATACTTGGTGAAATTATAAATACTCAAAAAATGTCTTAAGTACTGTGACAAAGTAAATGTACTTAGTTACTATGCATTTCTGCAAGATAGTGTTGGGCGATATTGGCAAAAAAAATTAATCAAGATTATTTGTGTTATTTAACCAATAACAATTAATTTGATGATTAATCCCCTGGAGTCCCTGGACACCCTTATGTTCTAGTCACATGACCAATTTAGTAGAGAAAATTTGCTCTTCATAAAAAAATGTCCCAAATTGTCATAATTACAGATTTCACACTATACATCAAATTTTAAATTGTGTTGATAAATAAATTACAGAACTTTTTTTTTAAATGGTCGTTAAATTTGAAACTGAGAGGAGCAACTAGTGAACTCTGCCTGGTGGTATTAATCATATTAATCATCAAGTGCCAAAAAATAATTGATTAATGTTTTTCTAATGATTAATTGCACACGATACGATTATGCCCAACCTTACTGCAAAATGCCCGCCTGTTGCTCAGGATTTCTCCCTTTGTCTGGCTGCAAGGTAGCAGAGTTGGCTAGCACTGATGGCACTTACTAGTTTTCCTATTCTGAGACTGCAGAGCTCTATAAATTGAAGCAATATATTTTCTCACATTATAAAACTTTTGAAGAATTTGAGTACTTTTGAAGAGCCATGGAGTACATTTTGAATTTTGTGTGTGATTAAAGAAATGCTGAATGATAATGCACTCATGGCTACAGTCCAATCACAATCAACATTTAGCTACACTCAGTTTTAACAGCAGCATCTTATCAAAGCCAAATCAAACCAAATTCCAGCATAAAAAACACCAAAGATAGTTTAGTACAGTGACCTAGTTGCACCACATTTTTGAAAAATCAAAAGTTGATAATGTTGTAGCATGTTTTTGCTGACAAAGATCATCATCAACTGATGTTAACTTGTAGTTTTACTGTGATAAAGTAAAGGCATTGGGAGCACTGCAACACAAGATTATCATGATTTTGCTGTCTTTAAAATTTCCACTTGACCAACGTGACCTGAAATCATTCTAACTTTTACACCTGATTCAGTCACATCACACAGTTTAATCACCTCTGTCTTTGCTATCTTTCCTACCTTTTCATCTTCTGTCAACAAGACAAGAAGAGCAGCATCTAACAATGCAGGCATTAGTTTCTGAATTCGGGCACAGACATAATGTAGGTGTTTTCCCAAAGGGAGGTAAATAAAAATACTAATGTGCATGATGGATTGAATACTTCATTGTACATAGGAGGTTTTATTTCTGCAGTTTGACAGTCTCAACATCCAAGCTACTCCAAATATCAAGTGTCAGAACTGTGAGGCTGTGAACTATGGGGCATCAAGTGTAAAATAAAGTATGAAAAATCTTATTAACATGTTTTCATTATTTAGTTTACTTTCTGAGAGCAAAAGCCTAGTTTAAACATATACTAACATTTTATTGCTATTTAGCTCACTGTGTTTATGTTTGGCTATTTTTTCATTACCGTAATTATGAGTTTGAGACCAGTGTAGGACCAGCAAAGTCTCCCAAATGTAGAAAATGTATAACCTAACAGAATACTTCATATAACACACTGTAAAGAAAGTCCAAAAAACTTTCTCATGAATGTGAATTATAATGACAATGCACTGAAAATGCATTGATAGCTACTGTTTTTGAAGTTTATCTTTATCTAGGTCAGTCTGCCTGTCAGTGATTTGATACTCTTTGAACTTGAGACAACCATCACATTTTTGTTTCACATGATGACAACACACTTAAAGATCACCAGAACATTGGCTCATTTTCAGGCTGTCCATCTCTAAATCAAGTTTATGGTAAGTGTATTTGATGGCGGTTTACTTTTACTGATGTGTATTAAGTTTTTTATGGTAAAGGTCATGGCTATCGCTCAGTAGAGTGCTCATTCATGGCATTTATCTTTTTTACTGTCAGTTAGGCTTACACACTCACAATGCCATGACAGGTTATCCATACCATTAGCAAGAGACATGGAGACGACAGACAACAAAGACAAGGCTGTTGGAATGGAGAGAGGGCAATATGTTTACGGGGATCGGAAAGAGGAAGGGGATCACAAAATGACAGGAAGAGAATTGAAACTCAGCGCCGGGATTTGTCTAACATTTCCCTGATGTTGTCCCTGGATGCTCCCTATTATCATCTTCAGAAGGGAGGATTTATTTTCTATTTATTTAATTTTATTTAGGTCTTGGGCTTGATATTTATATATTCATTTTTGCCACCACTGGCGCCTGAGAGGGGAGCCGTGAAGTGCATCACTTTAACTGTATTGACATAAACAGCTCACCAAGCGCATTGCTTCTGCTTTTGATGAGGGTTTAAGTAGGAAGCCATTGAGAGACTTATGGAGAAACGTTCCCATGGGATCAATAGATTAGAGCCCTGACTAATCTTACTGAGCAAGACAGCAGCCCTTATAAGAGAAAAATATAAAACGTCAGTAATATCTCTAACATATGCTGTGCCATCATTCCTCTGCCCTCAAACTGTAATTATTTTTACTCTAATACGGGGCATGAACTTAGTGAGCTCAACTACTATTGTCAGCTTTTTTCCCGTGTGTTATGGTAGTACTCTTAGGCTTTAAGAAAATTGGAAATGCATTTTTTATATAACATGCTTTTGCTACTTTTATTCTGCCTTTATTTTGATATTTCATTACTTTTTATTTTACCATTTGCCATTAATAATGGTTAAATCAGTTTTTATATAGCAGGGCACACCTTAGGATTGTAAGGCTCAAGTAAATAATAACGTCTACAACTTAAAGTAGATACTGTAATGTGACAAAATATGGAAAAGTTCAAGGGGTATGAATACTTTTGCAAACCACTATATATCATGCTTTTAAATTCTTCTTATTCAAGTTTAAATCATTCAGTTGGGGTCTATGTAAAGTGGAACTGCAATGCTTTGGTCTGAATGCCATATTATTGTAGCTCCACAAGCCCCTCTTTTCACCTCTTTTCTGAGGTGTGTCTCAGATCAATTTATTTTGAGGCTTTCTCTTTAAATCCAAATGGGGCCACACCCAGCCCCCTCCAACTTCCAGACTGGTCCATTCAAGTTTGATAGAAGGTTTTGTGAATATGACAGCGCAAAAATGTTTTATTTACAAAGCAGTTAAAAGACGTCAGCAAGGGAAGGCTTGTCCAAACAGCCTTACAAGTTGAAGCCTGAGTCAGACCCAGAGTGTGAGAGGAGAGTAAAGGCAACCAAATGGTGGTCGGTAAGTCCAGACCTTATTTGGCAGTTCCTTCGTAAATACTGTGACATAATAGTTCAGAAAACATCATTAAAAATCTGAACAGGTTGAAAAATATGGCACAAACATAATTAAAAAAATGTCTGTGCAGCCCAGGGAGAGATTAAATTCAAACTTTCTGCACTCCTAGAGACTCCAAGTACACACACAAAAAAAAAAAAAATACATTTAACAGCAAAAAAGTAGATTTTGCATGGTATGTCCCATTTAAAGTTGCATTCCTTGAAATAATTCATATTGCCCACCACCAGGGTGGCTCCATGGCAGAGCCTCAGTTACTCACATTAGGGTGAGAGGCATTGGGCCTCATGCAAGAACCGTTCGTACGCACAGATTTGTTCTTAAGTTGTGCGTACGAGTGATTCAGGAGAATTTGTGGCATTCACCAATGTTTTCGTATTCTAAGATTTTTTCAGATACGAACAAAATTCACGAGTGGTCCAGACCTGTCGAATATTTTGTACGGCGCGCAGCGCTGTGTCTTCTGA
>NW_013952503.1:1192028-1194280 GCF_001266775.1 Austrofundulus limnaeus | reverse complement strand
TGTTCGTACGAACCCTTCATACAAACAAAAGTAAGAGAAATTTAGGATAAGAATACAAACATATTCTTGCATGAGGCCCATTGAGCTTTTTGCTGTCTTTGTCTGGCCTGTCACCTACAACCAGTTTGTCTTGGGAGACCCTACTGGGGTCARTTGCCCCAGACTCCTTCAGAAGTCAATTAAAAATTAAATTGTACAGTATTTCTTCATTCTAAAATGAAGTAAAGTCCCATCAAAAGGTATGTTTTTTTTTAATTAACTTGACTCAAACCTACTTTATAATGGATAAACTAATAATTTAACAATTTTGGGGAGATTGTGCATTCTTTATTATCTTTCCGTTTGTTCATCTGAAAGATTGTGTATCCGGGCTTTATTTTTATTTTTTTCCAAGTTCAGAGAAAGACAGGCTGTTTAAAAAAGGGGGAAAAAAAGAAAAGAAAAAATGTAAATTGTTTGTAATATTTGGGAATAAAACAATGTAGTTTTCATGGCTGGTCTTATTTTTATCTCACAAATTGGTAGACCACTGGCCTTGGAGAAGTTTTGCACTCCCCAATTACTTTTCTTGTTGTTATTATTTTTTGAARATAATTCTTAAAATTCAATCAGGGACTTGGGGAAACGAAAACAGAAAAAAAAAGATTTCTCTGTTTTTGTCTTTTTAACAGTCTACGTGTATTCTAGATGCTGCAGTTTTAATGCCTGTATTTTCATGCAGCACAGTAGCTGTTATGAAAGGGACAGGACCTTGCATTAGTGCATGACATTTTCTGTGCCACCCCTCAGTGTCCAGTGACGCATGATTGCTTGTTGACTTTGCCATCTTGCCCCTGTCAGCAGCCAACAGCAGTGCACATGTGAAGGACATTAAAATTATTGTTTATTGTGCCACAAGATTTCAAAAATTATGAACAAACTTTTATGTCAAAGAATGAATCCAAATGATCTCAGCCCATATTAGTAAAGTACTAATGTCTAAACATTGTTTTCCTTTGTTTCTTTTTATTCTGTCACCTTTCTCCTTTAATCTTCTGAATTACTCTTTGGCTGTGTCACAGCTGGCACTGGTGAGACATTCTCAAGCTGATGACCAACGGGTTCCCATAACGAGGATATATGACTCCATGGGCCTGCAGGTAATTATTTAATCATTTCTTAGATGGCTTTAATTGAAATGGTTTGATTAATGGTTCAGGGGATCACTGCCCACAGAGAAATATAATTAGATCTCTGTCCTGGGCGACTTACCTTGGATCTGTCACACTCTGGACACCTTATTCAGGAAGCTGGGGGTAAACAGAGAAACAAAAAGAAAGTCAAATGATGGTGAATAAAGTTTATTTTGCATAACTGTTTTCATTGACATACAAATGTTTCCTTCTTTTAATCTTTGTTTCTTCCAAAGGGATTAAAAACATGGAAAAAAATATTGTGCAGCCATTTAGTTATTTGGCTGAGTTAAAGCAGAAGTAAAATGTCCCATGTTCGGGTAAATGTTAAACAAGTAACRTTTTTTTACTGTTATCTCTTTTGGTTTCAACAAGTTGGTTTTGAGATCACTACTGTAAGCAGTAGATGAATCATGATTTTGTTGATGATGTTGTTGCATTATTCTGCAGTGACTTTATGAGTGTAATTTGCAACTCCATGCTGATACAAACTTGCCTAGTTTAGTCTGTACAGTTCTACATATTGCTTCAAAAAGTTAGTTCACTTTTGGTAAATTCACATGCAGATTACGCTCACTCCTCTTAATGGAGCATCTTTTGGGTCTTCCCTTGCCTGGCTCACAAGAGTGGTGCTTTGGCCACATGTATGAAATGGGAGCACTTTACAATAACTTCATCTTATTTAGCCCTACTTAATAAATGGTTAGTTTAAATTTAAAACATAATTAATTAAGGATAATTTATACATAATAAGCTATGAATGAATATTTACTATTGTTTTACCCATAAAGACTAATTACTTCCAAAACCAACATACTCAGAGTTTTATCATGTTTAATAACATGTATTTACTATTCTATGTACTGTGTGCATATGTATGTAAATACTCATGTAAATGTACTTTCACACCATGCGTTAGATGTGTATTATTGGTTGGAGAATATTTGAATTGACTGTCTACTGCAGACTATCTAGCAGTTTGTCTAACAATATTAACTAGCTAAAAGTGGATTAATTTATGTACACTCAGGGTCAGTGTGTGTGTGTGTGTGTGTGTGTGTGTGTGTGTGTGTGTGTGTG
>NW_013952503.1:1187839-1191369 GCF_001266775.1 Austrofundulus limnaeus | reverse complement strand
AATTGAAGCTCCGCCCACCAACTCTCAGACTCTGCAGGATAAGGTAAGAGACATACAAACACCAAAGCCAAATCCTAACAAAACAGGTCCTTTCCAAACGAGACCAGACATGGAGGAGTTCTGGGCAGATGCTTGTTGATCAGCATAGGCCGAGGCCTCACTTGGTTAGACGAATGGGTAAAACAGACCCCTTCTCATGGACTCGGAGATATCAGCAGCGTGGCGAGTGCATCAAAAATTAAGGCAGTTGTTAGTCTTTAATGAAGTCATTCTGTGAACCCACTCTGAATGGGTCYGACTTACTACTGGCAATGCGACTCAAACTCTTGCTCCGCTTGTATGAAGAYTGACCCTTTCAAAGTGGGAGTTGGACTCTGCCAGGGCTGCCCATTGTCCCCGATTCTGCTCATAACGTACATGGACATAATTTCTCGGTGCAGCTAGGGGTCATAGGGAATCTGGTTCAGTGGCCTCAGGATTTAATCTCTGCTGTTTGCAGATGATGTGGTTCTGTTGGCGTCATCTCTCCAGGATCTTCAGCTCTCACTAGAGCAGTTYACAGCTGAGTGTGAAGTGGCTGGGATGATGATCAGCACCTCCAAATCTGAGTCCATGGTCCTCAGTCAGAAAAGGGTGGATTGTTCTCTCTGGGTTGGGAATGAAGTTCTGCCTTAAGTGGAGGAGTTAAAGTATCTTGGGGTCTTGTTCACAAGTGAGGGAGGAATGGAGAGTGAGACTGATAGATGGATCGGAGCAGCTTCTGCAGTTTTGCGGACTCAGTACTGGTCCGTTTTGGTGAAGAGGGAGGGGAACTGTAAGGCAAAGGTCTCTGTTTACTGATCAGTCTACATTCCTACCCTCATCTATAGTCACAAACTTTGGGTAGTAACCGAAAGAACAAGATCACAGATACAAGCGGTCGAAATGAGTTTTCTCCTCAGGGTAGCTGGACTCTCCCTTGGAGATAGGGTAAGAAGTTCAGTTATCCGGGAAAGACAGAGCAGAGCCGCTGCTCCACCACATTGAGAGGAGCCATTTCAATTGTTTTGGGCATCTAGTAAGGATGCCGCCTGGATGCTTCCTCAGGGAGGTTCATGTACAACTGTGTGGAGACCCTGAGGAATACCCAGGACACACTAGAGAGACTATGTCTCTCAGCTGGCCTGAGAATGCCTTGGAGTCCTCCCAGCAAAGCTGGAAGAGGTGGCTGGAGCAAGAGAGGTCTGGGCTTCTCTGCTCAAGCTTCTGCCTCCGTGACCCAACTTCTGATAAAGCAGAAGATAATGGAAAGATGGATGGATTCTGTGAACCCTTCTGAAGTGAGGACCAGTTGTGCTTTTATTTTAAATATTTGTTAATGTAGACAAAACCCTGAAAGGGGTTCCTTTTCACCAAAGTTTGGAAGTAAAAGATGGTGAATTTAGCCTCCAAATACCATTTTTTCACTGTTTATGGCTACATCATGTCATATTTTGTTTATTTGGTCTCTCAAAAAAAAAAAAAAAAACAGCGAAAACTTGATTTTGCTTTGATACAGTCCTCCAAAAATACATTGAAATTCACTTTTTTTTACAGAAAAACACATGAAGTTTACAAGTGGAAATAATATAATGTGTTGTGAAACATCTTTCTTTCTTTCTTTTTAACCACCAACTTTATGAAAGACTGCACAAAATAAGCTTAATGCTTTATTTTTGCAGCTTTTTAAACAAATTGAAAATAAGAAGAAACACTCATAAGACTAATGTTTTCTTGTCTTAGCATAAGAGTGTAAAAAAAGAGCCCATGTTTCTGGAGTTAATCTTTTTATGTGTTCTTTTTTATTTTAAAAACATGACACACATAAAACCACATATATGCCATGTACAGTAGGGCAGTTGGGTTAAATGGCTGTCATTATCAGGCAGTGTGGCAGTAAAATGGGGGTGACCCTGGGCAGCTCTCTATCTTTCAGCCCTACTGCTGCACAATAATGGTTAATTGATGTCACAGGGGACTGCTGATCAAAGGCTTTCCAACCAGCCCCCCTTTTCAAGCACGCTCCATTGCGATTCTATTAGCAAGGCATGCATGTCAGACTGAGGTGGGGTGGGGGTACACCCGTGTCCTATTTTTTAACTCATTTCCCTACAAAACAGATACAGACACACCCTCTCCTGCCATTCCCCTTCAGCGATAATTAGCAGACCAAAACACATAAAGATGCAGACACATATTTACTCACTCCCATATCCTGAGCCTCAACCTTATCTGCAGCGTAAAGCACCGGTGTTCTGACAGCCATCAGCGGGAACAGAGGCAAATCTTATTCACCACGGTTGGCTTTCAAAAATTTTCTACCTCTTCCCCATTCCATATTAATGACACTTTTATGATTTCTCTCCTCACTATTGCCCGTTCACCCAAATTTTGTCTCAGCAATCATGCAAATGCAGTAAGCAAGTGCCTTTTCCGGTGCTTGGCTACAGTGTCCACTGAAGGCATTTTCAAAATTGAAATGATGGCAATTCGACTCCATTTGTCTGTCAATCAAAAACACAATTGTCATCTCATTTCAATGTCCCAATTAGGCATTACATTCTATTGTAAAATTTTAATGATTGGTTCATTAAAGCCCTCTTCTCACTGGAAGATGATGATGCATTGACATAAAAAAGTGAGATCTTGCATTTATTTTGCAGGGAAGTTTTTATGCGAGAACGCAATAGTTTCTCCATTGATAGTTCATAGTTCATGAAGAGGTGTGAGCATGCATGTTGTAAGATTGTGATAGTTTATCAGTATGGTGGTATTTTGAGGTTCTAATGGGGGCATGGTTGTGCAGCATAAAAGCCTTTTCTTTGATGTGGGGTCTGATCACATCAATGTTTACTCGGTTCTACAGATTCTCATTGATGCAAAACAAGCACAGATTGCTCATACCTGACAAATTGGAAGGGCATGTTTGCACCAACATATGGCCCCCACTGTTTGGAACATATACAGGCAAAAAAAATCCAATTTACATTTGCCCGCAGTTTGAACATAGCCCAAGTGAATATATATTAAAACACATAACTATTAATTCTGCATAATTACTTGCACAGTCTTCATACTTTGATGGTTGTACAGCTTTTATACTTTTTGTTCCAAATTTTTGTATATCCTGTTCTGACTGTATATCTTTTGATTTCCCTCTAATTGTRCAGCACCTTGTGAATTTATTTCTATGAAAGGTGCTATATAAATAAAACTTTACTTTACTTTACTTACTTGACTTCCTTAATATTTTTTTTGTTTTCTTGTTAACTATTATAAACATTCTGTTTGCCACACTTTATGCATACATGTCAGACCCCTTTAGATATTTACCTATATAATAACGAGCCTCAAAAATAGTACTTTTGCAAAATATTTGTGTTAATTACACGTGGGGTGGGGGGTGGGTGGTTAGTTGGACTGTCGGCAGGGGAGATGACGGTGCTTGCAGCGCAAAGCAGGAGGAACTGAGGACAG
Organism: Austrofundulus limnaeus; assembly: GCF_001266775.1. Classification (NCBI taxonomy): domain Eukaryota; kingdom Metazoa; phylum Chordata; class Actinopteri; order Cyprinodontiformes; family Rivulidae; genus Austrofundulus; species Austrofundulus limnaeus. Next base: position 1,187,874 of record NW_013952503.1, on the reverse strand, counting down.
GAGAACTTGGAAGATGGAAGATGTTGGAAGATGTT
>NW_013952503.1:1185953-1187694 GCF_001266775.1 Austrofundulus limnaeus | reverse complement strand
ACACACACACACACACACACACACACACACACACACACACACACACACACACACACACACACACACAAATACCTCCTACGATATGTCAAGAGAACAAAAAGCATCTAATACGTAGAAGCATCCGAGCTGAACTCTGGGAGAGCGAGGCCAGCAGAGCCAGTTATGCATCACAAAGGAAACTAGATAAACGCATCATCCTCATCGCTCTAGCGCAGAGATTTCCCAATAGTAGGTCTCCTTGATGAAGTGCCAGATCCCCTCCCTGTTATTCTCCGTACGCCAGCCAGGTGTCCACATGCATGARTGTATTCATCAGTCAGGAGGCACAAGCCCGGCTTCTTTTTCTCCTTCCTCCTATTCTTGCCTTCTCCCCGTGCCCAGATGTGAATGAGCTTATTTATCTCTCATGCGCTGCTTATCAGTGAATTGTAGTGATAGCCAAATGAACTGAAGTAATGCTGAAAACACACCCACTTCGTGATTAAATAGATTGTCGGCATGCAATTACATTCTTTATCACATTTTCAGAGCATACTGTACTGGATATGATACCGGGTTCACAAATACACACATGATTAATGGGTCAGCTGGGAAAACTGGACCTATAATTGACTAATATGCTAGTCAAGGGAGGGAAAAGGAAGTGTAAGGGGTGTACGCCAGAAGAAGATGAAAATAATTGCAGTAATCAGAACAAAGTCTGGCGTCTCTGACTCATGAGTCTAACATTTCTCTCCCTCTGACACCTGCCTATTTTTCTGTTTCTTTTTGTTTGGAGGCCACAGTGACTGATGGCAAGTCAGAACATTCATGCTCAGTACCCTARTTTTTGTTCGTCATATCTAAATCAGCGTAACATACCTGCAATTACACTAAATCCTCCCAGAAACCACCAGCTTGAACGCACAGGAGCAAAGTTAAGAAACATCTGATCTAGCCTCCACCCAGTCATCAAAACTAATGAAACCTTGCACAACCTGACATCAAAACACACACCTCAAMCCTTCCCGACCCAACATCGCTAATCGTTGGTGGGTTTGCACAAATACTTCTCTCATCCCACACACGCYCTCTCCGTTCACTCGGGGGTTACGCACTAAGCCATCAAGGTTGGAGTTAATGAAAATGCCTGGATGAAGGAGCTCTCTGATGAGCAACCTTGGACTTCCTCTCACGGCACTTCAAAGGAGGAATTAATAGAATTAGCTGGTCAGTGGAGGGGCACTGAATGCAAATGTCAGATGAAGCTAATCATTCGCCAAAGTAACATTCTGAGAGACGATGAGTCAGAATTCCCTTTTGGACTTTTGAAAGGTTTTGTTTGTTTAGTTGTTTTTTTTAGGAGTACATGTTCAACTAGGGTGTCACAAATTAATGTTTTGCAAGAACATCCAACAAATAACTTGGTTTAAAAAAAGGTGGAGGGGGGTATCTTGGTTACAGTAAAAAAAAAAAATTCTCACCTTCACAAAGCATTTGGTGCCTGTTTGAAAAATCACACCAGGTAATGATTTTGGTTTGGATTGTTTGTTACGAGATAGAGATGTTTGGTGAATCTCAAATGGGATTGTTGGTTTAGGTTGTTGCAGTTTGTTCTTTTTTTTAACCAACAACCTTTAAAAATAAGTGTAGCAGATTAATTTGACCTTTCATTTTGTGCCTGAATGGAAAAAAGAAAAGATTTTTGACGTATAAAGATGCATGCATTGAAAAAGGCAGCCTTGGTCAAATAGCTTTAATG
>NW_013952503.1:1172383-1185156 GCF_001266775.1 Austrofundulus limnaeus | reverse complement strand
CTACTACTACTACTACTACTACTACTACTACTACTACTACTACTACTACTACTACTACTACTACTACTACTATTATTTTCTGTTATTTATTTAACATATCCTGAATGAGAATCTACTCCAGCATACCGGCTGCCCTTTACTTATGAAGTAGTTTATGCCCTTATAGATGTATGACTCAGAACACAGAAATTTTAAAATCTCATTTTGTTCCTTTAGCCTTTGTGATCCCTCACAGAGTACAAGATTTTCACAGATCTTATGCATATTGTTGTGTTTTTATTCTACAGTATATAAATAAATCATGCCTGGTAATTGTTGAATCCATGCTAGCCACCCAGGGTTTGAACTGGGTTCCTTATCTCCAGTAAAAATAATATTAATATTARTGTTTCAACATTCCAAGACATTATTTCAACTTTGTGGCCACACTTTTGTGAAGATCCTTTTATAAATCAGCATAACCATTACCCAGTGCACAAAACAAAGGAAGACATGGTTTGATGTCTGTTGTGTGCAAAAAGTCCTGACCTCATTTCCTCTGAGCACCATGAACTGAAATAGAAACTGTGAATCAGACTTTCATTCTCAACAGGATCTTGGTCAAGAATTCAATAAAATATGTTATTGTAACGATCATACAACTTTAAACTACAAGTACATAATTTTAGAAATKCTGTGACACTCAGTTGCTTTCATTTGCTGTTTTTATTTATTTTTTTTATTTTTTACTGATAAATATCAAAATTTGAAATGTGCTTTTTAAGTTCACACACTGAAACCAAAATATGCATATATACAAATGTCACTTGAACCATGTATTCAGATTTCAGTATACCATACAGCCATGATCATCTGTATTCTTGCAAATGTCATTAGTGTTCAACGTCTTTTTATCTTTTGCATCACTTATACGCATTACGTCAAGGGCAGCTCATTTACAGAATGAATAAATCATAGAGTGGGTGCATTAGTGATATGGAGATGAAGTACAGAAGAAATATCAGAGCAGGGAATGTTTTTCTTTTTTTCTCTTTTTTTCTTTTTTTTCAGTTAGGAGCCCATACAACCAACCCTTGTACTGCAATGTCTGTCTTGTGTGAGGTTTAATTAGACATGATATCTTAATTTGCACACAGATGTACCACAAAGTAATTATGAAGTATTTTCCAAAGACTAAGCAGAACATAGTGAAATCCCCCAACTGCCTGTTGAGTGGTGGAGTAAAAATAACTCAAAAGACAGTGGAAGGCTGTCTTCATTGAGTAAGACTTTTGGTCCGGCCTCTTGAGATGCGGCTCACTGCAATTTATCACACTCACTAATTATTCATGTTATGAGCCACAGCCTCTTCCAGAAAAAGAAAAAGAAATCCAGGGAATCGCGACAATGAAACTGTCACATGAACACGAGCGCTGACATGAGGACTGAGCCATGAAAACATATGTTTTAATTGTGAGCTGCCTTCTGATTATAAAACCTATAGCTCTTCAGGGAAATCAAACCTTGTGCTATATGTGAATTGTCTACTTCTATTTTATTTATTTTTCATTAGGTTTGACATGCTATGTCTCTTATAGAGCATTTATATTTAAAGGATGTGATATAATTAAAAATAGAGTAAAGTTTTCTGTTTAAAGTCATAAAAGGAGAGAAAAAATCTAAACAAAATAGCATCCCTAAGATCTGACTTAACATAATCTAATTCCTGTTTTTGAATGTGTTCTTGCCTTCATTAAACTGCAGCACATTCACATTATTCTAGGTCAGTGGCTCCATCAAAAAGCTATCTTGCAAAGAGATCAACCCTGGAGCTAATTACACTAATAGGCTCTGGCAACATGTTTGATACCAAGGTACCAGCTAGAACTCAGAAAACAACAGATATTTGTGCAGGAATCCATTTCTTTTGTCTTTAACAGCTCTTTATTTGTTTTTAGCTACAACTAAATGTTTATTTGCAATGGACTTTAAAATTGAATGTGACTGCAATGCCTGCCTCAGTGTTGAGGTATGTTTTACTAACTCAAAGCCCTATTAGCATCCAAAAGCCTGATAATTTTCAGACAAATTTAAAAAAAAATGCACCAAAACCTGACAACTAAATGCTTTAATCTAAATGATTGAATAGTTAGAGGTGCAGGAGAAATCTGCTGCACTGCTGCCCAACTATAATATGGACGAGCACTTCAAGAAATATGTATTTTATGATTTCTTCCAGTGATGTGTTTGCTTTTAGAAATAATTAACTGTTGATTTGCATGGCAATTCAACACATTTTGATTGAAATTCACAAATCCAAGTCAACAWAATTACCATGCAGAATAATTATTGCTCTGTGTTTACTATGTTTGTGATGGAAGGTCATTTTAKAATTATACACTGAGCCAAATGCAAACAGATGTATCATTGTCTGATATAAAGAATAAAAGCTATCCCAAGAAAAGCTTGAGGAGTATACAGCTGTTGAAAACAAKGTGAAAAGTTGTTGGTTTTAACAGCTGAGCACCAGTAAACCTTAAACATTATAAATAGTTGTATGATGCAAAACTGTAGAACATGTGGGGCAACTAAGTGGTTGCAACTAACCTCAGAAGTAGTTAACGTTAACACTTTGGAGGATTTATTTTTTTTTATTTAGCAAAAAAAACAAACAAAAAAAAAACAATGAGAACATTAAGCTTGCACATTGGACATGTAATCAAGATCTGTGAATGTTCAATTTTAAAATCAGTATAAAGTTAGCAATATTTTATATAGACATCAGTGTGGGTGATATCCCTGACAATGAATGGTGTTTTAGTCAACAGTAATAATAATTATGTTTCTTAATTGTGCTTCTTTGCAGTGAAACCATTATTGTAGGTTTCTGCTTTAATACAAACAGCTTACAGTATTAACATTCACCCAAAACAATATCCCTAGCTTTTGCTTCGAATGAACAATATGTAAAGTAGCTGTGTTATTTTCAGGTAATCTCAGTAGCAGACCATCCCTTATGAATGTATGTACAGTGCCTCAAGGTAAGCATTTTGTCTTCACATGTATATTTCTTTTTTTTATTTACATATTCTGGTTACAGTAAGGGAGGTAATTGCTGTTTTTTCCCCTCCACATCCCTCCAACATCCAAACATAAATCTTTGTCATTTTATATTTTCTTGGGAGATTCATTGAATACCACWGCGAATATTTCCTCTGCACACACATTACTGAACAAGGTCACAAAACTGCAAGATTGTATAAGGTGTATTCAAACAACAGTGATGCATGGTCTACAGTATAAAAGCAGCCTCATAGAAGAAGAGACACTGGTTAAAGAATGTACACTGGCATGTTTTTAAATTAAAACCTACAGTTTTTAATGAAAGCAACAAGACAGTGGTAATGTTTCAAATGTTATGTCTGCCAAATTTGCAAAGTTTTTGAGCTTTATTTTTTTAGGAGTGAGTAACAGTAATACGCACCATTYGGTGTGGTAGTAGCTGAGACTTATCCACAGCACATACAAGAAGTGTAATCAGATCACACAAGTTGTTTTGTTTGTTTGTTTACAGGAGGAGTAACATACAAAACTGAGTTTTTTGAGCTTTACTTCATTTAAATCACACAATAGACCTGCTGAAGCAGCACACAACAATTTAGTGCAAAGACTTTTGGTTTATTAGTTTAGCCCCCAGATAACGCTTTGATTTAATTAGCCACCTACATCACAGGACCTGCAGTGTGACTAATGTACACGCATAAAGTACACTGCGATTATGATGCTCAAGTGATATATCGTGCAACTCTAGTATGCAGAACTCCTAAAATCTAAATATTTAACAATGGCAGATTGTAAGCTTTAAGAATGAATATGTGTTAAATAGTTACCAAGTCACTTTATAAAACATTTACAGTGTTATGCTAGCATWCAAAAGGTAATGACATCAATCAGTACAAAATGTAACGACATAGAGTACATGTATAACAAGCTTGAGTTTTTTATATCTTTGCATGATGCTAACATTCATCTATGGAACAGTCATTAAGTAACTGTCACAGCATGTAAAAGCATGCTTTATCTTTTCCCTCTGAGCTGTCTGTGTGGGAGTCCATCTGTTTATTTCGGCAGCAGACGTGGTAGATGCAGTGTTGTGATTATTACACATGATGACAGAGAAACTGCGCCTCTGTTATCGTCCCAGTTGCCATTCATATTGCCTAGTTGGCCAAGTATCCTGCTTCACACCAAAGGAAATGATTAACCGAGAGAGGCTGAGTGATTACCGATGAGCTGCGAGCCAAATCATGCAACTCGACATCCATTTTAATTTTAACCACGAGCTACACGTGAGCGCGGCCTTGAATTGAAATTCAGCCGTATCAACAACATTCATTGTCTGACTTTCACAATAAGTCAACAATATGAGAGTGGAATGAATGTGCTTGATTGTGCAGATATTCAATTATGATGGATTGAGAGATGGCTTAGTGTKTATAATGCWTTTGCTCTTTCCTGTTGGCGTGTTTATTTTTGGCTTTTTGTTTGCTTGCCTGCATGTAAATTGTTCACAAGCTCTAACAACCGATTCTTCTCCAAGATTCATAAACAGTCCCAGAGTGTGTCTTTATTGAGTTGAGTTAATTCCAAGAGGGCAGATAGATGATCGACAAAGTCCTTCCATTATACATGTTTATTTTTGTAATTTATTTATTTTTCACTTTGACAGGATTTCTTGACCTAGAAAACAAATAAATCTTCAAAAACCTGGGATGCACACACCATCAACCTACACGTAATGAAAGGTCAAATGTGAATGTAGATGTTGAAAACAGCCCACCAGAAAAGCATGAAGGAAGTTGCCTAATGGAGAAAAGACGTGCTGGAGTGAAAGGGTGAAATTGCTTGTTAATGGCATCTCTCTTCCAGCTGTGAGAGCTGCAGATGTTGGGAGGATGCAGAGACAAACATAGATGGCTCATGTGGGGAGCTCAGCAACCAAACAACAGCTCACGTTTTGGACTGATCACTACTTGGCTTCAAGAAATTAATTTTGGAACGCTTGGGAAGGAATGGATTCCAGATGGGCCTCAACCAAATATATAATGTCTTTTCAATGTGAAGGACTCATCACATCGATGGGGCCTCTGATTTAACAGTTAGGGTATTAAATATTTCGCCATAATGCGAGCTAGAAAATATCTTTAAAAACTGGGAGGAAAAAAGAAAAGTATGTACGTTTGCAAAGTACATGTGGTTATAAAAAATYTGTCCCAGATCATCAAGAAGAAAAAAATCTGTATCCATCATCATTAGTGTGGCCAACTCATTCCCTTAACAAGAGCTGCTGGACTGATTTCAAAAAGAACAAATTAAAAGATGAAAAGGAAGGAATCCAATTGCCATGTAAAAAGCAGATTTAAATTATTCACTCTGCTTCTATTGGATTAACACTTATAAAAAACATATCTGCTGAATGTCCAACTGTTTTAGCCATTTGCCAAGTTGTTCAACATTTTTTGTGCCACATGAAATCTTTCTGTATCTATAGATGGTAATCTACAGTCCAAATTTAACCTAGACATCTGTTCAATCCAAAAATGTTCACATTACATTTCCTACCCCAGCAGATGAACTCTGGGATGACACMAAAATAAAGAGATTCATACTCCTATTTTTTATAAAGTCTTGGACATTTTACACTCACTCACACACACTGATTYATTGTCAGAAAAAACGCAGCAGCACTATAATAGCTTTATATACTGTATGTATACATACATACAGTATGTGTGTGTACACTGTATGTATAAACAGGAAACCAAAACACACAACAATATCTACTCTGGACATAWGAACACCTTACAACACCCAAATGTTCAGTATTAACAGCACTAGTTCAACAAGCCAACATCATACTGAAGAGAAACAGATGAGAGGAGGAAGTCACAAAATAAGCATTTACATTCTGCCAATAACCTGAATGGTCCAAGTCCAGAGAAAACAACAAAACTATGGGACACAGAAAAAACAAAACAAAACAAACAAAAAGTGATAACACAGTAATACTACCATAAATACAAGAAGTAAGAACGCATACTTAGGGGAAACACATTTTACCTTGTGAAAACAATTTAAAACTACAGTTTAGTCATGTAAAATACTATGCAATCTCCTGGTGCACATTAAAAAATAAAATATAATCAAACAAACAAACAAAACCAAAAAAGTAAAAAAAAAGCTACAGTAAGTACTTTAGAAACTTAATAGAAATAATAATTGCAACAAGGGAGAGAGAAAAAATAACAAAAATGGGGAAAAAAGGAACACCAGGATGACTCACAGGAAGYGATAAAACAGAAAAACAGCAAAACAGGAGAATTTTTAGGTCGGTCATATCAAATCATGGCAAAATTAATAATCATATCACGGACTACGACAATGGCAGAATCTTAAAATTAAAAAAGCAACAGGTTTAAAGTTTGAATGTCAAAGAGGTCATTTAGATGAGGGGGGCTACCAGCTCTTGCACATCACACCTCCAGAGCACGAGACAGAGGTGGGCTTTACCATCCTGATGGATCTGACCAGCTCAGACCAGGTCGGACCAGGTCTGACTGGGTCTTAGGTTGGTCACAACCATCAAGAGGAACAGCTGATAAAGATATGCCACATCAACGTCAGATGACGCTTCTGAAAATAATTTCAGTCAGCAGTGTACACAACTTAAGGTAAAAATAGTACTCCTATTTCTGCATGCCTGAACAAAAGAACCTAAATATAAACATAATTAAACTATTTGGAGTCCGGAGTTATTTCTGCCTGTTTGGCTCCTGCATGCACAACCAACAACAACAACCTCAAAAATTACATCCCTCCAATCTGTCCAATGATTAGTAGAAAATAGTTGATAAAATCCAGTTTACTAGAGTCAGAAGTTCCTGTGTTGACATTAAGCTCAATAAATTATTGATTTATTGCAAGTGTTGTTACTCCTTTCATAAACGCATGAGTCATTTAAACTGTTTATTGCAAAAACTTTAAATTTTAAGGTATGCAACTCTAAGAAACAACACTTATTAATAAATATTAAGTGTTTTTTTTAGGTGTTGCACCAAATAAATAAAATTATTTTTCAWTACTACATGCTATTATGAATTCTAATACTGTTTTACTTCAGCTGGCATATTAAGTCTCTGTGAAGAGGTTTTAAAGAGGTGGAAAAAGACAAATAACACAGCTTAAAACAGACTCTCCGTACATTCACCAAAACAATAATGAGAATTAATGGAAGTTGCAAGTCAGTTCAGTTTTGGTAAACAAAACACATTTGCATACATGGTTATAAAAACTGCACGAGAAAAATAAAAACAGAAACACCTCTTTATGATATATTACCACAAGTTTAAAGAGAATCATATCTGAGTATTTATCTTCATCTGAGGATAACTGCACTTGGTGATTTCTGTTTGTTTCTGTGCATCTAAAACATCAGTAGTTCTAACACACTGTCCATGACCTAAATAAATCATGTTTCCTCTCATTTTGAAGCAGAGTCACTTCTTCATGAAGGCCTTTGAACTATTCCTCCCAGACTGATGACTGGTTATTAATTCATCCATTCTTTTGAAAAGAAGTGCCTCATTATCATCCCACTATCAACCTGTCCCATGAGAAGCTGCAGAGCCAGCCAGTCAAGATTTTGCACTCAGGCTTCACAGGCTTGTCAAAATTAAAAAAGAGTCTGCCAGTGACACTTTGAGGGTAGCTCTCCAAAAACAGAAGGAAAAAAATGAATTATGTAAGATCTCGTTGAATATTGCATTGCAGAGGAGGGTGTCCCACATGCCCACYATTTCCAGTCTCAAACAAAGCATGATTTGGAATGCGATCAAGCTGGCACAATGCAGCGGCGGTAAACTCGCCCCGACTTTTTTTTCTATTCCTTCTTATCAAYGTGAGCTGTGCAGAGTCGGCTCCTGTGGGGTTTCTGAGAGAAAAGCTTTTGGAGATAAGGAGAAAGGAGCAAATCACATGGTGATTGAATGAGATCTGCATTCAGAAGGTGGACTCCAATAAAATCAATGGTTCTTGGAAGATGACCTGGGTTGCATAGAGTGCAACAACGAAGGTTGGACCTGTCTGTTTCAAAGGGCGGACATTATGTACTTTTCAGCCACATAGTTCAATTCGATATCATAATCAAGTAACTATGTTACCATCAGTTGTTATGAAAATGCTGCAARTATCAGAAATTAATTTGACTTTGCACAATAGCCTATCTAAATGCCCTAAAACTGTCTCATTAAGAACTTTCTCTCTTTCCAACACTTAAACAAYAATGCTTAATKCCATTTACAACCTATCTTATAGGAACATTGTATTGTGTTGAATAAGAAGAAGCAACATTGTATAATATCGGTTTTGGAAAATGGCAACTCAGGATAAAGTTGAACCTTAGTGGAATGATCCCATGTTGGATCTGAAAGGTACTTTTTCTGAAGAACTAGAGAGTATAGAGCAGAGGTGCCCAAAGTGGGGCCTGCAGGCCAAAATTGGCCCGCTGAGCCACTTGATTCGGCCCACAAGCAGTTGTACTGGTTATTAGATTGTGATTATGTTAAGATTAAATATAAAATACAAGTAACTACAAGAGACATTTAGATTAGATTTAAGCCCATATATAGATGTGCACACCTTATAAGACCACATATACTCAAATTTTAAATTAAGTAAAGTCCCATGAGACTTTGCTGCCTGAGCATACGTTGAATTTTCTCCATGTCCATRGGCTGAAAGAAAAAAACTAAAGAATGTGGGCAACCACACTGGCTGATAGCTTAATCATAAAAAAAATAAAACAACTTTACTTAAGTGTTAAGCATTTCTTGTATTATTGCATTTGGCCCGCGGCCCTCAGATTGATTTTGATTTCGGCCCTCTCAGGGAAAATGTTTGGGCACCCYTGGTACAGAGGCTCTTACAAGACGTTTCAGCTTGGTGATGTATACCTCTGAGGTGCTATAGACAGTAGGCGGTGCTTTGTACTAGCAAGTGTTTAGGCAGTGTCAAAGGTTACCACAGGASATTCAAGGATTTCTCAAACAAACATGAATGAGTCAAAACAACAGCCGGTCTTGCATAATACACCCCAACCCCACCGCTCTTAACATTTTCTAACACTCAATGTTTATTTGAGATGGCAGAAATTGAATATTTGGACTTTTTCCATCCAATAAACATTGATAAAAAGTAAAAGTAAACAAGGAAAGAACAAATTCAAAACAAAGGTGTAGCCGTGAACTGGAAAAAAAATCATGCAAGAAACACAGCAGGGTAAACTTCTACTGGAGATGGATAACATYAATGCCAACAGACATTAGTGGAAACAAAAACACCCACCAAAAACTTCTATTTTCCAACAAAAAACACTAAAATGGTTCCCTTAGTACAATATTCCACAATCTATTAGTTTTACTGCTAATCACTTTTCTCTTTCACGCGGCTGCTTTTATTGACCTTTTATCTGTACCACCAGTCTCCTGCTATTTCAGAGTGTTGCAATTCCATTTTTCCCCTCATTCCCTATAGCACAACAAAAAGATAATTGAATTGCACCCAACAGGCCACCTGATAAGTCAATCTCATATTCAGATTTTTTTTGATGAAGTCTTCCTGTATGCCTGCCTTTTCAGCTCACTAGTSTCAGGCTTAATTGTTATTCTTTTCTACAATTGCTGGAATGGCAATAAAAGCTTTGATGAAGCTGAAAAGGATCCCATGCAGCTAACTTTGGACAGTAGAATCCATTTTTAATACATCATTGTTCCACACATTTTCTTTTGCTTTTACATGATTGCAAAGAAACCAGGTCCATGAGGAAAACTCTGACATCATTTGTCTGATTAGCATACTCCATAGTTCCTTGGTCTTGTTAGTTGTAGCGATCTGGTATAAAAAAAGACAAAGCTTGAAATGTAGCAGAAACAACTGTCAGGCAYACCACATGCCTCTTCTTGAATGGGTGCTCAGTTTGAGTCATTTTTGTGTTAAAGAAAACTTTCAAAATAAATCTTCAAACAAGCTTTGCAAATGGAGAGTCACCCTAAGGGTTGCCAGTCTGATTGCTTCAGAGGGCAAGGTGGTCCCTTGTTGTTCTTTTGTAATTTACAAGCATATATTCCATATTTTTTCTCTCTTAATCAGGTGAGCTGCTTTAATCTAAGCAGCCACTTGTTGCAAGGTATTCAGTAATAGAATTTTGAAGTGAAGTGTGCTTTAGGTCTTCAGGGATATCAACATGTTTACTATTGGTGGAAAGTAAGGAGATCGCTTGGATGTGCAACTTTATCACACCTGATTCGCACCGTCAACCATTCATTTAAATAACATCTATAAAAAGAATAGCTTAAATCTTTAATGATTTTACCCAGTTCATTCTCTAGAAAACATCAAACACTCTTCAGCAGAGATACACCAAATGTGTGCCATCTGCTGATCTAAAACTTAATATTCTATAAAACTAATGAAATATTACTTATGATATCTTATTTTAAGATTTTTTCTTAATATTATTGTTTTTTATTATTATTATTATACATTTTTTTCTGCTTTCTGCACCCATTTCATTCAATAAATGATTTACTTTGGTTATTTTTAGTGACTTTTTGTTGTTTTTATGAATGAAATAAATGAATAAATGAAATAAAACACATTTAGACAGGGACTGACAGTTTCAGAGACATGGATGTTTGTTGTCCTCTGATGAAATGTCATCAGCTCCCATCAAGTCCCTCTGGAAGTGCTCATGCTTTGTTGTATTTATTTCTGACTTGTAAATCCRCCAGCCCCCTGTGCCATTGTAACACACTCGCTGGTCCTGTAGTGTCAAGCTAAGGAAGAGCAGAGCAGGCTTTTTTTTTTTTTGGGCTACTTGCGTGTTACACTGTGGATGTAAAGTATGAAGCTACTGCACCAAGAATAATAAACACTGAGCAATTTTGAGTTACCAAAGCTGTGCTATTATCTACAAGAAAAAATATCATAATGGCATAGCCTGTTAGTTAATATTGGTTTAAAAATATTATTGCATGGCCACAAGATCTTTTTTTAATCCACGGTCACTGGACAGGCACCATACATAATGCAACAATATCCTACAGTTTAAAAAGGTGCATTTCCTTCTGCTATTTTTTATAAAAACAAACATTTTTGGTAACCAATAAGCTRCCTGTTGTATTATTCAAAGCTTGAATATTAAAAATGTATTTTTTTCACAGGACTTCAAATGCATTTTCTCAAATTCCAGCAGCTTTAGGCATTATAACCAGTACAAAGTGTGTCAAAAACACTAAAATACAACTCAGTTTTTATTAAAACACCTTTTACTGGTGGTCAATACAAAAGACAATTATTTTAACTTGATGTTGTTTGCTCCGAGCCAATATTGACAAACATGATTTGCATAAAAGTAATTGGGTTACTGTCTTGTTAGGAATTTGTGTTGAACTGTCACTCTGTTTCAAACAAACTGGTGGCTGTGTTGTATTTACCAGAGATCCAGGCCTCCCTCATATTCCCTTTTAGTTGCTTTGCCCCGAAGGAAATCAGAGGCACAACAAATCAAAACTCACAGCATTAACACATTAAAGTCACTGTCAAAAAATTAAAGCTTTCAAAACAGATGGTCTCATTTTATGCAAATGTTATTATGCAAAACTTAGCCTGGAGGCTCTGCTTTTTTTTCCAGCCCTTTAATTGGCAGAAAAAAAAGAGAGGTGCCAGACGATGCAGGTGGCAAGGTAGCCTCACTTTCCTTTTGTCACATCCTGAGAGGGAGTTTTCAGAGAGTTTTATTTAGTGTTATTTCCACCAGGGCCTCACCACAGCCATCTGTACATGAAAAAAAAAAAAAAAAGAGGAGCACATTGAGCTCCGTGTGATGCCGCAGTTTCTCAAAGCCTGGTGAACTGAAAATGTGGCACACTTTTTGTTCACAGCAAGGGCGGGCTGGTGGAGGCACTAACATCTGAAAGCAAAGCTTTGGTTTAGAAGCTGAACATTATGCACCATCCTCGTTTACTTCCTCTTTCATCCCCAAACACTCATCTGCTGGTTAGCACTGTGTAGTCTGAAGTATGTCGAGATAATTAGCAAGTATGATCTGAAAGGCCTGAGCCTGGAAGGAGCTGCACAAGTTGCTTCTTTATGAATAGAGTATCAAACACTTGTACTGTAGTCTGACAGTAGCAGGCTTGTCAAACAAAACATTTCAACTTAATGATGTCTTATAACAGAGCTTGCAATAAAAACACAGCAAATGTAACATTAGGCGCCCTTTTAAATATGTTTTAAAAAGGGGATATATCATGCAAAATCCACCTTTTTTAGTCGTAAATTCATTCTGTCGTGTACTTGGAACATAATTTTTCTCTCCTGGTGCTGTGTAGATATCTTTATATTCTGTTTGGGACATAGGTTTTAGTTTGTTCAGGTTTATATAACCACAATGATAACCCAATACAGAAATAGGGTTAAAAAAAAGGTTTTTTCCAACAGAGGAAAAATTCTGCTTTAAAATGCATTTGGAGCAGACATAGCCTGAACAGAACACAGAAAACTGAGGACATATAGGGAAATATAAAAATGGGACGTTTTGCCAAGAAGGTCTGTTTTTAACTTAATCTGTGGCAACTGTATATTACTGTGCTAGCTCTGAGCTAATATATTGCTTCAGTTTTAAAATCTGAGTTGAGTCTTGAAAGCCTTGGAAGTTAAGATGCATACAGTAGTTC
>NW_013952503.1:1163173-1171328 GCF_001266775.1 Austrofundulus limnaeus | reverse complement strand
CACAGTCCCTTTTAAACATGGTTTTGTGAAAAAAATTATGAACAACTATCATCTTACCTGAGGTAAATTATTGTCTAAATGATCTTAGCTTGAATAAATGGTCTGTTCTGGGAGAACTGATGGGCAAATGGCTAGTCTCAAAGCCAGCTCTTCAAAAGTAGAACTCAGCGAAGAGCTGACTGGGAGCCAAAGTTGGTACAACTGAACTGAAAAAAAAATCCATAAGTCCTATCACTAGTCTGAAAACAGCAAAGACTAATTCAGATTGATACCATCACAAATTGGATTCAGTCTATTTTATATCAGTTCATGCAGCAATTCCCAAACTCCCAATGTAGGAGATGTGCCCACTTTGGTCACAAGCAATAGAAAACATCTGACCATAATGGGTCATAGGTCACCTCCTTACAGGATGTCAAATCATCATCATCCATGCAGCATTACTTTCAAAAACCTTTACATGACTTTTTTTTCCGCCCTCGGAGGAGTAAGACGATTTTTCCCTCTCTCCTGCCCTTATCTTTCCCTGCTTGCTGCTTGGAGCCTCTTCTACGCTTTCATCCGAAACCAAAACTATGGATTTATTTTTAATGGATTTRGTCAGCTGGTCTCAATACATTTTTGGAACATTTTATTTTTTTGCCATGGGAGGACATGTCAAAGGTGGGACCTCTCTTCTGCTCTGTTCTGGAAATATTTTTGGATTATGATCATTGGATTCTACAGATTGGCTTGGTGGTCTCCTGGTATTCTACAAAACAACGTCGGTGGCTGTTCAGGCCATTTCCTGGCTGCTTGAACAATATGAAGGATTGCCGTACTTTCAGCACTCAGACTTTTGCCTTGAGCGAGCTGGACTTAGTCTGCAAGTGGTTCTGCTGAGGGTCGCGGGCCGGCTGTGGTTCCTGGACTTCGCTGGCCAGATGGAATTGATCTTGGAGAAGCTATGAGCTCGGCTTGGTGGAATTGCCYGCACTWTTTGTCTGATTGGATTTKCCACCTTGAGATGWACCAGCAGACATTAAGGCAGATGGAAAATTGTTATTGTCTGTCTGACCCAAAAACATTTCTTCTGTTCCCAAACAACTGATTTTAGATTTGGCTCTTCCCACCCTAACATTTACACTGTGGTCAGCATGAATCAGTGTTTGCATGTACTGCTGGCTGCTAGTTTTAAGATGGCAGAAATCCACTTTGAACTTGGTTGCATTTAGACAAGATGCCAGCTCCTCTCTCGTATCAGATTTTAACACCATTTCTACAAAATAAGTCTGTTATGAAGCTTCTTGAACAGACTTATTTCCCCAAAATAAGTCTGTTCAAGAARCTTCATAACACAGGTAAGATTTTAATTACTTACAACTTACCCTAATCCTGTTTTAGAATTATTGGAAAATATTTTTTACAGGTTTTGAGAACAGCATGTAAAAAGAAACACCAGCTCAGGCTTTCAGCCCAAGATAAGCTGTTGCATTCTATAGAGACATGAAAACCTGGGCAGCCAGCCCCAACTAAATTGTTCAATCAGCCCTGATGAAATCCAGTTTTTTGGATGCCGATCAGATAGWCGTATTCAAAAGACACATAAGACTTTGAATTCATTAAATGTATAAGTTCCTCTTCCTAAAATTGTTGGCTTTTGATCTCTGCTCCAGTTCCCAAAATCTTTTTTGTGAAAATGTGCACTTCATCAATGGGCTTCAGTCATCTGCTCACCAGTGGAGTGGAATTACAGGAAATAGTTAGATTAACTGCTGACACGCTCAGTCCAGAACATATGCAAAACTGATGGATCACTCTGGAATGAGCAGCACAACATGCAAAAAACTAGTTTGACACGTGTGTAGTTTTTCCTTAATGGGGCTGGCCTCTACAAATAAATGATTTAAAGCTTAGTGGTTTACAGAATTACTGTTTATTGTTCTTGTCCACTGAAACCTCCCTGCAGAATTTGCATGCGATCTATGGGTGTTCTTGTTTTCATCCTGCGTGTAGGAGTGTAACAAGGACACAATCTGCTCCTCGGTGCTTGTAGAAGATAACAAAGTCTCCATGAGGTAACCGTAGATGCAGTGATCTTATTGTAGCTTGACCCTTGGGGCAGCRCAAACATCTTAACAACACCTCTGACTCCATAAATATGTAAAATCACTGGCATGTTTTAAGGTCCCCTGTTGCGTTCTGGGTTTTAGAATCACTGACTCGACTTCTCCTCCTCTGATGCCCTTGCCTGGCCTCTTTGGGGAGCAGCCAGACTAAACAATGTAAATAAGTTATGATGAGCAGGACTYGTTGGCACTTGTTCAAACATCTTGCAAAGTGTTGTCTTCTGCTCTTTTCCTAATGATGGCAATTGCAAGTGGATAAGTTACTTGGGAGTAAATAAGGCAATTTTAGTGTTTATTGTGAAAAAGTTATAACTAAAAATTTCCAGCTTCTAAAGAAGGGTTTGAYTTGAGGATTTGTAGAATTCATCTGGTTGTATGTTCTAAATTATCTCTCACAACCATACGATCAGAGCTTTAACGTCTTGGCTGAAAGGTGAATTGACCTGCCCAACAAATGAGCWAATGTTGAATGCAAACAAAACCAGMTTTTGTAAGTTTATGTTATCTAATATGTTAATAACTATGATTGTTTTTACTGGTGGCTCAGTTGGTGGAGCTGTTGTCTCTCAGCAAGAAGGTTGCCGGTTCCAATCCAGGCCTGGGGACGTTTCTGGGTAGATTTTGCATGTTCTCTCCGTGCATGCGTGGGTTTTCTCCGGGTACTCCGGCTTCCTCCCACAGACCAAAAACATGACTGTTAGACTAAATGGTCRCTCTAAATTATCCCTAGATGTGAGTGAGAGAGTGAATGGTCATTTGTCTCTACGTGTCCCTGTGATGGACTTGCGACCTGTCCAGGGTGTACCCCGCCCCTCTCACTGTGACTGCTGGATGTGGGAACCAGTGACCCCTGTAACCATAAAAGGAAGAAGCGAGTATAGATGATGAATGTTTTTGATATTAAAGAAAAGGTGCATTGTATTTCTGTACTGCAATAAAAATGTTCTGGTAAGTGACAAAAAATACTAAATATCTCTAGCTTACATTTTCTTTAATAACCTAATTCGTATTTTTGACAACAATTCATAACACCACAGTGTTTTAAAATAAAGCAATTTTCATACAACTCCAAAAGCATTTAGCCATCTGCAATATGGGTTTGTAATTATTTAAATGACAGGATAGTTAAAATTACTGTGGGCCAAACAGTATAAAAATGCTGGAATAATGTGCTTGTTTGTAACATTTATTGGATTAAAAAATGTCAAAATTTACTGTACATTGTTGACTATATTTAAAAAATATATTTTTTAGTATTCTAAAGTTTTAAATGGCAGAAGTTTCATCACATCACAATTTTTTTCTTATACTTGAAGTCAGATTTCTTTAAGGCCAGATTGTCATTTCTGTTGTGTTTTTGCTTGCAAGTACTGTTTAAATGTAATTTTCTCATAAGGATCAATAAAGTGTTTCGATTATGTATTTATTTATTATTTGAATAAATTCCTCTGTGCTTTTATCCATAGCCAGGTTTTCTCCCTCACTCACTGACTGTGTTTAAAACACACAGGGTTTAATGTCATGTCCATGGAAAATGAGCTGACTGGTTGGAAGCCAGCAAGTAGCCAGGCCATTGATTTCTCCCATTTTCATGAAAATTAGTTTTTCTAATCTAATTGCATCTGTTCCTCAAAATGAAATAATTGTATCAGGGCAAGCATCAGCTCTTGGCTATGGAGTTATTCTGTGTCATGTTGACATTYAATTGATGACGGACTCTGTTTATTCAAGGCATCCACCATTAGAGAAAAGATACATTTGCCAATAATCTCTTATTACGAGGCAGGCGGAAAAAAAGAGAATTACTTGAATGGTGGTAGAGTTTTATTTTTTTCTGGTTGAAAAGAAAAACAGCTCAATCAATTAGAAAGGAAATTTTGTCGACATGTGGGGGAAATGATTAATAGCGAGTTCCATTATTGAAAGGCCTCACTCATCAGATGCTCTCATCTCCCTGAGGAGCCAGCACAAGACTACAGGCTAGGTTCACACTTGTTTTCTTTTTCTTTCTTTTCTTTTTTTTTCCATTATTACAAATTTCCTCGTAACCCCACTGCAAAGAGAAACAACTCCTGGGGGCTCAAGCACAGGAGAGYGAATGCTTTAAAACACCTACGAGGCCCTCGGTTAATCCTGAGAGCATGTTTTAGGTTTGGTCTCTCAATAAAAAACACRTTCAGCTTCAAATGGGTCGCAGAGAGGAGCGATGAAGTAAGCATTTATAGCCATATATACGTTGATCTATTTCACAACACARGTCAGGCACCACAGCGTGCTCACATCGAAGCATCTTGTAGCAAACTGACACAAATATTCAAGTCAATGTGTATATTTTAATTGGCTAAGATCCTGTTTTAATTTTTCACTATTTAGTCAGAAATCACRATTTAAATGGCTCTGTTTGAGAAGGACTGTTGGCACTTTCATGAATAGGCTATTGGTTAAGTAGACAGAGTGCTCAAATGACATTTTAAAAGCTTTTTGGAGCCAATAATGGACTAGGATGAATGTGGAGTGGACCTGAACATAGCTCATTAAACACTAGTGTGAAAAGCTCTCGGCAGGCTCTCGACCGCATGGCTGAGCAGTTCCAATCACCTCTGGTGAACTGCTGGCTGAAGGCTGMGGTTGAAAGAGCTACTCGAGTCAAAGGTGCTTTGTTATGTTATTGTGTACAAAGGTGAGTTAGCGCATGCAGCAAGGTCAGAGCAGAAACARCGTCCGACATCTGTAGTGACAAATGTTTTCACAGAGTGGAAGGTTTGCCTATTTAATTATCTGATTTAATTAAYGGAATCAGGCAAATCACACTGAGATCACAGGTTTTCAAGGGTGGCCTCAGCTTGAAGGCAGTCTGAAGACTTTTTTTTTTATTTTTCCTTGGTGGGGGGCAGTTGGTTTGACTGCAGAAGAATACCTGAGTACCAGGAGAAAACACATGCAAACATAAAGAGACCACGCAAACTCCACACAGAAAGTTCCCAGGCCCAAACCAGGATTTGAATCCAAGACCTTCTTGCTGTGAAGCAACATGCTGATCACTGTGCTGTCTTTATAAAACATTTCAAATTTATACTTTCTCTAATTGGAAGCTTCARAATAAAACTTGTTTGTTTGTGTTTTAAATGATATCCAAATTTAAGTTTAGTGTCCTGAAAGTGATTAATTTTGTCTAAAATGACAAACTAACAAATGTCGTAAAGGGCCAATATTATGTGTTTCTCAGGCATATATTTAAATACTATACATTAATAAAGTATCTATGTCACCTTTAGTTGTTATTAAAATGCTGTTTATATGTTTAAATAGAAAAATAAACTTGTCTTATCATCACTTCCTCTTCTCAATGCCTTGAARTWGGCCTCTGTCTCTTTAAGAACCWCCTYCTGCTTCTGTCCCGTCCCATCCCCGTGGGGGGGGTGGGGGGGGGTTGCGCGCCCCGTGGGAGTGGTTTGTTTCGCCTGTGCGCTATGATGCAGTTTACTTGGCATCTGAAAATACGTTTCCTCAAAGGTATTTTGAATCTGAAAAGAGCTTCACTGTGTCGAGAGCAGCGGACAGTAAGTTTCACTTTCACTTTTGCTCTGTTACTGCCGAGAGCCTGCAGGAGTCATGGGCGGGGTGTGTGGGAAGGGGGAGTGTGCTCTGCCATGAGGAAGTTTGGCTTAAAGACACGTCCCAGGGGCGTTTCTGTTACCAAAAGGGGTTTCTGGTCCCCACCTGTCGTTGTCCTCCTCTGCTTTGCTTCCTAAAAACGCTGCAGGATTTTGCAAACATGCATGAATGAGTCAAAGCAAGGCATTGGGCATGTTTTTCATGAGAGTATAACATTATAACATGGTATAAAACCCAAAAAAGTTGATTTTACATGATATTGCCCCTTTAAAATTGGCCATAAAAATGTTGGGTCCAGTTTTTTCTTGCTCCTTTTTGACAAACTGTGTGCTAAAGCTCCAAGACAAAACACAGCTGGTTTTTAGTTTAATTACCTTCACGACTCACGATTGGTCTTATTAAGCACATTATTGCYAATTCCCACATGACTTGTCAGGATTTACATTAAAAAAGAATTAGCCAGTTCAGTCGGCAAATAATTTGTCATTATGTTGCCTTTTTTCCAGCTTTAGCACCTGTTTAATTCCTCATGTAGTTTGCAGGGTCGATGACCTTACAAGGCTGAGTCTGGTGAAAGTTAGGCTGTAATTATTCTGTAAAGGGTCAAAGGTCAGAAAGGATATTTTTGGAGTGCAGTTACATGAATGTTAATTTATTACGTCTTATCTCAGTTAAGTTGGAAACATCTGAAGCACACAGTGCTTTTTTCTTGGACACCCTATTTATATACCAGTCTATGCCATGATAGCTAAAATAGATTTACTTTGAGATTGCTGCTTTGTGTTCAGCATTTTGTGTTAGTTAAAGAAAAGATCAAATTTGCTCCAGATTGAGTGCCAAAAAGTGACATAAGGTTGGGAAGAGTAAGTAGGAAAAAAATATATGAAGAAGATCATCAGTCAGGCACAGACAGATAAGTGAGGAGCCGGTTATGGGAGGAAGTTGGTGGTAGTAGTTGCCATTGGTGGTGATATCTCTGCAGAGCAGACACGATGCTTGAGAGGATTTGGCAGCAGTGCTGGCTGGCAGGAAGTATTTACACTGGAGGGCAGATACTGTAGCTGTCTCAGCTAACAAATATCTACTGTAAGCAATTCTGAGGTGTTTGTAAATGAGACAGCTTTGGTCTTCTTTGCTGCCTAAAAATCTGCTGCCTGAGGAGGCGATATTGAATCTGTAAGAAATTATGGACATACGTATCCTCGAACAATGCACAAGATTCTCGAATGCCATCGAAAAAAAAAGATCACCTGCCATGGCTTCAGGAATGACGTCAGTTGCCCTTTTGCCTGACAGTGTGTCCCAAATAAAGTCAGCCCAAACCCCAGATAACGGGAGGATGAGCTGTCACTGTTAGCCTTATCATCCACCACAGCATTGTGGATGTCTGAACTCCAGCTCTTTTAATTTCTTTTACCCCTTTTTTTCCTCACCTCCCACCCACATTTCCCGCTTTCCCCAAGGATTCCACCTATTGAAGCAATGCACATAATCTTCAACCACCCAGGCAGCCCTAAGCCTCAAAGAGTCACCCAGATATGGGCAGATGGGAGGTGAGCTATCAGCTCACCTGTAACTTTAGGCCTGAGGCGATAATCATTTCAAAACTATGGGGGAGATGTTTTAATAGCCCCGTAAAGGTAACATTTATCTGTCTTATCATTTTTGACAGATGCATCTGTGGGAGGGAGGGAAGACAAGAAAGGCATGGACAGGAAAAAGAGAGAATCGCTGATAAGGATTCTCACCCAGTGGCAGATAAATCTGGAATTTGAAAAGTGCTTCCTTCAGGAGAAAGTTTAGGGGATTAAGGTTAGTTGCTTTGCCCCTCTGTTCCACCCACACCTCATCCTCAACTTACCTTATCCTTCCTTCTTCACTAGCCAGATGCTAACCCCTGGAAAAAAGCTTCTATGGGCCTTGCCAAATTCCTTTACTGTCAGTTATCCCTTTGTTATCACATATATCTTTTTTTTCCCAATTAGCACTTATTCTGTGTTGTACGAAGTTTTCCTTAACAATTTAAAATGCTTCTGCCATGTAGTGTTGAGTTGTCTTCATCCAGTGTCTAAACAGTAGCATGACAACAGAAAAAATACTTTTCAGTCCAAAACTTAGAACAAATCAATTCCATTGTGGCTGGCTTACGTAGTAAAACCAAACCCTTACTTTCAAACACCTGTCTCCGCTAGTTTATAGTTGACCTGCTGAGGAAGTCAGAGGTGATTTGGAAAGCTTCGTTTGATGTTTTATGGGGAGCATGTGTGTGATGTTACAGCTTAGCTGTAATATTTTATGGAGGAAGAACCTGAACTACGTCTGTTGATGTTTGCAGGTATTCCTTTCAGGGCAGTTTCACTCTCTTGCATCAGTAGTGTGTGTGTGTGTGTGTGTGTGTGTGTGTGTGTGTGTGTGTGTGTGTGTGTGTGTGT
>NW_013952503.1:1159983-1162622 GCF_001266775.1 Austrofundulus limnaeus | reverse complement strand
TGTGTGTGTGTGTGTGTGTGTGTGTGTGTGTGTGTGTGTGTGTGTGTGTGTGTGCTCTCCAGTTTGAATTCATTTTTGATCCAAACTTGTTCTTCTCTGTTTCAATGTGATTTTTTTTATTTGGGTCATGAAAACTTTATTGTTGTGTTTATTGTTCCTTCAACAACAGACCCTGCATTTGAGGAAGGAAAGAAAATAAAAACACAGTTTTAATGTTACTTATTACAATTGTTACTTGTTATTGGAGCAAAAACTTCTGCTTAATACAAGTCACCACTACTTTGTGCTAACACGTTGCACAAAGCTAAATATGAAAAGTTTACTGAAGTTGCAAATACATAAACAACAGCGACTTTTTACCAGAACCACAACCACACAGCCCTCAAAACTCTTACCAGGTCAAACAGATGTGCTCATATTACTCCTCTGTTGGCTTCTTTTAGAGTTTAGGATCCAGTTTGAAATTGTCACAGTCACTTATAAAGCGTTACATGGCCAGGTTCCCACTTTAATGGCAGATCTTCATCTTCCACATGTGCATGTACATGTGCTTAGGTCCAGTAACTCTAATCAGCTACTTCTTCCTCAGACCTGATTAAAGACAAGTGGGGACAGTACAAGTCACTGACAAATGCTCACAAGAGAAAATCTCACACCCTTAATGAAAAAAATAAGACAACAGGTCACAAATTGCACAGGTTTTATTAGTCACACACTGAATCACAGTAAAAACACAGATTTATTTGACAAAGTACTACCATACATCATACACATATTATATAACAAATGTAAGCATGTTGCATGAGAATAAAAAAAAACTTTAATCAACATTGTACCTGCTCAATCTTGTTCAAGTAAATAAAAAACACTGGTAAAAAAAAATGAGTGTAAGGTTATAATGCGACACAAAACTCAAAAACAAGAATTCTAGGAGAAACTCGAAGGTGTCACAAATATCTACATTTGGTATTTAACAATAAAAAAATAAAATAAAATTGAGGTACTGTYTCTTTTTTCATTAAGGCTGTGAGTTTTGTCTTATGAGTATTTGTCCACACACAGATTGAACATTTCAGGTTGTAGCTCCTAAATTGTAGAACACATTACCTTAATCTCTAAGAGCTGTGGATTCAGTGGAGATTTTTAAAAAGGAGCTAAAAACTCACATTTAAAGCAGGCTTTTTAACGTGGCTGTATGAGTTTTGATGTTTTATTAAAATGTTATAATTTGCAAATGTTTTTTATGCTCCGTTGTGTGCTCTTCTGTTTTATTGTAAAGCACTTTGTGGCTACTTGACTATGAAAAGTGCTATGCAAATAAAGTTACTTATTTATGCCATTGCACTTCAGTTCACTATAGTAAGTGTTTATTTTTTTATTTACTTCAAACCCTTTGTATCCTTACGAGTACAATTGTTATACATGTGTTTGAGAATGAAATATATTGTTACTTCTCTGAATGTTGGTTTACATTCAAAAACATACAGTATTTACAATGGCAGRTTTTATTTTTCCTTTTGATAGGTGACTATGTGGCCATCTGGTAGTGTCAACAAATGATTGTGGCCCCATCCATCATTTAATTTACCCATCCTTGCAATAGATAAATAAATGAGTATGGAATTCAAGAATGGAGAGTTTGTGCGGAGGTTTTCTGTTAAATTTTTTTCAGCCATTCTGCATTTTAACCCTACTTTTTCAAGCCTACCATACCTTAAAAAGAAAAAAAAATCACATTCAGTATACTTTTAACCTTGCTGCAAACTTATCTTGCAATCACCTTGAGTCCAATTGGTCCTGTGAGCCTCCTTCCCGTGATGACTGATTGTCATCAGCCATGTAACGCTGACAGTGATTTCTCTTTAATGGCTGATCGAGCATGTCACCAGTTGCGTTATAACCTGCAGTTTGATATCCTGCAGGTCGAAGCGTTTGACAGCTGTGACAGCTGCTGTCACCCTCGGTCAAAATAATAACGTCCCAGCAATCAGCGGGAGAAAAAAGCACGTCGGCTTCCTGTTTACTTGCATGTGGAGAAGAAACTCTGCTGAACAGCCAGCCCAAGTTGGACCCAGAAGAAACGTTCAGGTGAGCTGCAGCTCTGCTCCAAAATAAAAGGTTGCTCCGCTGAGCTCTTCTCTCTGAACCAAATCACACTTTGAAGTGTTTAGCTGTGTTTAACGCTCCCATTATGCTGCAGGGCAAAGATAAGTTTCAACACACTTTTCTTTGCAGTCTCTATTTTCCTTTCTCAGAGGCATTGAGACTGTTGCTATCTGCACCTTTAATGCTGTAATTAATTCTCTGACACCGTTTTCATCTCGCTGGTGTAAATTATTCTTCTGCATGCCTCCAGGTATTAGCTAACACTCTTTATTTGGAAKAGAATAAAAAAGTGAGGTGAAAATTAAATCTCTTTAAGAAAGAAAAACAAGTTTGCATGAGAAGAATGTTGATGTCAGCTTAGGTTACTTTCTTTTATTATTCAAATGTATTTAATTTYTTTCCATGAAACTAACTTCATGGTGATGGAATAAGACATTTCATTAACAAAGTTTATTTAAAGAGCAATCAGAAATGTAGACACTTGTAACACATTAATCCACATCAGAAAGTGAAATGAAAAAAAAATATATATA
>NW_013952503.1:1152090-1159666 GCF_001266775.1 Austrofundulus limnaeus | reverse complement strand
ATACACATAACTTTTATTGTGACTGAGAAACAAGAGTCATACACCATCAGTTTCACCATTTAAGATTATTTAGCCTGTTTTCCCCCCATTAGCTAATAGGGAAGCAAAGCATGTACACGAAATGCTGCATGGCTGACATGCACTCCATGATACAGTGTTATGCCAAATGAAATTGAAGAGCAATGTTTTACATTCTGCTGACCTGATTCTGATACCCAGCAATATCTGGAATCACTTCCTTCATTTTTATTTTTTWATTTTCTCAAGATACAAGAGTGATGTCATTTTAAGACTTGTTTTTCTATCCAAGTCTGCATTTTCTACGGTTGTTGCTGTGGACATCATGATCCTCTGTGTTTCAACATGTCTCAGGGAAAGGATAGGGAAAAGTGTCAAATAAGGAGGAAGTCAGGTGTGACAAAAATGCATATGAAGTCAGTGCAGGACATGTACAGCAAGATGTACAGCAAGCTGGTGGTGATAGACAGGATGATAAATAAAGTCAGACGGGAGTCCATATAATCTGTGATGTTCCCAGATGACAATGAGATCTGCAGTGAGAGTAGAGAGGATGTCTTGAATATTAGGTTGCCAGGTCAGGAGGAAGTATAGAGAAGGTTCATGGGTGTAGTGAAGGAGGATAAGCAGAGGGTTGGTGTGACAGAGGATGGTTATAAGGATAGGATGCGATGAAGACAGTCCTCTATGTCCTTTATGAATCCTAAAGGAAGCAGACAAAGGAAGAAAAAAGTTCACAAAACTTGATACCTCTAAAAGATTTTTCGGACTGTGTTCATAAAGCAGGTTTGGTTAATCAATTTTTTTTTCTCATAGCTGTAACCATAAACACTCCAAAGCTGAAACTGAACTGGGGAACAGTACTGTAGATCTACGTGAGGCACATTTTAATATCACAATGGAGAAACTTTTCGTTTCAAATGCACCTTTTTAACGCAAAGTAATGTCAGTAAGAGTGAGGCCTCCACTGCTGCTCACCTGCTCCTCAACACATTCAAGTTCTTTTGGTGAAAAAACAAAATCCCAGTTTGTTTGGGATGATTGAACCTAACATTTAATTTTGTAAAAACGTTTTGAGTGGAAAAGAAAAGTGGACTAGTTTATGTTATTTCAGTATATTTTTTTAATAAAAAGAAGTAGCTATAAAACTGTAACTTGTTTGGACTTGTTGCTTATTGAACAGAGGCTTGAAGAGGCCATTTTGAACTGAAAGGCTGGCCAGCCTGCCTTTAAACCCAGGTTCAGCATGTTTGTATTAGCCTTTATGGTCCAGTTCCACACCAATTTCCAAAACACCGAGACCTGTGGTTCTATTTAAGCTGGGATGCTCAGCCCAGATTGATGTCAGCTACAGCTGCTCATTGATTGATTCATTGATTGGGGGGTTCAAGTCCCACAGATGAGAGTAACTTTACATCACACAACTGTATTTTTTTTCAAGCAAGTTTAAAACACAACAGTAGCAAGACACCAAACAACAAAAAGTTACCATTAGCTCACAGTTCTCTGTTGTCCTGGTTTCTTGTCTTGAGCACCATACTGTTGGATACTTTGGTACAGCTGTTGGTACATTTCATTCAAGTTTCATGAAGTTCATTATTATTGTCACAAATAAAACAAAATAAGATTTGCATGTGTTTAATTGCATGATCCCACACACATCAAGGTAGCTCTCTGCTCAATGCAAACACAACCAGGACTGGGGTAGAATAAGGCCGGGCCGACTGCGGCCAGGCCTATCCGGGCCTTGAAATGCAAAAATGCTTGACTGAAAAATGTTGAAGGTATTTTTTTCACAGGCAGATACTGAATCTCTGAATGAGCAGCATTCAGCAAAATATCACTTTCAGACCTGTTAAAGCTTACTTGTCTTGGTGAGCTTTACTGAGGACTGTTTCCCTTCATTCTCGCCATTTGACTATACCAAATCCATCTGCTTTATCCCACCTTACTTGTCCCATCACCTCTTCATCACTTTTTTTCTGTGCAGCTGCCTTGTTTCTCTAACACAGATCAGTAGCAGTAGGAGCTTAGTACATGCTGTTAGCCTTAAGCCCTCCAGACCACAACTAGTTTAGACAAAATCAGTATCATTCATGTTTCAGACTCAGCTCCTCACTTATTAATCAGATTTTAAGCACAATGGAATAAGCTTTAGTGTTTTGAACAATGTTTTTTTCCAGGAAAAAAAAGTAGAAAATCAATCAAAAAACATCTGCTTTTTTATGTTTATCCAGCTCTGAATAACTTTTGCATTAGATGTTCACATTCATCTTTTTTTCAAATACCGCTGGAATCAGAATGTTTCTTCATGGCCATGAATGTCATGTTAATTTAAAATGTTTATTAATTTATTTGAACTATGCTTATTCAAGGTTGGAATTTCTTATAAAACAAGAATTGGTCACACAAGTTTGGATTTGTTTTGAAATTTTTCTAACCTACACAGGATCAAAAGTGCCCTTACAGACTCAAACATATACTTGAACCTTTATTAAGTGGTGCTAACGGTCTTTTAACTTGAATAGGCCTATTGACTTCTTGTTAATGATCATTACTGACTGCTGCAGATAGTTATTTTTTGCAGGAAAAAAGGGATTTCTTTGACAGCATTTATTGGATTGACCAATTGTCTTCTGTTCTCCTCAGATAAAAGGAAATTGGCTAGTGTGTTCAAAAACAACCCAGGAACTGCCAAGACTCAATCTGTCAGGAACTGGAAACTGTTGGAACACCAGAGCCATGTCCACACTGAAGTCAGTTCTACTTTTGCATCACTGAGAGGATATTGACCTATAAAGGAGCTTTAGACTCAGCTAGACGAGCCAAAGGACTTCGGAGAACGTCCTGATGCATCTCAGTAATCCAGGTAGAAAATTCAAAAAGAAAAAAAGAAAAAGAAAAGCTCTTTCAGGGATGAATATGTTCTAATCTTTGATAGAGAGGAATGCTGGTTTGAAAGAGGAGTAAAGAGAGCCCTTGTTGTGAAGAAAAATAATTCATTATTAAACAGAGATGGAGGCCTTCGGGTCCACTTGTCCTCCTCCTACAAAGCTGTTATTGCAAGTATGACTCAGCCCCCTGTGAGCAAAAGGTGTGAATCAGGGCCTTAACAGTCAGGTGATGGAGTACATGACCCTCTATGAACAATAGAGCCAATCGAGGCACTAATGATCTATTGTTTGGCTGATGGTCCCATTTTGCACATGAACAATCTGTTTGTCCACCATGTAGAGGCGGAGCTTATAAGGCTGAGTTCACCTGAAATTCCTCAGACTGAAKAAGTCTCTTGGAGGAGAGACAAAACATTTAATTAAAGAAGAACCTGTCCAGAGGACCTACTTATTTTGTTTCTCTGACTTCTAGAGAACAATTTTATGGTCAGACCAGACAAAGGTTGAGCTACATTGTATGGAGTTTGCATGTTGTCTTTGTGCATGCATGGGTTCTCTCTGGGTACTCCTTGTTTCCTCCCACAAACCAAAAATATGACCCTTGGGCTAATTGTTAACTAAATATTCCCTAGGCATGAGTGAGAAAGTGAATGGTTGTTTGTCTCTCTATGTGGTCCGGTGATGGACTTGCAACCTGTCCAGGGGTACCCTTCCCCTCGCACAATGACTGCTGGAAATGAACACCAATGACCAGTGATCCTGAAAGGAAGAAGCGGGTATAGATAATGGATGGATGGATGTTTGGAGGAGCCAAGTTCCAATCTAAGAACGCTGTACCATTTGTTGTGTTAGCATCATGCTGTGTGTTCCATTCCAAGAGGTGCTGGTGCAAAGACAATGAAAACGATGGCCCACATCCAAGTTATTTAACTTTTTCTCAAATCAGCAACTAGAGAGTTGGAACTAAATATATATATATATTTTTTTTTACAGAACAAAGATACCAAACACACATCAAAACAATCCTAAATGGAAATTCTAGTGCACTGACCTCAACCCTATTGAAAATTTGAGGTCTAGGCTCAGATGGTTCAAGCCAGGAAATCAATAAATAAAAATGAAATACCAGTTATGTTAAAAAGAGTGGTCATATAATCAATCAGAATTATAACAGAAGACGTTTGATACAAAATCATGTGATCATTGTTCAACTTGCTAAGGAGCACTTAAGCAAATATCAGTGAGGGTGTATGTATACATTTGAACTTGTATTTAGAGAAAATGCATGATGAATTCAGATTTTTCACCCATGTTCACGTTTTKAAAAATCATCGAATTTGTGTTTTGTGTAATCATTCCACCCTGAAAAGAAGAATGTATTAATAGAAACAGTAAAAGCCTCAAATTAATACAGTATAGTGATAAGCGGATGTAAACGTCTGACCAACTGTGTCTATAAATGTGTAGGTGCCTTTACTATTTTCTTCCCTCACAGTAGCCACACCACAGTCCTCTGTAGCAAAGACCAAGGTAAATTTCACGCATCCTGATGCAGTTAATGGCTGCCGCCTGAGCACTGTCTCCTGCACATTCAAGTTAAAGTGGAGGAGAAAATGCTTGAAAAGTTTGAATAAACTAACCATTACACATGGGCATGAATGCAGTAAAAAGTCTCCTTTAGCCTTCTATCTATTCCAGCAGCTGGCATTCTGTCGCTGACCTGTAATAAAGTCGACACAGCCAATCAAACTGGATCCAAAGGACAAGGGAATCCAATTATCCTAAGTTCTTCCTACTGGTTCCAATATTCCTATATTCCAACATAACGTCCGTCATGAACATTATTTAGATGTATTAGCTGGTATCTGATCAGGATTTGTAACCAAAAAAAACAAAACAGTTAACAGAGGTGGTGATCAAGAGGATGAACATAAGTTTGAAATATGAATAAACATTCTTTTTAAATAATATTTATGGTCCCATGTGATGAATCGTAACAGTTTGAACAAACTTTCTATGATACTCTGATATAAAAAAATAAACTTTTAAAACTTTGTTCTGGCCTAATGATCTGACCTTTTGTCTCTAAATTTCAAAATGTTTAACATATTACATCAAACCCGACAAAGTCACAGTTCAGAGTTTGCTGATTCAGTCATTCGCTGATTTAAAAAAAATCTTAGAACTTATCAAAGTTTTTGACYGTTACTGCAGTTTTGCAGAAACTGTGTAGAGCAATTTTTTCCACTTTTTTATTTTTGTGGCAATATCTATTCTTTCACTGGAGTAGCTGCAAATTATCTGCTTTGCTGTACAGTCATTATCTTCATTACATATCTCCATCTTTCTGCTCAGCTAATTCATCAACATCGCCAGCAAGGTCTGCATTCTTTGCTGTCTGGATAATTACTTTCTAATGTATGACAACCTATTTACCAAGTTCTTTGTTTATCCCATCTAACCCCAGCCAGTCTAAAAAGTGAGTCATTCCTTTCCACTGTCATCATTGTGCTGCTCAGGATGAGAGGCTGAGATGAAGTAAAGATTCTATGTAACCTGCTAGCTTTAGATACCTTTGGCTAATTGGCATTTTATATTATATGTGTTATATGTGTGAATAAAGGCTATAAATAAAATTAATTTAACTGATACGTACTAAAAGCATAAACGCATTGTAACTGCCTTCACGCTGAAGATGATTTTTTTTTCAAATATGCTGTTTTTTCAATATGTGCTACATTTCGATGAGGGTAAAGGAGATCCACATGTTATTTGATCATTGCTTTTGAATTATTGGAATCTCTGGTCAGCCTGCAACACTCATGTTTTTTTCATTTCTAATGTGCAAAAGAATTTCAAAAAGACCAAAGCATTTGTTTSACTATTGGATAAATAAATAAAGAACAGTTTTACTCACTTGACATAACAGATTAATGCAGGCTACAGCAAGGTAAATTTACTTGTAATAAGCTGTAACACTGCAGTCTTTCTGCATTTTATAAAAAAAAATGTAATCTCTTTTGAATCAAACTTGGTATAAAGTGAAAGATGTTCTTGAGGTGGGTGGTGAGGTGAATTTCACTTCATTATAATCTGCTAAGGATATCTTGCTCTTACTTCTCTGCTGATGCACCTCAAGATTTAAAAAACCTGCAGAACMCGATGCACTCACTTGTTCTCCTTTAACTACCTCCCACACAGCTCCTCTGTAAGCTGACCTGCAATTTTTTAACAAAGTGAAAAAGATTTTTCAGGTGTGATCTTTAACTAAAAATATGAAGAAGGTAAAGGTTGTGTATTTTTTAGATGAAAACATGAAAACGCAATTATTGTTGAAAATAACAGTTTTCCACTGATTGACCAAAAGGTAAAGGTGTTTTTTTTTTGTTTTGTTTTTACAGTGTGGCGACACGACTGCTGTTTTATCTGTGCCATTGCTTGTCATTACTTTTTTCTTTCCCATTGTCATTCATTTTGGTCCACTTCTAGAATAAATGGTGAGATTTGGACTCTCAACAAAGGATTGGAAATTGCCAAGGGATGACCGTTACCTCTAATCTTTTCTTTTGCTAAAATAAAATTTCTGAGAAWCCCAGAGGATTGAAAACATCCTCCCACCTGCTTTCCAAATCTATGCCTTCATTTGTTAGCACAAAAGTATTTACCCACTTCCTTGTTAGAGTGTGTATTTTGTCTGTTCATCCCTTTCTCTGATACAGTCTGCTCAGTGTAATAGAGAGAAAGCAGGTGGATTTGCAGCCCACGCTTCTCGCTCTATGTTTAACCTGTGAGATTCAACACTCTCCAAGGTGGTGTGACACATCTTTCCCAATGGGTGCCTGCTTGGGTAAAATAATACTTTGCAAGAAAATAAACTTGTGTCAGTAACTGCTGTCATCAGCGAAATGAACTGAAGTTGGCCTACTTGTTCTCATGTTATTCTCTTGATAGCTTCTCAGATCTAATTTTTTTAAACAGCTTCACTTATTTATTTTCTGCTGCACTGAAAAGTAGAAAGTACACTTTCCAWTTCCAACAATGTGTACAAACCCGTATGGGTTTTAAATTAGAACACATATGGCTTTGTTCACATATGGTGCACTGTGCTGAAAATAGACCACATACAGTATACACTGATGATGTTTCATTACTGTCCCAAGTGAACTACTATAAATCTGCTTACATTCATCTCTGACATATTTAAATCGATGCATCACTGTAAAATGAAAATAAATGCAACATTACTAAGAACATACTCTGTGTTAAGCTTTGATTTTTACTAAAAGTACAGAAACCTTTTCAAATTTTAAAGCTTAAAATCTATCCCCATTTTTATTTTATCTACACCACATGAAGTGTGCAGGRGTTGTTAGAACTGTAGTTATGGTCTACTTTGAGCTCCTCTGCTCATGTGGTCTTCATCACTAGAAGACCACAGACTGTTSAAACTGGCTATATTGTCTCCAGTATCATCACTCAGAACATAGTGACTCCCCAGGGATGTGTACTCAGCCCTGTGCTTTTCACTATGCTAAGCTACACACTGGAGCAGTGTTTTTCAAAGTAGGGGCTGCGGGCCGCTGGGGATCAACAGGGGGGCTTCAGAAAGCAGGAGGGAAGATAAAGTAAATGAAAAGTTAAAAAGTTAAATCCAATAAATGTTT
>NW_013952503.1:1150157-1152008 GCF_001266775.1 Austrofundulus limnaeus | reverse complement strand
GTATACATGTATGTAGCGTATGAATCTTGTATACATTTTTATTATAGATTATTTTTATGGGTACAGTGCATTTTAATAATATTTCTTTAAATATGCCAACATTAGCGATAAGTCTATTTTTCATCTGCAATCTCTAGACAGATTGTAAAAGTCACTCTGTCCCACCAAAGGGTTGAAAACATAATTGTAATCCTCTTTTCATACAGCAGAACCAACAATAAAGTTGATTTGTTCTGTTCTGTACTCTACACRCTGATGTAATTTAATTTATAAGTAAAATGAAAGCTAAGGGAGAAAATGGCAACACAATTATAGCTGTTGAAATCAAAAGAAGCCACCCTGGTTCATGTTGGTTTTATTTGCCATCTCTTTATCAAAAGTAATTTATCACACAAACAATGGCCTTAATTATCAAACTAACAAAATAAAAAAAAGAAAAAGAGCAATAAGAATCGTTCTGAAACCCTTTAAACCACATTCCAACCTAATTGCCTTAATTAGATTCTGTTTTCTTTTAATTTTCCATGCAGTCGCAACTTCCTCCATTTATTCTAATGTTTCTGCTAAATAATTACAAGCGGCACATCCCCACCTGTCAGGGTGGACAGGCTCTTTGTTGGCAGCCATCATAAACCCTCGCTCCCCACCACCTCCATTAATATCACCCATCATTGTGACTGCAGGCCCTTTCCGAGGTCAGACCCCCACCACTGCAGGCTGTAATTGCAGCACACTAAACACTTGAGAGCTGCTGCACCTACCTAATGAATTGTCACAAAGTTTATGATGAAATTACATTAGGGTGAATCGTAATAGATTAACAGAGTTGGAGGGGTTACTCTAAAAGGATAATCCATCGCAAATCACTGATTACCTGCATTCACTTATTGCAAAGAACACATGAAATAGATTATTCTGATCCTGTCCAAGTGATATAATCTGATCCCCTTTAAACATCATGAGATTACTCTCCACGAAGAAGTGGRCATGCAAATCCTCATGTCACTGTAAAATTGGCAAAACCTGCAGAAAGAAATTGGAACTCAGTAAAGTTGGTTTGATTGTTCTAATATTTGTATCTATGAAGGCATTTGTGCTCTGACCGMTTCAAAAATAAGTCAATGTTAGGATTATGATTTCCCATATCCTTGAGTCAGATGACATGAGTAATCTGTAAAGACAAATATTTTTGACCTATAGTTTTAAAGTAGAACTCTGTGTAAAATRTGACAACATTTTTCTGCCAGTTTAATTCTGACAGGAATAATTAGCTAACAGTTASTCCAAATGAACCTAGATCAAACTTTTGTCTTAAAATAATTCCAATCTCCATAATGTTTGTTGTTTGTGTGAATGGTATTTCGTAGACCTTTAGATGTTGCTTGGTTGTCTTGTGAGAAGGATGGTTATATTAAAGGGGCAACATCATGTAAAATCAACTTTTTTTGAGTTTTGTATCATGTTATAATGTTATACTCTCATAAAAAACATGCCCAAAGCCTTGCTTTGACTCATTCATGCATGTTTGAGAAATCCTGCAGCATTTTTAGGCAGCCATGCTGAGGAGCAAAACGACAGGTGGGGACCAGAAACGCCTTTTGGTACCAGAAATGCCTCTGGGATGTGTCTTTAAGCCAAACTTCCTCATGGGGCCTCCCACCCCTCCCCTCCCATGACACCTGCAGGCTCTCGGGTGAAACTGCAAGTGAAAGTGAAACTGTCTGCTGAGCTCCACCACTCACTCAGTGAAGCTCTTTTCAGATTAAAAATACCTCTGAAGAAATGTATTTTCAGATGCCAAGTAAACTGCATACCCCCCAAACCCCACACACACACACACACACACACACA
>NW_013952503.1:1144699-1149561 GCF_001266775.1 Austrofundulus limnaeus | reverse complement strand
ATGCATAGAACTACATGAATTAGTGGTGGCATGTTTAAGCATTATTGTTGCATTAACACAGTCAGTGCTTAATGGTAACAATTATTTTAGCGTACGTTAACACAGTGGGTTTTTTTGTAAGTCTGATTCCAACTGGCTCTTAGCACACARCACAAAACACATACACTCACAGAAACACAGTAGTCACTGTGGGCTGGGACATTGATCACTATTGGCTTTAGATTGCCATTGCCATCATGGTGTGTCTCAACCAATGAGAGYCTTTGTTGTTGGGTCATTGCCTGGTAACACTCACAAGAACCTATCAGAAAATGAGCCACAAGAACGGAARCATGAACATTTTCATTTTAAAACTCAGCGTAACGGTGGGCTGGATAGAAGTAAAGTTATCWGTAAGCCCTGCAATGCTAAACTGTCCTACCAGAGGAGTTCAAGCCTGAAATATCCCACTGTTGATGCTATTCGCCCACCATAACAAACAAAGGTAGGCTTTTGCAGACAAGGGTGATCAGCATGTGGGAGAGAAATAGACAAATGAAAGTAARAAAGGCTTGCATTTCCTTATTTGTTTAACATTTTTTAAATTTAATTTTAACATAAAACAATACCTTAATAGTGCTCTAAACATCTTTAAGTCAAAATTTAATTTTGTGCATAAGACTGAGATTAATCGCAATTAAAATCAAAAAGATCTCAAAAATAATGGCGATTAAAAAGTAAAATGTATGCCCAGCACCTGGTTATTTTTTCCACATAAACAAACACTGCAATTGTTTTTTTTTTCCCTTTGGTGCAGTTAGTTGAGTTATAATCCWTTAGAATTGACCCAATACTCATTTCTCTGTCCTACAGCTGCAGTGGGTCATTTAAAACGTGAAAACTAAATTACAATGGTTGCTTTGCTTCTTTTCCCTTCACAGAGAACACCAGCCATAAATAATTCCAAGACGTGTTTCGTCGCCATGCATCTGAATCAACAGATACATTTTTTATTGACCAGGGTTTCCATTAGAAATGCTGATAGATGTCTCTGACACTCCAGCAGCACATTTTCATGCATCCACAAAAGGATGATCATTAACAAAAAATAAGCAGAGTGAAAGGACACACATTTGTACCCTCTGCCTCCGCCTATCTCCCCTCTTGCCTTCAAGTTTGGATGGTAATCATTTAGCATGTGTCACCCCAAAGTCAACATTGTTGATAGAGTTGACCTAAAATAACAGATACATTTCAGATATAAATAATAGCAGGACAGTTATCCATTGAATCYCATTATCATTTGTATCCCCCAATCAATAAATATAGGTAAGAAGTAATGGTACCAATATAGACAGCTTTTCACATTGCTTAACAATTTATCAAACAGTAGGGTGCCTAAAAACAAACATCCATCCACTTTACCTGCTTCCCCTTTCTGGGTCACAAAGATCTAGTGCTTGTTTCCAACAGTCACTGTGTGAGGAGCGGGGTACATCCTGGACAGGACACAAGGCCATCACAGGACCACATAAAGATCACATTTACACACAACCATTCGCTCTCTCACTCACACTTAGGGACAGTTGCATTTCCTGTGAAAATGCATTGTGAAAGCTTATTGTTCAAAGGTTTTTACTGAAAGTTGCTGAAGCCAAGTAAAATTAGCCTAAATTAGCAACAATATACTAAAAGCAGCAGTAACAGTATCACAAGTCATAGCAGGGATTTCCTGAAGTAGCTGAACATTTTGATATATACATTGTTGAAATAGCACAAAACTTGCATGCTGGAAAATGTATGGAAGAAAAATTGATCATCTCAATAGTGTAAATGTTTTTTAAGCATTCACACAATTACCAGTTAACCTAACTGATGAAACTAGGAAAATAAAGAGAGTGTGAAATGGTTTAAACTTTCTGTTACTTTTATCATTCTAAGCGGAGTTCAGAAATGTTTTGTTGTTCACAGAGWAAGCTTCAGGCTTCAGTCCCATCAGTCATGGTGCAGTGCTGTAAAACAGTAAGGTGCTTGCATTTTTTCATTGTCATTTGCTGCCCCTTTAATCTTACTCACCCAAAATGGAGAGAAAAACTTGGAGTAATTCAAAGCATGTTTTTAATAAAGCAATCCATTTACTCAGCTGGATGGATGTACTTCTGTTGTTGAATCCTCACTCCACTGCAAATACATTCTTCAAATCCAGGAATGCCAACACTTACTCAGTAAGTGGGCATGGAAAGAACTGTGAGCTTGTCCTTGTTCTGGTTCATCATGCTATTATGCAGCTTGCTCTTCGTCCATTGATGTTTACAAAAAAATGTCAAAAATGAAAACTATTCCAAATTCATGTTTTCATTCATTTGCCACATAATTATCTCATAGGAGTAGCTCTGTGAACAGTTTTAATGGACCTCGGTCAAGCATGCACACGTGCACTTAAACATGACAACATGATTGTGCAATTATTCCAGCACAATCAGACAGACATAAAGCCTCCAATTTGCCAAGCACAAGGATCCCCAGTGTATTCACCAAGTTCGCTTGTAAGATTTTTTTTAATTAAACTTTTATACTAAACTGACTTTATTGGCTAACTCTTGATATTTACAATAAAACATAGAATAATAGGGACATTGTGTGGACACCAATCAAACATTCCCAATTGGTTCTCAGTCTCCCAGCCTTCCTGCCTCAGGCTCTGGAGATGGAGAAAGGCCGTCCTGGGTTCATGCTGCTTCGTGTTCTTATTCAAAGAAAGCCTTCTGCTGTGCTGTTCTCATCCCCCTAAAACCCTGTGTCCGTGTACAATCCCCTTCAGAATAGCATGCCTCAGCCCGGGGTCAGAGGTCGGTTATTGTTGAATCTRGTTTTATTTATTTATTTGTTCTCAGTGCTCTTGTGTTGTC
Organism: Austrofundulus limnaeus; assembly: GCF_001266775.1. Taxonomy (NCBI): domain Eukaryota; kingdom Metazoa; phylum Chordata; class Actinopteri; order Cyprinodontiformes; family Rivulidae; genus Austrofundulus; species Austrofundulus limnaeus. The sequence continues at coordinate 1,146,673 of NW_013952503.1, read as the reverse complement.
GTCGGTGTGACCCCGAAAAATATTGGGTTGGATGTGCTGTGGTCAAAGTCTTCTGTCTGCAGGAGATCATACGTATTTGATTTGTTTGTCCAAACCTGGAGACAGTTCCCACGTTCTGTGACTATCTGGAAAAGGAGAAAATAAAGTAAAGGTAAAACTTGTGCAAAAGACCGATAACACCAATAACTTGTGCAAAACACCAGTAGCAGAGAAAAAGCGTAAAGAGCCTTGATTTTTTTCTCAGTTTTATAAACACTTTTTGTGTTTTTAAATGTTGTTTGGGAACATGCAAAGAAAAGTCACACAAACCTAAAAAAATAAAATAAATAAAGCACACTATTCAATTTTTCTTCACTAGGAGTTAACTGAAGTCATACAGCTGGTGGTTGCAGGATAATCTATGCAAATTATCAACCAATCAATAATGGCCTAGGACATTGATTTACCTGGTTACTAAGGACAAAAAAAGGATGTTTACAAGAACAAGAATTGGTTGCACAATTAGGCTAAACAGAAGACACTTTTTGTTTTGTTTTAAGAAAAATCCATAAAAAGACAATAAAAAAAACATGCTGGTGTTGCTTTGTGCTAATCCTAAGTGGTTCAACAAGCAGCTTGACTTCTTTTGATTCTTGAAGACATTTTATCTCTGATCCATAAGTCTTGGTCAGTTCTGATTGTGGGATGGGAGTACCAAGCTTTTACCTTGTTATGTCCAGACAGTCAAAGCAAGATGCTCGAGGCCAAATTCATAAGTGAAACAGCAAAACACTGATAGACAATCTAAAAAGGACAAAGATTTAGAGTGAAATAAAAGACGATAAAATAAGATTTATATTACACAAGTAATTCCAAACCTTAATGGGTCTACTTTATCAATAACCTTTGCAACAAAACACTTATTAGCAATTATTTAAGCTATAAGTCTAGGACAAGCACATTTACTGATTGTCTAAAGGATAGTGGGTTGAAAAATTACTAAATTTTAAATGAATAGTATTTTAACAACAGCATTGACTGGTGTGCTGTTTTCTAAGTAACTTATTGAAGGAATAAAAGAGTTTAGTCTAGTTCAAGTTTTTTTTTTTAATCTGGCACCGTTTTAGATGTATGCATATCACATTGTATACTTAGTTGTGAAGGTTTAGGTAAGGACAGTGATGTAATGTGATTGTTGGTTGATTGAGAAAACATGAAGAAATTAAAATAGTCATGAAAGTGTAGCTGTTTATTGATGGAAGCCATTGTAACATTTGATCACATGAGTGTGATGTTTTGAGATGGACTTATTTTATGAAGCTGGGAAGATAATTTAAAGCAAGCTGACTAGCTGTTAACCCAATCTGGAGGAATATTTCTGCCCTTTACTCCATACTGCTCTGTGACTGATGTCATGACTGGGATGGCCCTAATTACTGATCCCTATTTGAGAAAACATCACTTCTAACATAAACAGACTGTTCCTTTAATTATCTTTAGTATACTCTCTTAGTTATTATTTTCATAGTACACAATTAAAGTTTAATGGAGAATGGATCAGGAAAGCAAAGAAAAAATGAAAAGAAAAGGAACTGAAAAAAAAAAAAAGGCTCCAGTGTTATTGTGCCAMTGGTCATCCGCAAAATAAACTTTGCACAAAAAATAAGAAAATTTGTGTTTGGTTTATTTCTTTGTTGTAACAAAGCATGTTGGAAAGYCTGTTTATTTCCATTTTTTAATGGCAGCACATTTGTAGGCAGAGTTGGGTGGTAAGTAGTTAAATTTATTCAGTTACGCTTACTTGAGTTCGTTTTTGGAATAAATGCACTTTAAGGAGTATTTTATACGCTCTACATTTTACTTTTACTTGAGTGATTTTGTTATAAAGTATTGCTACTCTTACTTGAGTAAATTTTCTGGATACTCTACCCACTGTGAGTAAATTCACTGAATAAAGAACAAGCTTTTTTTTCACCAAAAATCCATGAGACACAC
>NW_013952503.1:1131356-1144482 GCF_001266775.1 Austrofundulus limnaeus | reverse complement strand
GTATAAAATCACTCAGTTCCTTATTTTTTGTTATAAGTACAAATTGTTCATCATATTTTCTGAAAATATGCTTTCAATATACTCAACAAAATAAATTTAAAAATTGTGTCATGTTGAGATGAATTTTGAAAAAAAAAATTCTGATTTTTCCCTCCAATAATTGAGTTTGTGTGTGAACAGTAGGTGCAAACACAGCATATATCTATATTAGGTACCTGGAGTAATGGTTTCCATCAWGAAGCAGTAAAAGTAATGTAAGCTGTAAAGTTTTATTGTTTGATAGACACTAAAGAATATTTAATGATGTGCATTAAAACCTAACCATGTTATTCTCCACCAAGTACACAACAATTTAATAGTGGAAGTGTGAGGTGGACCAGCCTCGGGCGACAGCACCCACCCCCACCCCCACCCCTTCACAGCAGCTGTTGCTGCAGATGTAAGGTGACAGTAATCAATACTGATTATTAAAGTGGGAACACCATCTCTAGTGTGTGATTAATCTTCATTCCCTCATGTTTACAGAGCCTCTTCTGGCCCGTTCGCCTTGTGGGGGGTGGGGTGGTTCTCCTTATTATCTGTCCCTGGAGACAGCAAAAACAAAACAGTGTCCCCATTAAACATATTTCCTCTCACGGCACAGAAAGGCAGGCAGTGGGATAGACCTATGTGCCGCTGTATCAAAGCACACTCCCTACCACACACCGGTGTAAGATTGTGTTAAATATTGAAATATAAATTGAAAGAAAAAAAAGAAAAAGCCTTGTCAGCATCTAATACCTGGGCATACAAACCTGTACTGAGACCAGCTTCGAAGGTTTTAATACTGTTTAAGAAACGTTGCCTAAAAATTATATCTATATATATAATTATTATTTAAAATAGTAAATATATGTTACATACAAAGAAAAAACAGTCGTATCTTAGTGTGTTATGAATAATGAGTTGTTTTTAATAGTTTTGCAAAACTATTACTGCAAAAAACACATATACAAAAAAAAACCCATTTGTATTATTTTAAACTTCCTTTTTGGTATTGCACAAATTCTATTTCTGGAAAGAGGTAATTCTCTAGCTCTGTTTCCTGCAAACAAGGTTCCAGGTTCACTTCCCAGCTTTTCTGTGTAAAATGTGCATGTTCTCTCAGTGCACACGTGGGTTTATTCTAGGTTCTCACGTTTTCCTCTGACAGACTAAAACTGTATATATTTGGTCAATTGGTAACTCTAAAAATTGTCTGWAAATCTTGGTGACAGTGTGAATATTTTGTTTGTCTCATTTGTCTTTTTATGTCCCTGTTATGGACTTGCAATTTGTCCAGGGCTACAAATGCGGACTCAACCGAGACCATCAAATAGTGTTCTTGAGACTGGTCCCAAGTACAACAATGTTACCATGTTGTCTAAGTTGGGTTGGTGGGGGCCACTTTTAAAATAGGGTCCTAAATCTGTAACTGTACACCCAGAATGAAGACGTTTCTTGGAAGAAAGACAAAATGTTCCATTAATGAAGAACCCGTCCAGAGGGCTTACATAGTTTTTGTCCACCCAGTGACTATAGTTTTGAGTTTCAATCTAATTTGTTCAGTAATTCATGACAGATTTAGCCGACAAACACTTTTGACACCAACATTTATTGCTAAAATGTTAAACAAAGTTATGTTTTTGTGCAGAGTCTGGGTTGTGGGGGATTCTTAGCTTCTACAGTGCCACATTTTATCCCAACATTTGTGAAATAAAAGTTAAGCCATTCTGTGTTGTCTAATGTTGATTAGCTGCAAATGTCATCATTAAACAACAATAGTTGTAAGTCCACTTGTTAGTTTTTGAAGTTTGATTAAAGATCATTCAATGGTTCATAACATATTTTGCTACCATACAGATTCAGTTGACTTCATTTGTTAATGGAAAAGATTTTAGAACAGATGTTGAGCAATCACTTAGCTTTTGGATCATGTGCTATAGCTACGTTCACACCTAATTTTATCTCAGTGTTTGTAAACCTGACTGAGTTACAACCATTTTTGCATTTGCTGAAGTTGCTTAAGTCAGGCAGCCATCTTACTGTTGGTGAGTGTGGAGATTTATTAAAATCCATTTATTTGTTAATGAAAAATTTGCTAACACAAACACATGAATACTTTCACATAGACATGAGCAACAACATTAATGTCCTTTTGCCTTTGATGACAGTCGATAATAAAATTAATCAGGTTTGTTGAAACTTGGACAATAGTTCAAAGTAGTTTTTTTTACTGAATACTTAAGCGATGCATCTTAATTAAAAAGAATTTAAGAGGAATTGTACTTTCTYAAAGTTTGAAAAATGAATGTAGCAGAACACGTAGTATATATTTGTAAAAATCTGTACTCAGTCAATAAYCTTGCTTCTATAACTAACAATGCTTCTGGGCCCACAAAGTGAAGTCCCATGACCTTGCTGTGTGGCAGCTATTGTGAAACAAACAATTCATCATCCTTGCGCCACTGCATCTACTATCAAATTCAGATTAATGTTTACAACAAAAAAACTGAGCAAAAATCCAATTAGAGTCACTTAGGGTATAGATTGTTTGGTTTGGGGGCATTTATGCTACCAGGTCAATTAAAGGGGGTCAATATTACAATAATGAAACATTGATGAAAGTTTGGTTGAGACAATCAGCAGCTCAGGGTGATGATATGAACTACACTGACAAACAGCTAAAACATGCGGGGGCCGTGGAGGAGTTCAGTACTTGCAGTTGGTGTTTGATATTCATCAGTGGTGCAATATTAACATTTTTGGACTGGGTTGAAGGCTCTCCATGCCTCTCTTCTCTGTGGCCTGTGACTGCAACAGATGGTCACCCACTTTCTCCCGAGTCCCCCCCCCCCATCCATGGAAACTGCCCCCACAGGTGTCAGGCTCCCACCCGCGCTTCCCAACATCGTTGGATAATCTGCTGTCCCGCCTCGCCTCCCCCTCCTGCTGCTTGTCTAAAAGGAACCTCAGCATTTCCCTGTTTAATCCACTCATACCCTTCCTGTCTTCACCATGCCCCCCCCCCCCCCCCCACACACACACACACACACTTCCATCACTCAGCACCTGTGAGAATCCCACCGAGATGAGATAAGGCTTATTTATTTCTCCCTGTCTTTTTTTCGTCTTTCTTTCTTTTTCAGTGGAGTCGGGAGATGATTTGAGGGGGTGGGGTGGGCAGTTGGGGTCAGGTAGAACAAAGGAAGAGAACACGCGCAGAGACACTGGGAATTCTTGACAGCTGTTTCATTCAGAAGCCAATCTCCTCTCCCGGGTGCCATATCTTAAAAAGGCAGGGGGAGGAAAAAGACAGGGTGACTACACTCGCAGGATAAAAAAATAATGTGAATAGACGGAGATCTTTTGGAAAGTTCAGCGGTTTAATTTGACACAAGGCAGAAAGGATGGTTAAAGGGAAAAAGGAGGAAGAGAAAGAAGGAGGGGAAAAAAGACTTTCTTTGTTGGAGTAATTGCTCTGAGCCAGTCTGGTGTACAAACCAGTTAGAGATTATAGGATTTATTCCCTTGTAGATTTTCAACAGAGTCGCTTTGCTGGAGCCATTCTGTTCCTCCCCAGCCGAACGATCAACCTGGGATGTTCTGTATAAATCGCAAAATACATAAATACTGAGCAATTCAGGTGCATCGTGTCTTATTACTCATGTCAGCGAGGCAGAGGAAGCATGGATGAAAAGTGCTTGTGTCATGGTAAACAAATAAAATGCCAACATAAAAGACAGAACTGAGTACATTTACTTTCCGGGATGGCACATAATGACTGGTAGATGCTCAGCCTTTTTTTTTTTTTTTTTTGCAACAAAAAAATATGTGTTCGGTGTCAAAAGGTCACAGCCTGCTTCAAAGATTTATAAATAATTATTTAATTTTTTAAGTCGTCTAAATTTTCCAATTATTTTGTAAATGAGCTTATCTTATTTTTAGTCTTTACATGTCTGCACTTTTTTTTAAACTTTTACCCAATGTGTCTTTGAAATGTTTCCAGAGTGTGTCATTGGCTTTCATTGTGTCTGGGCTCAAAAGTATTTCTTCAAAACTGCAAGTTGTGAGTCCTTTCAACTTGTCATATGGCCAACATTGAAACACTATAGACATAAAATTTGACATTTAAAGATAAGRCAGCTTTGTCACCTACAGTGCAAGTATTTTGTCTACCTACTGTAACCTGGATTTTATGCACAATGACTTTGTTTAAAGCTTACTTTTCTGCTTTGCGTTTCTGTCAGTGTTTGTTTACCATAATGACTTTAWAGTGCATGTGTAATAAATATGAACATAGTTTTGGAAAGATAGCAGTGATAACATATTTCAAAAACAACCTTATACCACTGGGATGAATCTTTCTTGAGATATTCCTGTGTGAATAACAGGAAGTGATGACAAAGGGGAATGTCTGCTTGCACAATAAAGATGACTAAAGTAAAATGTTTTTTTTTTCTGTTTTTGCAAGAGTAGATGAACAACAGTAACAACCGTGTAAAGTTTTCATATTCAATGCTGAAAAATCTATAGTGTTTCCAGGAGATTATTCACATGCAAAAGGGGTCTAGAAAGGTAAAGGGGGATAAAACAAACTGGTGAGAAGAATGGAAATATTAATTACTGATGCTATCACTCAAGTAGGTATTCAGGAGAATAAATCATTTATTTGATGCTGAAAATGGAAACAACCTCAATCTGTGTACAGAGATTATTATAAAATCAAAACTGCTCCACATATTTGCATTTGTTGTGCTACTTTGTTTACTGTGATACTTCAAACAAAGCATTATCATTTCAAAGGTGGTCAAATATGTAATTTATTGTTTGTGCATGAAAAAGATGACTTTTATTTATTGTTTTATGTTTTTGTTTTTGCCCTCAAACCATCAACAAATCATCGTTGAACTTAGTCTGACTCCCCTGGCTTCCATAAAGTGTGGGGGTAAGTTTCAATGTGCACCTTAGAAGATGCCTCATGCAGGACAGATGCCTCAGAGAAACTTTCTGAACAATCAAAGGCTTGCTCGCCTGCTGCCACTCCCAACGGTTCCTTTCAACACATGTTGCCAATCAAACGGGGCTCGGAACACCTTCTGTTTTCAATTGGGCTCTTTGACGAGCTTCTTGAAAAGTGGACGTGTATGTGTGGGTGTGTGGGTGTGTGTGTGTGTGTGCTTGTCTGTTTGCGTGTAAAATAAAACAGGACCCAGTACCTTCCATGCAGCCCAGCAGGGAATGGTCTGCACTCTGCTCACATGATGCACACCAACAGTTATGTCATACAAGCAACAACAAACACTGCCACCAGTTTTACAAGCCCAAATTACACCACACGTTTATATGAACTGCTTTTGAGGATCACAAGAGTTTAATGGAACCATTTTTTTTTATTTCTGTGTAATGAAGTCGCATCATAACTTAAGCACAAACCTAAAATACTGTTTCATGYACTTTGCAGAGGGATTTTTTTATGGCAACCTCAAATCTCGCCGGAGAGAAAATAAAATGTTCAAGAAAACCATCAACCCTTAGTTTTCACAAGGCACTGACTCATGTTGCATGTTTAAACTTGCTGTCTTGATTGTTTCTTTTCATTTGTGGGGAAGTCCTCTGCTTCTGATGCCTTTGGGGACTGAGACTGGTACCAGGCAACGCGTGACACACCATGGGTGGCAGAACGGGACTGAGCCTCTGGTTAAATTGGCAAAGGAAATGCAGAATTGTCGAGGGGGTGGGGTTGTACTGTAGCCTAGTTGAGGCCTATTTTGGCCCGAGGAGGTCTAATTTCATGGTGTGCACAGGGGATTGTCAGTGTTGTGTTAGATAAGCTGTTGGGCTTGTTTGACCTTCAAGTACATACAGTAATTAACATGTGGAGTTACAGATCTTCTGACTTGGGTGCTCAGGATATAAATTCAATAGAATATCTATGCTTTTTCTATGTAAATGTTTTAGTTGAAGTCATATACATTTTTTTCTTGTTTTGTGCCCTTTTTTCTATTTTTTTTTTCTTTTGTGAGACCAGGTCTTTATTTTATTTAAAGAAAGAAATGGAAAGCTGTGCTTGTTCTGGTAACCATTCCTCCTAATCTCATTTTTTTCCCCAGCAGGCTACTTTGGAAGTGATTTAGTTACACAAACATACACAAACAGTCAACTTTTCWCTCTACTGTGGCCGCACATTAAAACAGAACTTCTCCTCAGAAACATGCACTCACCAGATGTTGGCAGAAGCTTTGAGGAAGAACCCACAGGTATGTGTGTGTGCATGTTTTTTTATGTCCGACTCCCACAATAGGCACTTATTGTGCATCCGCTAAGATTTACGACCACAGCTTTCTCTACAACTGAGCCGTCTTTTACTTTTTAAGCCCCAGTGGGTCAAGGGGAGAAGCAGATGCATCAATCCAAAACAGGTGAGTTAAAACAAATCTCCTCATTCATTTCGAYTGAGCATTTTCATCTACCCACAGTTTACACAAACCCCCATCTGCTTCCAATATTGACGTGCTTAGACTTGCCAACACAGGGGTCTACTGGTCAAGCCTGCAGGGGTCAAGAGGACAAAATGGAGTAATGAAATCAAAGTGACCATATGACAGACCCAGCTGTTGATCACTGGAAGTCGGTGAAGGTTTTTAGTATGAAGTAATACGATGGGGCGAATTCAAAAGGGAGGATATTAAAGACTCGGCAGAGCTCTTTCAGTCAGAGTAATGGTTGGACCAAGTGGGGCCAAAGACAGTTTTATGGTTCCCTCAGGTTTCAAAGTGTTAAGTGTGTAAGCTGATACAGCAGAGTGTGTAACAGACTACATTTTGTTTCATGCTTGGATAAAGCCCATTGTGTTTTAATGGATTTAAATCACTTTCATGAATTAGTTGAGCTGGCCTGTGATGTCACCTTTGTGGAAATAGCGTTAAAGGGAAAAGCTGATTGAAATCTTGCCAGTGCGTATGACTTTATCAACTCAAATATTTTTGAACAGCAGGGTCTACTTTACAGTTTAGTTTGTTATTATGCTTTTTGTTTTTTCAGTTTCAATACTGAGGCAATTAAAAACATTTTAATGTGATTATAATGTTGATAGATACTTTGTCAGTTCAATTGAACAAATTTGGTCCTTGAGGCCAGTTATCCTGCATGTCTTAGTTGKTTCTCTGCTCTTCAGCAGATCTACATATTATTCAGAAGCCTGTTAATTACTCAATCACACTGTGTCAAAGCAGGGAAACATCTAATGCAGGCCTTGAGGACCAGGGTTGGGAACCACTGATGTAAGGGATTGTGACTGGTTCATATCACAAACTGTAGGTCTCTRAACTTTCAACAAGAACTTGGAAGATTAAGTTGGAACAGGACCAGATTCCCCCTTTTGTCCAGACCTTTTATGCAGGTGTGAATACACTCATKCGGACCCTGGTGCTGACCAAACAACYGGACAAAGACCCRCTTTTGAGGTGGTCTMGATCTGCTTCCAAATGAACTCTGGTGTGGTTCACTTCTGGTGGGAATACGGACTGGCCTTGAATCAAACCRGCTACAAGAAACACGCRCCTCTTTGGACTTCACRAGCCTCYATTGCTAACCATCATGGTAACTCAATTAGCCCTTCAGTGTTGCTAATGCTACGACTGTGCTACAAAMAATGAGCCATTGTTGGTCAKGGAACATGGAGCATCTCCTTTGGGTTGTGGCACACATTCGCCAAYTCCTTCTCAAAATTAGAAATATATTATCGCAAAATTGCTTTTGGATGAGCTGCTACTGAAATTCTAAATGGTACTGCAACTGAATTAACAGTACCACMTTTCTTCCTGGGTCTGTGCTGTGTCCCAATCCTGTTTTTTTTCTGTCCAGTAGGAGCAATGATTGTCAGCCTCATGGTTTTGTTTATCAATTATCCTTCTAGCAATAAATAAATAAATAAATAAATAAATAAATAAATAAATAAATAAATAAATAAATAGCACAATGTGAATGCAAACCACACCAAATTAAAAAAAAWAAWAAAATAAAAAATAAAGACCGCTTTTGGTCCGGACCAATAATCAGACCAGAGGACTTTCCCTATGATAAGCATAAAAACAAGGAATTGCCCTTGGTTTAATTTAAAAAGTGTACTCCWGAGGAAATACTTTTTTAGGTGTTGCTGACTCTTGTTAAGTTGGCTCGGATCACACAACAACTTGTTGACACATGTATCTTTATTTAAACAACCAGAAAAAAAAAAATCAAATCAGAGCAAAAAATCTGAATTGAGCTTGAAGATCTGCAGACTGACTGTAGCCTAACAGTTCTTATGACATTTACAGAGTCATAAAAACTGGTTGTTCCAAACCGTGTTGTATTAACAGTAACTGAAGTTTTGTTTGTTTATGTGTTTGTATGGTTTGTTTTGTTATTGTTAATAGTCTTCATTTTTTAAAGGTCTTCTCAAAACTTACAGAATTTGAAGAGAGGTGCTTGAAATATCAAGCCATCGTGTTCTTGTCAACTGCATTGTTTGGTGTGTTTTTTCTGATTTAAAGATGAATTCTGCCCTAGTTCGTCAGTCGGTTCAGTCTGCATGTGCAGAGAATAATAAAATGGKAAGATGTGACCAGTTTAAGACATGTATGACCACTTGATTGAGGCAGAAGGGATTTGTGGAGTTCCAAAAGCAAATGGCACAGTTTAATTGCCTCCATAGCTATTGTCAATACCATCAAAGCACAACAAGACAAAAATAAACATGTCCAACTAAGTGTCATATTTTTATTRTTGCCAACTGGAGCTGAAGCCAATAAATACCCTTGACTACTGCAGAGTCATTTATTAAAAAATGATTGTACCTTTAACACAACAGTCAAAAGCCAGGCACAGTGGGTGTTGGTGGTTTTTTTTTTTTTTTGGTCCAGCTTAAAAGGAGCTTTTTAAATCTCTATGCATGTGGCAAAGTGAAAGCTGAAACACTGCTGAGGACATCTGAATGGCATCGGAGTAAAGACATAAACCATTGTGGGGTTCATTTCTCTCCATTTGTTCCATTGACCCTYATTCAAAGGTAATAAAAAACAAAACAGACTGTGACTCAGCAGGAATGGGCAGAGCAGAATTACTTCAAACTGCCTTTAAACTCCCATCTGAGTTAATATTTGGGGTTAAAACCACTCTTTCCCCTTTCACAATTTAAGCAAACTCCCACTATTTGGCCTGCTCTCTTCGGTTTGACCTTGATTTTACTCCTGTACCCAGTACTACAATGTGTAGGGTGTCTTTATTTTCATTCTGATCAGATAAAACAGAGCAGAAGCCTTTCCACTTCATGGAGCTAATGCAGATTTGGAAAGAACTCTGTGTTGCAACGAAGCCCTTTCTAAAATCTGCCCTGCTGCTGGAGTTGAACGTCATAAATTATACTTTTGTCTTCATCAGCATCATAGTCACGAAAGGATGTTATTAGAATTTAATCCAGCTCTTGACAAAAACCTTCTGCCCAGCTGTTCCAGGAACTTATCAGAAGCGGAGATTAAAGAGACGGAGGAACACAGATGATTTGTCTCTTTGTGTGCCTGTTATTCAACAAATGTGCAGCCACACATTGAGTTAGTGCTGCAGTTGTTTAAGCAGGAGTTTGTCATCTTTCAGAACTTCTCTGGTGAAAAGCACAGTTTAGTATTTTGTCTTTAGACCTCTTGTTTCTTTTGAGGATTGATTGACAAATAGCCTCCTGTTTGAAACATTTTATTTATGGAGCAAAACTGTTTTATACCCGTCTGAAAAAAAAAAAAAAACTTAAATGAGATATATTATGCTTTTGAATCCTTTCTTTTTTCACATTCAGAAGTGGAAACAGCAATGCTTTGGTCTGAATTCCTCCTTACTGTAACTCCACAATCCCCTCTTTCACCACTGTTCTGAGGCATGTCTCAGATCAACTCGTTTTGAGGCTGTCTCTTTAGATGCAAACAAGGTGCTTTACACCCCACCCCCCTCCAGCCTCCAGTGAGGTTCACTGTAGTTTAATAACATAGCACAAACAGAAAATAAAGATGTCTMTGCTACACCAAGAGAGGCTAAATTCAACCTTTTTGCACTCCTAGAGACTCCAAGTASACAACATAATGCATTTACTGGCTAAAAAAGTGGATTTGGCAGGATATGTCTCCTTCAAACTAGTTTTAAATATAGTAGCACAATTAAATAAAAGTTATATTTTGCTGGGTTCCAACGATGGGGGCATGCCTGCTGGGAAACCTTTGGCTCTACAGTGCTCAGAGGGAGGCTGCGACCGACCATCAAACCTCAAAATCCAGTTTTTATCAAACAGTTTAACAGTAAAGCTGATCTTCAACTTCTCTGACTTTGATTGTCCAGTTTACTTGTGTTTGGTGGATTTAGAAAAGGCTTAAAACGTGTTCTGTGAGTGGTGCCCTAGGAGTTCGGGTGTTAGCATTATTCAAAACAACACCATCTCATTTCATCTCATTTTAACTGCTGCTGCCATCTTAACATTTATTTTGAATTATTTTATTGTTTATGATTGCTCTTTATTTTAATTAAAAAATGTTCTTATTCTCACAATCAACCAGGACTTGGGCAACCAGTTTACTACCACCTCATGAACCACATGTGATGTGAATGACAATAAARTTTCCTTGATTCTTTTTCCTTTAATATTTTCCAGTCACTAATGTCATGTAAATGTGGTAGCAGCAAGAAAATGAACGTATTATTTGCTTGTTAATRTGTGGCTTCCTTTGGGGTGTTACTAAGGAGATAAACCATTTGTGAACGTTTGAGCACACACAATCACGAGGAATTAATTTAAAAAAAAGATTAAAACTATTCTCAATTTATTTACTGAAAAGTTTTTTACTGTATGTACACATTACAGCAGAACCGTTTCTTAATACATCATTGTAAAAAAAAAAAAGGAAATTGCACAGTGCTTACATAAGTCATATTACCAGCATAGTACCATACTGAGGATAATAAAACACAATGAAAGATGGGCAACAAGACACAATGAAACAGTAATATATTTCTCATCTCTCCCGGGACRAGAAAAAAAAATCCACTGAAACAATAGCTTTATGGGAAAAGTCCATATGTCACAATGACGGCACATAAACAATATTACACAACACAAATAATAAACGTGCATTAAGAAACATTATAAAATTTGCATATGATGGGGGGAAAAATAATATCACAGGCATCCCTCCAGTTCATAATGTGACACAGTTAATAAAGCTGCTGTGTATGAGCTAACCCTTCTTACACCAATACACACACACACAGCCGCCACAACCTTTATCTACACACGAGCCAGAAAAATCTGCCCCAGAACCAAAAAAAATAAAAAATAAAAACAGAAAAATTGACAGACAAAACAATAAATAAGCAGAAGAGAGAGCAAAAGTGAGCACTGCCTCGCTGGTAACCCCTTGTTTGTACTGAAGACTCTGAGGAACGGTTGTGATTACACCATTGACTGAATCATCTRCAAGGTCAGGCCTCCTATCTTCTCTCCCTCCTACTCCTCTGCTCCTCTCCCACTCAGCAGCCGAGCAGTTCATATGGCTGCTGAGACATATTCAGAGGCATGGTTCTGGCAGTGTTTACACACACATAAACACATGCCCTCCTACACAAACGCACGGTGGATAAATTGGTAGACACGCAAAGTGCTACTGCTGTATGTTATGCAATCTTACATGTTTGACAACACACTTGTCTGTTTGACTCGTTGAAACACCAACCTCCTAATCTGCGCWGGCAAAGAATGCCAAAGAGTAGGATCTGGTAATAAATACAGTGTCATATGTTAATCCTAACACTTGTTTTAACTCTAAATAAAGAGTTCTGGAAGGTAAAAAGTGTACTTACACAGGAAAAAATATATATATGGGACAACTAAAAACAGTGTAATCCTTTCTGCAAGGTCTTTCATTTAAAAAAAGCTGACAAGTTATTTGATGCTTATCTAAGCCAGTGTTTACATGCACATCCACAGTTAGAAATCAAGATACTAAAATGTACCTTAAAAAGTACACTAGTTTGGATGTTCCTGCTGTAACCTAAAAAAGTACAGTAACCAGTGGTATTTATTTGTACCTTRTGTTTGTAGCCTTAAAGGTATATTTTTGCATTCTAAGGTAATTTTTTTGTAAAGAATTTTTTTGGTMCAAAATTTAAGGTACAAACAAAAGGTACAAAATCTCACTACTACCTCCAACCACCTTCCAGTTTGCCTGTTGGTTTACAAGCAATAATTTAAAAGTGCTCAATGTGGAAAATAAAATTTAAAAAAAGCACTTTAAAGTATTTCTCATTTACACACAAACACACATATTGCTATATGTGTGTTTGTGTGTAAATGAGAAATACTTTAAAGTGCTTTGCAGAACCTGGCAAAGTTAAGCAGTTTGCACCGATTATCATTTTAAAAGCATTTCTACATTGATATCGAACTATAAAACCAGGCTGCACTCAACTGTTTTTGGGAAGCTAATTTCAGGAGTTGGTACCACAAATTAGGAACATAGGATTTTTTTGTAWCTTTGTTCCAGAATTAAAAAATCTAATCTTCTCAGCTGAGTTTTAAAGTGGTTTAAATCAGCTGATGAAAGATGTTTGGTTTTAGGCTGGATAATTATCTTTGTGACATCTTTGTACTGACTGTTCTGTTGTGTGCAACAGTATGACTGGATTTTTTTTTTTTTACTTTTACCATGTTATGATGTCAAAAATATCCTGTTTTTTTAAAGTAGTTTTATAAATGTTTTAAAGAAATGCTTTGTTTAAATTTTTAGAGCACGGGGCAACAAAGGTTATGCAAAAAAATAGGCTACTACATTATTGTTTCTCAATAGTTGGTTTGAGTTCACAGAAATTTACCATGAGCTGAGCATTTGAAAAATCTACTCTTTGGAAATCTTGTTGTTACTCCTTTTCTCTTACCAAAAGCTCTGTGTGAGAAAAAAAAATTAGTAGGTCCTCTAGATCAGTGTTTCCCAAAGTTGGGGTCGGGACCCAAAGTGGGGTCCCGAAACATCAAGGTGGGGTCCTGAAAATATTTTCTGAATTAATTACATTTTTGCCTTAGTTGTTACAA
>NW_013952503.1:1126417-1130743 GCF_001266775.1 Austrofundulus limnaeus | reverse complement strand
CCACTGCACTTTGGTTCCCAAAGTTGGGCTTGGGACCCAATTATGGGTCATGAAGCACCTTGGATAATCTCCAGAAATCAATTTAAAGAATAATAAAATAATTGCAGATGTAATATTTTCTCCATATATATTACAAAAACACAAAATAACTATAAATAAGTATTTATATTTGTGTACAAACTGTTTATATTGTCAAAAAAGCCTGTGTTTTTAGGCTTATTAATGAAGTTTGTGTACTCAGACCAGTAATATTTGGGGTCACAAGTTTAAGCCATGGATATTTTGTGGGTCAGAAGATAAAAAGTTTGGGAAACACTGCTCTAGATGGGTTCTTCTTTGTTGAAATGTTTTTGCTCTTCTTCAAGAGACTTCTTCAGAAGAATCCGTCCAGAGGACCTAATGATTTTTTTTCTACATGGATTACTGCGATGCATCACTACAGCCTAAATTTAGTTTAAGTAAACTCAAAATAATCTTCCTTTTAGATAAAAATGGTCTCACACTGCAAAATGTTACACTGTGCTACAATTTGAATAGCAATGTCGGGTATTTGTGGTAGGAGTACGCGGACACCGTGACAAACAGCAACATGCTACTACACACACACACACACTAATTATTGGCTGAACAAAAAAAAAGGCTCCTAAGTGGTTTCTTATGAATGGACACAATCAWGAGGGAAAACAAAATCAGCTCCATTGTATGAGGCCTATGGATAGGCAGAGCCRCACTGAGGCCACCCACGGCACAGCTGATGTGGTTTCACTCGTAACCACTCTGATGAAATATTCATTGAGAAACAGCTCTGACACCTTGAGTGAGCTCCGGTTACAACCAAATCATTCGAGGTGAAGCAAGAGCCAGAGTCCCCCGCTGGCAGGATCGCCATTCCTCTCCCTCCCCTCCACACGCACAACAACAAACAAGATACAAAGGCCGGCATTCATTTTTGATGGAAGGCATTAATTAATAACCCGAACCTGACCTCATTTTGTTCTGCTGGTCTCCCCGGGTGAACGGAGCAGAGCAAGAATAAAGAAATCTAAAGCTGTTTTTTTTYCCCCCGCCACAGACAGAGCAGAAGGATGAGGGTGACAGTGTGAGGAGAAAAAGCTGAGATAAAGCAGTCAGCCAAGAGGAAGAGCAAATGCGGGATTATCATACTGAATACAAGTGAAAGSGGGTGGGTGACGGCTGCAGAAGTAAGTGCTGTGTCTGAAACCAAAAAGGGGCATTTTCCTGATGTGAGGGGAAAGTAGAGGGGGTGGCCTCTCATGCAAAAAAAAAAAAAAAAAAAAAAAAAAAACTAGAAAAAAATAATTCTGATCTCTGACTCCACAGTTCACAACACTTTCCTAAAGTCCTCTGTCTTCACACACACACACACACACAAACACACACACACATTACACAGTGGTCGATAAAGTCCCTGCCAAAAAAAAAAAATCATATTCACATAAGAATGATGTCATTACAGACTCACACTAACACCTGGGTGGTAAAAGAAACAAGTCATTTTCTTCAGGTTGTGGTGCCTGAGTCATGATGCTGCAGAGTCCAAAGCTTCCTGTCTTTTAAAATGTTACACTGATGAGTGGATAATGGGCCTGATGCTGAAAATTTGTTATTCAATAAAAAGGCACTTTCAAACATAAAAAAATTACAAATTTGGACTAGAAAAACACCCAAATTATTACCTTGTGTTAACAGTAAAAAAAAAAAAAAGATTGATCATATAAAAAATACTTTCATAACTGACCAATAAAAATTCTTATATGAACGTATCTTATTAAAAAAAGACTTGCTGCCATCTTTGACATGTAAATAGTTGTTTGAGTCCTGGTCTTTCACCGTCTCAGGAGTAAAACCTTCCTTTCTCTGAGCCTGGAYGCTGGCTGAGCTTGGCCAGCTGCGTGGGCGATGGGGGAACATCCTGTCTGCTGAACGGACCTTTGGACTGACTCGGGGCCTGACTATGGTCTCTGCCTTGGTTGCGGATGCTGCCGGTGAGGGTGTCCTGCGCAGGAGACGGCCTGTCTTTGCTGGCTTCCTGTTCTCTGCGTCTTTGCTCCTGCCTCAGCAACTCCTGTGTCTCCAGGAGGACGCGAGCGTTAAAGTTGGATTTTCCCAGGTAGCCGTTACGAGAACCTTGGCCCACGGAGAGCCGGGGGTTGTTCCTGGATGGCTTAATTCCCTCAGACGAGGTGTACCACGAGTCCTGGGACACTGTGCTGTGGTTCTTACGAGGTTGCCTGAAAACACAAAGACACACACAGAAGGATTACCTGTACTATTCAATTAGCTTTGTAAAATATTTACTCATTTTACAGTGTCTAGTAAAAAAGTTTGGAGGAATAAAAATATGCCCAACATGTCAGATGGCAAATGAAACCAAAGCTTGTKGCTAATATCGCAATGCTCTTTGGTGTTAGCTTGGTAAGTCTGTTGGATGAAAATGTGGCTATTCAAAAAGCTATCTGAGCCTGTAAAATAYAGGGGTGTAACAATACTTCAAAAATATTTCGATGTTTCAATTAAATAAGTATGGATTCGATTAGATGAAGGCAAAACAAAGACATTGATCCGTTTCGTCATTATATGTCTGATGTGGATCGATACCATATACCAATTTAATACAACCAGTTACTGAATCATTGTGTTATATGGGCATATGATAACACATTATACCAATTGCAGAAACTGCATCATGACAGAATCTGTCATAGAGAAACATTGCATTATCATCCAAACAAATCAATATAACATCGTATTGTAATAAAGCTGGTGATCTCCTGTAGACCCCTAGTAAAATATGAATTCTTTACAACGTTTTTTCCACATAAGCCTGCTTCAAAATGGCAATACTTCATCTGTAAAATACTGATGTCAGATCAACATTATTCAGTGACTTTGAAAAGAACTGTGCCACGCCAGAGAGTGTTGCCACTTTTGTGTATTGTGAGCTGAGAAGAGGAGACGTGGTTGCTTGTATTCTCTTAAAATGAAGCAACGTGAGTGGAAGAGAAGAAGGGTCTCTGAAACACGCTGCCTGGATCCCGTGACATAAAAAGGGAGACACGCGAGGGACGGGAAACAAACGACAGAGGCCTGAAACGCCCACAGGACAATTAGTTCCACATAGTAAACAAACACAAACGCTAAAACCTCCCAGAGGAAAAAAAAAAGTAGGCTTTTATCCATTTAACTTCTTTTTGGAGATGCAGATGGGTGCACTCACAGAGCAGACAGAGTAATAGCAGGCCTCACAGCGTTATCTGCCTTCTACTCATCTTTAGCCCCTGGAACACTGACAGGACAGCACGCACAGCAAGCCTCACTATCATAAAAAAAGAGACACCAAGCATGCCCTCCTTTCCAGAAATTAGCTTTGAAAACCCTTTATTGGAATTTTTTTTACTGCTGACTTTAAGTCTACTGCCCCATTATTAGGATCCATTAAGGTCTGACATGCGATGGAAGACCTGTGACAGTGTATTTTGCATCATGGGTGCTAAGAGAAATCCCCTTCACACCTCACTGACTCGTTGTGTGCTTTAAAAGGTTTCTTTAAGCTCGCAGGWTAAGACTGAGGAAGACGACAGGGGCTCAGGATGCTTTTAGGACAGTGCGCCTGCATTTCTTGTTGGTCTGAGTCTCATTCCAGGCAGGAACAGACAGGAACAAACTAAACAGAGCATTTAATTGAAATTKTGAAGATTGCAATCATTAAGGTGCGGCCAATGTGTTTTAACCATTCAAAAAAAGGCATTTGTTTGCCCTGAAAGAAAAAATAAACATTAGTGCTGTACATTTTGCCTAAACTTTAAATTTGATGCAACTCCCATGAATCCTTATGTATTTCTTTTCAAAAATACTCAGTGTGTTTTATTTTATTCACCCTTCTGGTGAGTTATGCATTCCTTTGCTGTATGGTTTGCACTGCATTGAAATAAAAATAAAATCATTATGTTCATGCAGAAGCATGGTGGCTCAGTTTCTAGAGCAGTTGCCTCCCAGCAAAAAAAGGTTGCTGGTTCAAAATCCTGGCTGTGGACCTTTCTGGGTAAAGGTTGTATTTTCTCTCCACGCATGCACGAGTTTTCTTCAGGGTATTCTGGACTCCTCCTACAGATAAACTCTAAATTGTCCCTAGGTATGAGTAAAAAGACTAGGAATGTGTGTTAGTCTCTGTGTCCGTGTGATGGACTTGCAACCTGTCCATGGAGTACCCTTTCCCTTGTTTCCTGAGATAATGGTAGGGGCAACACTGGATTATGTAAAAAAACAAGTATTACTTTGTACCTTGCATTGATATATATATATATA